>NC_073304.1:179206975-179518875 GCF_027595985.1 Sorex araneus
TTCTGTGCATTTGTGTAGAACAGTTTATAATGATATTATACTTTAGTACTCTATTATACAATAAAACATTTTTCTAATACAACCATTCTCTCTTTTTAGATACCTACTGACAAAATGTCAAAAAGTTAGAAATTAGGTGGGAAATAATTTTAACTGCTCTGCCTACAGATGGAAAATGGCCTGAGTAGCTGTGGAGAGGGAGGGCTTCTCACTCGTGGCACGTGGATGCCTCACTGCCTCTTTGGTGGCAAGGGTTCTCTACTTTTCTCCACACTGTCTGCATCTCTCGGTCACAAGTGTCAGGTGTAGTGGACAGCTCTGACTCCTCCTGAGCTCATTAATGGGCTCCTTGGAATTAGGACTGTCTGGGGACATGCTTCCCAGCACACAGAGGCACGCTGAATGCCTGCTGAGATCAGACCCCTGTCACTGGCACACAGCAACCTGCACACCAGCCTTTCGGTCCAGCCTTCGGGAGACAGGAGCTACCACACACACACACACACACACACACACACACACACACACACACACACACACACAAGAGCACTTAGAGCTTTGATGAAACAAGTCAATTTGTAAAGAAATACACAACTCTGCCACACTCCCTCGGTGGTGCTGCTATGACTCAGCTGCCCAGCAGAGTGGAGGAATGAGAGGATGGTGAAACTGTGCTGCTTCTACACAAGCCAGTGGAGCGGAGAGCTGAGGAAATTGCTCACGGGGTCACATCGTGTGCCATGGGACCAGTGTTCATAAAAAGTTCCATAAAGGGGTTGAGGGGCAGTATAAGTGGGAAAGGATTATTTATGCCTTAAGTGTAGCAGACAGGAGTTTGGTCTTGTCCCCTGAGCCCTTCTAGGAGTCATCCCTGAGCACAGAGCCAGGAGTAAGCCTTAGGAGGGCAAACACAAACAGAAAGTCAAAATCACTGTGTTCAGTGTTTGAAAAAAAGCAAAGCCCATATGAGTTGTCAAATCTGTTTATGCTATTGCCTCATCACAAATTTCCTGGGTGTTGGGGGAGGGGACACACACGCCTGTGCTCAGGGGTCACTCCTGGTGGACTTGGGGGTTAAACTGGAGCTGGCCAGGTGCAAGGCAAGCTCTTTAACCCCAGCACTGTCTCTATGGCCTCAGGGTTAATAATCTCAAATAGTTTTAAAAGCTCTTGAACTTGGAAGTAGGTTAAAGAGAAGTTAGAGCCTTCAAAGCCATCAGGAGATGTTTCTGAGAAACACAAACTCACGGAGCAGGGCCCGGGGATAGGCACTGGGGATATAGGAGTGGGGACCAGGAACAGGACCACAAGGGCTTCAGAGGCGCCAACACTCCAGCACCAGGGCAGGTGTGAAGTGCCCAGCCCTGGGAGAGGGGGGGGTGCGCTGGGGAGGAAAGTGGGGTCGTGGGGTCAGTGCTTGAGGCCTTCAGTCTAACCCTAGTCTGGGTCTTTTGTTTCTGATTTTCCTTTCTGGCCAGTGTAGAGCTGGGAGCGAGGAAGACCATCTCCTTCCCCTTTGTGACAATGGGGCGTCAGTTCCTGGCTTGCTCCCCCGGGAGGCTGAGATGGGGCAAAATCCTGCTCTGAGGTTCTCCAGCTAACAGAAAGGCCTGGAGGGTACTGCTGGAGAAGTTGTGTCGTCTCATTCTTTCTCCCCTGAGAACTGGGGCCCCGCAGGCTTCTAGACCCTTCCCTGGACTAGACGTCAGCCCTCCTGCCCACTGTGCTCCAGACTGACTCGAGTCAAAGCGAGAATGGCATGTAGCACCAAGAAAATGAGTTAGAACTCAGCCACTCCGGCTGTGTTCTATTTATTTGTTTATTTATTTAAATTGAGTCACCATTTGATATGAAGGTACAAAGCTGTTCGTGGTCGGATTTTAGTCATAGAGTGTTCCAATACCCATCCCTCCATCAGTGTATATTTCCCACCACCAATATCCCCCAGTTTCCCTCCTGCTACGCCCACCTCCCCACAACATGCCTCTATTGCAGGTGCTTTCCTTCTCTCTCTCTCTCTCTCTCTCTCTCTCTCTCTCTCTCTCTCTCTCTTTCTCTTTCTCCTCTCTCTCTCTCTCTCTCTCTTTCTCTTTCTCCTCTCTCTCTCTCTCTCTCTCTCTCTCTCTCTCTTCTTTTGGGCACTATGGTTTGCAGTATAGGTACTGAGAGGTTATCGTGTTTGTTTCTTTACCTACTTTCAGCACACAGTTCTTATCCAGAGTGATCATTTCCAACTATCATTGTCATAGTGGTCCCTTCTCTATCCCAACTGCCCTCTTCCCCAGCACCTGAGACAGGCTGCTAACCGTGGACCAATCCTCCTGACCCTTGTTTCTACTGTCCTTGGGTATTAGTTTCATACTATTTTTTTTTTAACATCCCACAAGTGAGTGTAATCATTCTATGTCTGTCCCTCTCCTTCTGAGTCATTTCACTCAGCTTGATGCTCTCCAGGCCCATGCATTTATAAGCGAATTTCATGATTTCATTTTCCCCGACAGCTGCATAGTATTCCATTGTGCAGAGACTACTTTCTGCTTTCATGCCGCCAGGTTGTTCCTACGGAGACTGTGCAGTCTTCTTCCTGTCCAGAGCGGAGTCTAGTCATCTCCTTCCAGCCTTGCGTCTCGGGACTGTTTGTCACTCCTCCTCTGGCTTTCCTAGCAACTGAAGAGGAAACTAGCTGTTATGACTCCCGCCAGGGGACTCTGAGGTGCCAGTGAGGACTGCGTCCCCAGGGGCTCCTTATCTCTCCTGCCTGGCAGTGACCCTCCCCCCTCGCTTTTCTGTGCGTCCCTCAGACAGGCCTGCTTCTCTTTCACTCCCTGGCCCGATTGATGGAAAAGTTCAAACGTTCTTGGGAGCGTCAGCACCTGCCCTAGGACCCTCCCAGGACTGTCTCTTGTGATACTTGTGTATTTCCTGGGCAAGTAGGAATCTATCTGAAGGTTCAAGGACTGACAAACAACTGTAATGGGGCTCAGGGAGCCGCCGGGGAGCCAGAGACTAACATCAACTAGAAGGGCTTCGGAGAAAGAAACAGAGAATCAGATTCTTGTCTAAGTTCTTAAGGAAAGATTCTCCATTTGTTATGCTTTTCGAGGAAAGGATGAGAGGTGTGTGTGTGGGGTCACGATGTGACTAGTCTCAGGAGGGCGGGTGACCAGACCGGTTAGTAGCAACCAGAAGGGCTGCGCTTGTGAAGGAATTCAGTGAGCGGTACCACTCCCTGGCACCTCCTGAGGTATGTGAACTCAGGGAAGCAGAGGAGAACAGAGGGTCTGTGCCAAGGCCAGCTTAGAGTGGGTCCATGTGCCTAGGCTTTTATTAACAGTGAACTGTGTGGAAACGTGAGCCCCTGTGTCAGATGCACAAGCGAGAGCTCGGTGGAGCAAGGCATGGACTGGAGGGTTGGTCTTCCTGAGCGAGATGTCTGGTCTCTATAACTGCTGGCAAATCTCTACTCCAAATCTTTCCCTATCTAGACATCGGAAGATGTTTGTCACCTATTTACTCGCGTGTCTCCAGAGGTTATGGGGGTCTCTGACACACCACACACCTGTGTGCTAGGCGGGGCAAGGAGGTCAGGACTCAGGAGCAGGTTAATTCCGGGCTAGTCCCCTGACCCTTACTGACTGGACACATCTCAGAGTTTCTGGGCCACATCCAGCTATGCTCAGGGCTTACTCCTGGTTCTGTGCTCTGGTGACTCCTGGGATCAGGGAAACAGATTCTGGGATTGAAGTGAGGCCAGCAGTGTGCAAGGCAAGCACCTCACCCGTTGTGTATTGTTCCTGCCTGTTGCAGGGAAAGCTCTTGAGCGGCCTCAGCATCTCCACCACCACGGGGGCCCTCCCGCTCCCCTCCGTGGAACATTCCTGTTTGGATGGTGTGGGCTGGGCAGGGGTTGAGTGTCTGCGTGGAAAGCTCTTCTTTGGCAGCTCTTTTCTCAGCCCATGCTGGGTAGGTGGGTACTGGCCTCTGCTTAAAATGAAAGGGCTTTGAATAGACTCCCGGGGGTCCAGAAAGAAGCCCTTGGTACAGAATGCATTACCAGGGCGGAGCGCGTCACCGAGCACGGTCAGTACTGGCAACAGCGAAAGGAAAGCAGAAAGCAGAGAGTTCAAGAGCATCTGGCGCCCAGGGGAGGCCCAGTGCAGCTGCCCAGCGTTCTGATCTGCACAGGGATACACTGAGTCCAGACTGGAGTGCAGAGTGCTGTCTGGTGACAGATCTTCCTCTAGTGTAGGAGTGATACTTCCAAGTTTCCACCAACGTCTCTTGGTCACGTAGTCAAGTCAGGCTGTTAAACCGGTCCCATGGGCTTAAGCCATCAATAAACAAAATGGTCCTAGCTGACGGCAGGAGGGTTTGAACCTTCACAGCACATCGTCAATCATCAGCTCACTGCCCTTATCTTGGCTGTGAGTCAGTGCCAGGAATTCCCAGGAATTCCCACAGATAAGCATGAAGTTGTCTGGCCCAGCTGTAAGGAAACAGTCCCATATTCTTCTTGACATCTGGTTTATGCCTTTTAAATTCTATATTGCTTATTTTTCTTTTTTTTCCTGAAACTTTGGCTATGAATAGAGCAGGAAAAAGGGCTGTTTTCCAAAGTAAGGGCTACCTCCGATGAGTGTGGCTTCCAATAGCTGTAGCTTCCGACACCACTGGGGGTTGAATTTCCAGCAGAAGCTCCTCGTCATGCTCAAGCTTAAAGTGGCTTTGTCTCCTTCCACCACTGAAAATCTCGGGGTAAGACAGAACCCCCTACTATTTTTTTAGACCACACCCAGCTGTGCTCAGGGACGACTCCTAGAGGGCTCAGGGGACCATATGAGGTGCTGGGGATTGAACCCAGGTCGACTGTATAGCACCGGGCCCTAACTATTTTTAAAGAGTTGGAAACCATAAAAAATTTAGTATTTTTTTTTTTGTACATGCACAAGACCATTACCATTATCATCATGCTGATTGTAGACAAGATTGTCATTCCATGCCAGGTCCCACTCCCACCAACAGTCACTAGCCAGCCATTTGCACACCCCTTGCCTCAAGTCCCCCAAACCACAAAAATCCATTTTCTCTATGGAACTGCCTTCAACAACATTTAAAGGAAAGGGCTCAAATGATACGTGTTTGGTTTTTGCTTGGTTTTGTGACTGGCTGGTTTCACTCGGCCCAGGGCTCTCCCGTGTCCTCAGGAATCAGCATCTCATGCTCTTCGTTATCTTGACAACTTGACCCAGACATATTTCACACACTACATACGCTACACACACAAGAGAGTGAGGCCTAGTACGTTCAGAATCACGCATCATCACTAAATTGACTTTAAAATATTTTCCATCTTTGAGTGTATTCTACTGGGGATTTATTGACTTCTGGGGAATATAAATGAATAATTTTCACAAAACTTGGGAAGATTTTGGTCATTATTTCTTCAGAAATCTGTATAGGGCCCAGTGGCAGAACAGCTCTGTAGCCCAGAGTTTCACCCCCAGCTCAGAGGGAATAAAAAGAGATCAAGGTGGGGCTGGAGCGATAGCACAGCGGGTAGGGCATTTGCCTTGCACTCGGACGACTCGGGTTCGATTCCCAGCATCCCATATGGTCCCCTGAGCACCGCCAGGAGTAATTCCTGAGTGCAGAGCCAGGAGTGACCCCTGTGTATTCCCGGGTGTGACCCAAAAATTAAAAAAAAACATAAAATAAAAGAGGAATCAAAGAAGTACGTATGTGCACATAGGAACCCACTGTCTGAATGTACGTGCAGCAGTGCAGTGGGTGGAACTCGGAGCCTCACCCGGGTGAGTGTGGCCCACGGCCGGCCGAGTCACACCCAAGGCTCTGAAGACACCTTTCTGCCACCTCACTCCTGTCTGTGTGATCCCAAGGCTGGAATAGTTGATGTCAGACGCACAGAGTGCTGAAGCGCTATTATTTAGCCCCATTCTGAAACTCTGTTATTTATCCCCATTCTGTCAAACTTTCACCCTTGGGCTGAATCATTTCAATTGACCCCATTGTGTTTTAGTTATGCTGTTTGTTCTTTTGTATGTTTTCTTCTCTTTTTTTTCTCTCTTCTTTACCTTCTTCCCCTTCCCCAGCTCCTCCTCTCCCTCCCCCTCCCCTCCCTCTTCTTCTATAAAAATGGAATCTTTGAGGCCCCCGAAACAGCTGAGATGTGCCTGGCTTGTGTGAGGGCCTGAGCTCTGTGCCAGGTACCACATTCCCTCTTGTCCCCAGCACCCTCACTGTGGCCTTGCTGACCTCTGAGCGCAGCACCTTGAGGCCTGCACTTTTTGCTTGTGTGTTTGTTCATTGGCCACACCTGGCGGTGCTCAGGGCTTACTCATGGCTCTGTACTCAGGGATCACTGCTGGTGGGCGTGAAGAACCATATAGGGAGATGGGGATCGAACCCAGGGTCACCTGTGTGCAAGGCAAGCACCTTACCCACTCTACTATCTCTCCAGCCTACTGGCCTGCACTTCTGTGGATGTCTCCTTCCCCACACAGCACTATTGGGTGTGACACCCATTAAAAAAAAAGAAAAATCAGGAAAATAGAATATTGAACAGAATATAATGTGGCAACTCAAATCCAGATTCTCCTGCTCTACTCAAGAGCCTGTTGGCTTTGCTGCTTTTACTGTTATTTATTTTTAAATGTTTTTCAGAGAAATTGCTATGAAATCTTTATGATTATTATTTGTGTGTAGACACTGATTTCCTGGCTTGGCCATCTTAGGGTCAATGAATGACTGCCCAGAGCTAGTCTTTAAATAGAGAAGTCTCCCAGTCTCCTACATGGTTCTCTGCATTCCGAGGGTCTTGATGATGCAGCCCGGGAGCAGAGCGGCTATCTTATATTCCACTTCCACCTGAGCAGAACTTCCAGGTCAGTTAGACATGAAGGTTTAGGGGCTTCTTAGGTGGTTTCTGAGCACGAGAGTGAACACAGTCATCCACATGAAAATATTCTTTTAGATTCTCAGAAAGCACAAGAATCCCAGGAAGATACCCGATTTTTTTTTTTTTGAGGGTACAGTTACGGATTTATACACATCTGTGCTTATGCTTCCCCCATACAAAGTTCGGGAACCCATCCCTTCACCAGTGCCCATACTCCACCACCAGTAAACCCAGCATCCCTCCCATCCTCCCCAATCCCATCTCCCCCCACCCCACCCTGTCACTGTGGCAGGGCATTCCCTTCTGTTCTCTCCCTCTAATTAGCTGTTGTGATTTGCAATAAAGGTGTTGAGTGGCCACTGTGCTCAGTCTCTAGCCCTCATTCAGCCCGCAACTCCCTTCTCCCACATGGCCTTCGACTACATTATAGTTGGTGATCCCTTCTCTGAGTTGCCCTTTCCCCAGAATGTGAGGCCAGCCTCCTAGCCATGGAGTTAACCTCCTGGTAGTTGTTTCTACAATTCTTGGGTGTTAGTCTCCCACTCTGTTATTCTATATGTCATAGATAAGTGCAATCTTTCTATATCTGTCTCTCTCTTTCTGACTCATTTCACTTAGCATGAAACTTTTCATGCCGATCAACTTAAATAAAAAATTTGTGACCTCCTTTTTTCTAACAGCTTCATGGTATTCCATTGTATAGATGTACCAAAGTTTCCTCAACCAGTCATCCGTTCTAGGGCATTCGGGTTTTTTCCAGATTCTGGCTATTGTAAACAGTGCTGCGATGAACATGCATGTGCAGATGCCATTTCGATTATACTTTTTTGCCCCTCTGGGATATATTCCCAGCAGTGGTATTGCTGGGTCAAATGGGAGCTCAATTTCTAATTTTTTGAGAATTGTCCATATTGTTTTCCAGAAGGGCTGAACCAGTCGGCATTCCCACCAGCAGTGTAGAAGGGTCCCTTTCTCCCCACATCCTCTCCAACAGCCGTTGCTTTTGTTCTTTTGGATGTGCGCTAGTCTCTGTGGTGTGAGGTGGTATCTTGTGGTTGTTTTGATCTGCATCTCTCTGATGATTAGTGATGTAGAGCACTTTTTCATGTGCCTTTTGGCCATTCGTATTTCTTCTTTGGTAAAGTTTCTGTTCATTTCTTCGCCCCATTTTTTGATGGGGTTGGATGTTTTCTTCTTGTAGAGTTCAACCAGTGCTTTATATACCATTGATATCAACCCCTTATCTGATGGGTATTGTGTAAATATCCTTTCCCATTCTGTGGATAGTCTTTGGATTCTGGTCACTGTATCTTTTGCGGTGCAGAAGCTTTTTAGTTTAATGTAGTCCCATTTGTTGATCTCTGTTTTTACTAGATTGCTTAGTTCTGTGTCACGTTTGAAGATACCTTTATCTTCAATATCATGGAGGGTTTTGCCGACCTTGTCTTCAATGTACCTTATGGTTTGTGGTCTAATGTTGAGGTCTTTAATCCATTTTGATCTGACTTTTGTGCATGGTGTCAGGTCAAGGTCTACGCCCATTTTTTTGCATGTGGTTGTCCAGTTGTGCCAGCACCATTTGTTAAAGAGGCTTTCCTTGCTCCACTTCACATCTCTTGCTCCCTTATCAAAGATTAGATGATCATACATTTGGGGTTGTGTGTAAGGGTATTCCACCCTGTTCCATTGGTCTACGGCTCTGCCTTTGTTCCAGTACCATGCTGTTTTAATTGTTACTGCTTTGTAGTAAAGATTGAGATACCCAATTTTTTAAAACTTATATACTGATATGTATATTTCTCTTTCTTTCTTTCTTTCTTTCTTTCTTTCTTTCTTTCTTTCTTTCTTTCTTTCTTTCTTTCTTTCTTTCTTTCTTTCTTTCTTTCTTTCTTTCTTTCTTTCTTTCTTTCTTTCTTTCTTTCTTTCTTTCTTTCTTTCTTTCTTTCTTTCTTTCTTTCTTTCTTTCTTTCTTTCTTTCTCTCCTTTTATTGAATTACTGTGACATAGACCCTTACAAAGCTGTTCATGATTGAATTTCAGTCCTACAGTGATACAGTCATACACCAATCCCTCCACCAGTGTACCTTTCTCAATTCCAGTGTCCCCAGTTTCCCTCCCATCACCCCCACCCCCCACCCCCTGTCTGCCTCTATGGCAAGCACTTTTCCTCTCTCTCTGTCTCTCTGTCTTTGTTTCTGTCTCTGTTTCTCTCTCTCTCTCATTTTGGGCATTGTGGTTTGCAATATTGATACTGAAAGGTTAAGATCCCAAGTCTTTACACAGAAAGTTATTTATATACCTTCTTGAAGGCAGTTTATTCACAGACTTCTCCTTTATACACTTTTGGGTTAGTCTACTGTTTATCCTATTATCGCTTGCACTAGGTAGCTTTAAAGTTACACAACTGCCTCTTAATTGTATTCAGCAAACACCCCTGCAGGGTGGAGGAGGGAAGCTTCTTAGCAATGAATCAGAATAATCAGATAAAGACAAATTTGTGAGTTCTTCAAGATAACCAGATAAAAGAAAGACAATTATATGGGGTTGTGTTTTTAAAGTCTCCTCAACCCCACTTTACCCAGGCCAGTCGCTCATGCCACACCATTGATTTTCACTGTGATTATATGTCATTGGCTTTCAGAGCTATGACTGATTTAGGGGAGGTGAGACGGAAATACAGGATATAAAAACCACAAAGATCACTGTTCTTACTAAGCTTATTTTTTTGAATAAACTACTCACAGATTGTTGAAGACTTTGCTTAATTTCTAGGATTCTTTAACAGTTGACTCTAATTTTTTTTTTTTTTTAATGCCCTTGTTCTCGTTGCTTTTGTAGGTCAGAGGAGTTTTGGAGAAATCAGATACGGAAGAGTACCTGGAGATGTTTTAAACGAAAGCTCCCAGTACACTGTTCAATGTAATCGTACTAATGACACCAAGGGGCAGGTAGGCTTCGGAGCAAGACCACCCCCCACCCCTTTCTGGCTCCACCACTGTCACTGGTCCAGGGATGCTGCCTAGTGCTCCCTCTAGTGGACACACCGTGGATCTGAAGGGCGAAGGCTTCCCTTACGTTTAGCAATATCCAGAGATGCTTTGATTCGTAATTTTATCAAAGGCTGGAGAATACTTGTTATTCTTTTCCTTGGCAGCCTCTATTTAGTCCTGTGTCCTCTCTTACCCCTAGGAAATTGTTTAGGTGTTAAAAATGCAACCGGAGTGTAGAGCTTTTCAGAAATGAGTTTGAGACTGATACAAAGTTCTCCTTGTACCTGCGGGCTTGTCTGAGCTTCACAGTCCAGTGCTGATGAAATCACTGGGTTAGGGAGTGAGCACATATTAACATACCTTAAAGACCGAGCCTGTGGTGGAGGGCTGGTTCAAATAGGTCATTACGAGGAATGAGTTAGGGCTATCCTCTCACAACACACACAGCGTCTCTGGCCAGACTTCACTGCTAGAGTCGGGCCCTGAGGAATGTGCCCATGCTTCTGTTCTCCACAGAAGGTGGCAACAGGGATGACACCAAGGCTTGGTTTCCTCCTCTTCAGAGCTAATGGGCACTGTTTTTAGAGTAAATGCTCCGTGTAGCTCGGAGGAGCTTGAGTTATTTTTTTTTTAATATTTTATTAGTGAATTACTGTGAGGGAGGCACAGTTACAAACTTATGAGCTTTTGTGTTTGCTTTTCAGTCTTACAGTGATTGTTTACTCATCCCTCCACCAGTGCCCATTCACCTCCACCAATGATCCCAGTATCCCTCCCACCACACCCACCCCATCCTCCACCACCCCACCCTGCCTCTTCGGCAGGGCCTTCCCTTTTGTTCTCGCTTCTTTTGAGTGCTGTTGTTTGCAATAGAGGTATTGAGCGGCCTTCATGTGCGGTCTATGGTGTACTTTCAAGGAGCTTGAGTTTTGATTACATTTACCTAAGAACTCAAAACTTCCCCTTCCTGCTGGTGTCATTCTAAACCCATTACTATAGTTGGGCAAGGCCTCATCCTCTGGAGCTCGGGGAGGGCCGAGAATAAGACTTTACTTTGCATATATGACAGAAGATAATGAAATGCAGCGGTCTTTTCTGAGCATCCCCTTAAAGAGATCCATGCTCCAGCTTCATTTCTGCTCCTCAGGCACTTGCTCAGTAGCTGAACCCTCTGTCCATCTTCCTGCCCCTTAGGAAGTGGATGGGTGGATGTGTCTGGGCTTTCAGAGGTGGCTGTGAAGGCTGATGGCAGCAGGGAGCGTTTTGGAGGAACTAGAGTTATTAAGGTGGCTGAGTTTGACCTGAGCGGAAGCTTCTCTCACCAAGAGGAAGAGAGATGGACAATAGGACTCTTCTCAGAAGCCAGCCTTGAGGGTATGTGCGCATCTTCCAGGGAAGACTGCGGGATAGAAAGAATCTGAGAGTAGCTTGGTATGGATCCTGATGATCTGAGGCACTAGCGTGGCAGGCTGAGCTCTGAGACTCTGAGACTTCCAGTCAGGGGGGCACACACCCACGTCACCACTCTGAGTGTCTACTATGGGGAGATTTCATAGGGGGAAACTTTAGAATCTCTGTGCGTTCTTCCTCTAAACAAGATTTCCTTTGAATATCAAAGAATCAAGCTTCATTTCATTGCTTCAGGCACAGGTATTTCTCTGGCTGGGTCCTCTCGGAGGAAAACCAGGGGCCAGGCCTGAGTGTAGATGGGATATGGAGAAGATGATCTTGGCAAGTGTCGGTAAGCAAGTCAGAAGTGAATCATGCAAGAAAGAGAAGGAACTCAGTGGGGTTGTGTTCTCCTGAAGGTCACTTCTACAGGCTGCTGGGAAGGGGAGAAATCACCCCACCAGCCTCCTAGAGGCCGTTGGTAGACGCTAGAGGCTATCAGAACTCGCCAAGGAGCTTCCTGGTTCAACTTAAAACACTTCCCATTCATGTCAGAAAGAATTATCAACCTTCTTCAGTGGAAAAACTAGGAAATTAAGTAACCATAGGGTATGAGTCCTCAATTCTACATTTACTCAAAACTGCAGTGCTGGTACAGTGGACACAGAGTTGGCTTTGATTCAATTCTTCACAGAGTTGAAGAGCCAGAGGGACGACTTGCATTTAGTCCTGTGAACTAACTCAGTGTATAGACTCCGACAGGTGCTAAGAGTATCTGTTCAGTAAAACAAAGAACACAGGAGACACCACGTGCTGACCTGGCTCCGAAATGCAGAGTGATCTTCTTGTCATAAGTGGAATCTAACTGTATTTAAAATTATAGTTTATCCAAGACTGCAACGTCAGGAGCACTTTAGGAGTCAGTCTTAGATCAACTATGATTTCAAGTACAGTTTGACGCCCCCTCCTGGCAAGACGATCACACTACATTGTGGTTTCCCCAAAACTAAATCACTTAATGGGACTGGGGAGAGCATACCCTTTCTCTGATGCAGTTATAGTGCCTTAAAAATTTCAGCAGAGAAAAAATTGCAGCAGTTTTCTTTCTTTCTGTCCTCACGTATAACTGAGTGGTTATTTTTATGTGAAGAGTGCATTTGCATCATTATTAAGAATACTGCCCAGCCCAGTGGTACGGAGTTCGCCTTTCACCCGGCCGACCCGTGTTCAATTCCTCCGCCCCTCTCAGAGAGACCGGCAAGCTACCGAGAGTATTGTGCCTGCACGGCAGAGCCTGGCAAGCTACCCGTGGTGTATTGGATATGCCAAAAACAGTAACAATAAGTCTCACAATGAGAGACGTTACTGGTGCCCTCTCGAACAAATCGATGAGCAACGGGATGACAGTTGCAGTGACAGTGATTAAGAGTATCGGACTTATCCTGTTTCTCTGTTTCTGCACTGTATCCTGAACCCTTTTCACCGACAGCCTTAGCCTTCGAAACATGCACAGTCTTAGACCAAGGTTGGCGATGGTGGGGTAAATCATGCTCTCATTTTCAGCTGGCATGTCTCCCCAAAGTATACACTGTTTTTCTCACGTTAAATTTTGGTTTTTTTTTTTTTTTTGGGTCACACTTGGCGATGCACAGGGGTTACTCCTGGCTCTGCACTCAGGAATTACTCCTGGCGGTGCTCAGGGGACCATATGGGATGCTGGGATTTGAACCCGGGTCGGCCGCGTGCAAGGCAAACGCCCTACCCACTATGCTATCACTCCAGCCCCTCTCACGTTAAATTTTAATATAACACATGCATTCATGGGTAGCAAACCCCCTCTCCCCCAAAGTTAAAAAAGATGAGCATTACATCATTATATGATCATAAAAAATCCGCCAGCAGATGGCAATAGAATCCCAATGATTACAGGTCCTAGGAGACCTGTAATCGTTATAGAAGTTACAGAAGATGGAAATCCATAGATCATGAAATGGAATGCATAGATTGCATTCAGTTGCACCCATATGATTTCCTTGTACCAAGACTTTCCCTGTAAAGTCAATCTTGATTGTGTATGCTGGTTCTGACTGTTGCTGTTCAGTCTTGATCTAACGTGAGAACTGCTGATTGCCAAAACTCAGAACATACTCTTTGAAATCTTAAAATCTTACTCAGTAGAGGGGCCGGAGCGATAGCAGAGCGGGTAGGGCGTTTGCCTTGCACTCGGCCGACCCGGGTTCGATCCCCGGCATCCCATATGGTCCCCCAAGCACTGCCAGGAGTAATTCCTGAGTGCAAAGCCAGGAGTAACCCCTGAGCATCGCTGGGTGTGACCCAAAAAGCAAAAAAAAAAAAAAAAAATCTTACTCAGTAGAAAATCAGGTGCTTCCCTGGCCAACTAAAAAATTCTAAGAACACTCTAAAAATTGCTAGATTTTGCATCTGTAAATACTTGCTATAACGTGAAGAGCTTTTAGTATATTATTATTAAATTTTATTGCTTGTCTTTTATTCTATGACATGTATTATAAACTACACACACCTAATTGTATGTAAAATGAAGTGAGTGAAAAGATAAATTTATTCTAAAATGATATCATTGGATTAAAATTTCTTCAGTTAGATTTTTAATTTACAGAAAAGTTGGAAACTGCCAGGGAGACCATATACTTTGGTATTTTTAGGGAGAATCAGAATCAGGAACACTGCCTTCCACTGACTTGCTCCAAACCAAGGAACTCCATTAAAGTGGGTAAGCAAACAATGAAATTCCGTACAAGAATGAAAATGTGCATTTTCTGAGAGTTACAGTCAGGGTATAATTTTTAAAATGTGACTTCAAGTTTCTGGGCTTTAAAATGCTTTTCAGCCCTTCCAACGAGCCACAAATGATCTAGGTAGGTTTTTTTTTTGGACACATCTATTGTATCTGTCAATCAACCTATGTCGGTCTGTGGCACCTGGAACTCAGCTGAGCCAGAGAAACGCACAGATCACTGTCACTGTCACTGTCATTCCATTGCTCATTGATTTGTTCAAGCGGGCACCAGTAATGTCTCTCATTGTGAGACTTATTGTTACTGTTTTTGGCATATCCAATACGCCACGGGTAGCTTGCCAGGCTGTGCCATGCGGGCACAATACTCTTGGTAGCTTGCCGGGCTCTCCTAGAGGGGCGGAGGAATTGAACATGGGTTGGCCGGGTGAAAGGCAAACAAACGCCCTACTGCTGTGCTATCGCTCCAGCCCAAACACACAGATGGATGGAAGAAATTTTACAGCTCAAGGACATTCTGGGTCTGTTCCAACGTGCTTAATTTTGTCATCACTTATTTTTTTTAATAAAAGAGATCTCAGAGAATATTTAAAAGCGTGAAAAGAGGCTTCCCCAAGATGCTCAGAGAAGCTCTACCACCAAGACATATGAACTGGGCATCTGGATTATTTTGAGCTAAGGTACAGCAACTACACAGTCTTCAGGAAAAAACGTCTATTAACTAACTACCCATAAGAACAGAGATGGGGGCCTGACTCACATTCAATGTTATCTCCAGAAATAACGTTTCGAAGGAGAAGCTTACAGAGACGGTAGCAGAAATACCTACTTAGTGTCACTCTTTAATCTCCGTGAAGTCCTAGACCTCTCACCTTAGCTCAGTACAACATCTTTTATTTTGTCCTACTTTACTCTAAATTTTACACCTGTGTTGAATTTTCATATGTACATAGTCAAAAATGGATTTATCCTTGGTTTATCATATTATGTATTTTAAGAGCATAGCTTCACACTTTGAAATTTAGGTACCACACTACTCCCCACACCAAAATTGTACCATCAGCCACTATCAATTTGACTGCTTGGTGTCAGAGAGCTGGGCTGGGGTTAGGGCACTTGCCTTGCATGTTGCCGACCCCTTTGCTCTCTGGCACCACATAGGCCCCCTGAATACCACTGGGAGTAATTCCTGAGCATGGAGCCAGGAGTAAGCCCTGAGGACAGTCAGCTGCTTGGGCACCGAAAACAAGTGCTCCCCCCCCAGCCAAATGAATCATTTTTATATAGAACAATATCTTAGATGATTATAGAGGCAAAAATCCTCAAAACAATCTTGAGGAAAAAAATCTAATTCAACAATACAGTAAAAGAATAGCATACCATGACCAAAGGGCTTGTTCTTGGGTGGCAATTAGCAAGTCAGTTAATACAACAAAAAGAAAGATTAAAAGGATACTATTATATCAATACATATAGAAAAAGGCATTGGAAAAAATTTAACGATACAATAAAAACTCTTGATATAAATAAAAATAGGAAAAATGCATCTCAACACAATCATTGCCCTATATGAAAAACCCATAGCAAATATCATATGCAGTGTTTTATTTTTAATCTTTTCTGGGCTGGAGAGAACAGTGGGTAGGGGGCCTACCTTGTACACAGCCTGCTCAAGTTTGAGCCCCTACACACCCTGTGGTCCCCCTGGTCCCACAAGGAGTGATCCTTGATAATAGAGCCAGGAATAAGTCCTGAGCACGGCTAGGTATAACCCAACCTTGAATTGCCCCATCCTCCCCCAAATAAAAGGTTTTCTTTAAAATCTGGAACAAGATAATTTGTACTGTCTGTAGTCCATTCTTCATTATTGTTCAATACTGTTCTGCAAATCTTAGCCAGAGTAATTAGGCAGGAAAACATCATAAAATACACCAAAATAGGAAAAGAAGTAAAAGTATCATTCTTCGCAGATTACATGATAGAATACATGGATAGCCCTAAAGAGTCCACTAAAAAAAGACCTGAAATAAGAAATGAGTAGAGTGGAAGGATATAAGATCAATATGCCATTGTTCTTTCTATGAATAATGAGTTAGAAGAAAGAGAAATTAAGAAAATAAATTCATTTGCAATAAAATCAAAAGGATTAAATTTCTGGGAATCAATAAACTTTAAAATGAAAATGAAAGACCTATTATTGGAAGTAGAAGACATTGTTTAAAAGAAATTGAAAAAAAAAAAAGAAATGTAACTAAATTTGATCCCTTCTCTTTCTAACCCACACGATGTTGTTTTAATTGCCTAGCCAGCCCAGGAAGAAACCAGTGGGGTAGGGAAGAATTTCCCATCTGTCCCCTCCATCCCACCCATTACAGCATAAAAATATTCTTCATGATGCTATATATCATATTTATCATAACGTCATATATGTCCCTCAGTGACAACCCTGGGTAACATACTCTCAGGAAACATATATATTTGGTGCAAATACATATGCATGCCCATCCACACACACCCAGTTCTGTGAAGAAGGATCAGAAGATTCCGGAAGGGATGCCTGCTGAAGCAGATGGTCTGGATTCGAGAAGAGCCAGCAGGGAGTAAGGGTTTTCCATTGGAGGGCTGGGGGCTGTGTTGTTCGTGCTCCTGGGCAGGTTGGTAAGAGGGAAACGGGGAGTGTTGGGGCTGGCAAGGAAGCATGAGCCTGGCATGGGCTGAGGCCCGGGAGAGAGCCCTGGGGGGCTTCCCTTCAGGCCTGGATCCTTCTGGCTCCATGTGGGATTTGCTCATCGCATGAGCAGTCGCTAGGCAACTGAGCACATGGTACCACAAAGCAGCTGAGGTGGTAACACTTCACTCCCAGAGGCCACGTGCTCACAGTGACCACAGCCACCAATGTAGCATGACCCCAAGAGAATTGTGGGGAACATTAGAGAACATGATATTTTCCCAAAGCCAAAGACAGGCTCTGCTTTCCATGCCAAGATTGTAGGAGCAGGAGACTGAGGTCTGCCAGCCCCGCCCCCCGGCTCAGCTCCAGAACCTGTTGCCTGCAGAGGTGACTGGTGTCCAGTGGTTCGGTCAGATGCTGGACACTTGGTTGCATCTTGATTTCTCATAAGCACTGAACACTGTTCCACTGTCTATTGGATACAAGACTTGGAAAATGTTTGTGCTAAAAAGGACTTCACTGTTTATCCAAAATTCATGTGTAACAGAGAGCCCCGTGCTTTTAGGTGCTAAGCCTGGCAAGCCCTTCCCTGGGGAGAGGGTTTGTGTGGTGATTCCCCAAAGGGACCTGGGGGCATTTCCGTGAGGGACTGTGCCCCAGACACGCAGAGAAATACCGTGCACAGGGTTTCCCTCAACATGGCAGATGGAGGCAGAGACCCTCTGCGGTTCCTGACTGATTGACACACAATCAGCCACGTCTTAACTCACAGAGATCCCGGCTGTGGTGCTGGGATGGCACCGGACAGTGCATGCAAGGCAAATGCCTTGCCCTCTGAATGGTCTTTCCGGCCCCGGCATGCACGTTTGCTTGTTTGCTTGTTTTCAGTAAGCACAGCCATGGGAAATGAGAAATGACTAGATTTACTTTTTTAAACATAGTCTTAGGGTGTGGCTGCCAAACTACTGGAAAATGGGGAGTCTGGGTGGATGAGGCCCAGTCCTCATCCGAGCAGGCTTGGAGATCTCAGTCCCGGGTCCCACACACCTGAGTTCCTTTGCTGGTTCCTTCATGCGTGAGGCTTGTCTGAATGTGTGGAGAGGGGCCTTGAGCATGGCTGTGGCTGGGTTCTGGAGGTCTTCGGCTGCCGGGGCTTTACTTGGGTGGGGAGGGAAACTCAACCCACTCTGCTCCAAGGGGCCCTGGTGAAGACAGCCAGGCATGGGGGCAAAAGACTCTGCTGACAAACTGCCCCCTCCCCACCCCCCATGCCGTGCAATCCCATCAACAGCCAAGATCCAGAGACTTCAAAACAACGTTCCCAGAAGCTTTATAGCCTAGTTCGTTATAGCCTAGTTCTCAGAGAACCTGGTAAGGTACCGAGAGCATCCTGCCTGCACGGCAGAGCCTGGGCAAGCTCCCTGTGGCATATTCGATAATCCAAATACAATAACGATAGATCTCATTCCCCTTTCCTGAAAGAGCCTCCAATGCGGCACTGCTGGGAAGAAAGAGAGGCTGCTAAAATCTCAGGGCTAGGACGAATGGAGACGTTACTGGCGTCCGCTCGAGAAAATCAATGATCTACAGCATGACAGTGACAGTGATGCAGTGAAGTACCGTCAGTTCTGAGGGACTGAGGAATGTGTCTATAGGGTGTTTGTATGCAAAGTTATTTTCTGGCTGGGAAATGTGTGCAGCTCTGAGTTCCATTCTTCACACAGCAAAAACAGTAACAACAGCAGCCAGAAGGGCAAAAACAACACAGCCAGCATGAGACTGCTGGGCCTTCCTGCATTTATTTTCCCCGAAGTGACCATTTTGTACCCCGCACGGTCATTCTCCAACACCCTCGCTTCCAGCTCCTCGGCTCTTTCTCTCAGTTTTGCTTGTTCAGACCCCACATATGAACAAGCACTTGCCTTTCCTCTCTGACCCCCATGGATCACAGTGTCAATGCCCCCCTGTACCGCTGTGCCTTCCCTGCTTTCTACTCGCTCCTAGAAACTTAAGTGTGTTTCCCTCTCTTGGCTGTTGTGAAGAAGGTTACCACAAACCAGATGTGATGTACTTTTTTTTGGGGGGTGGGGGGAGGATTCTAAATGGATTACTTTGCTTCTCAAGATAAGAAGGACTTGGCACAAATGGGAAGAAGAACATTTCCATCAAGGCTAATGCGTGGCCTGTGGTGTCCTTGGTTGAGAGGCGCCTTAGGGGAAAGGACGGGAGTGGACAGCCTTCCTGGCCCCTGGCATAGCCGGGGCTCACTCTTCCTTGCCCTCTGTTTAATATCAAGGTCCAGAATGTAGTCACCCAAAGCCAGAAAGGATGAAAATATTTATTTTAGCATTGTCTTAAAAATAGAAGTTAATCTCATGCCTTTTTTGAAGTTTAAAATAGTGGGTATTACATTCCAACACATGCTAATTATGAAATATTCGACCACAAATATTTAGCAGTTTATACTTAGCAGATTTAACGATAGAGTCACATCACAGACCTTTAGGATGAAAGGGATTCTAGATGACTTATATCACTCATATACTAATCATTTCATATGTTTTATTCTTTCTAGGATGCAGGGTCATTGTGTGCATCTTAAAACTTTAGATTCTATTCCTCTGGAGGTGTATGCTTGTCCACATTTTTCCTGTGCATATTTATTTCGGCCACCTTGCAGAGACATGACCTTTCTTCTTAGATCTTTCCCCAAGGCTTCTAAGAATAGCTGATGTATTTTTAATTTTGGAAAACAGTACTTGAAAGGCTTTGAGGAAGCAATTGATTAACATATATGTCGGCTTGTACTTAAACCATTCAAATAACTTTTACCCTTTTTACCAATATGGTACAAGAGAAAGAATATAAAATAAATGTCAGTATCAGTTGATGCTGCAAATAACTATTTGTTCTTGATTTTATCACTCGATCCCTCTGGGCCTTGGTAGTCTTGTCAGTAAATAGAAAGACTTGGGGAGCTAAATGACATCTTAGAAATCAAGTTTAAGAGTCTAGGATTGGAGACTTCACCTTATTAAATAGGTGTAGTTCTCAGACTTTGATCATAATATACATGCAAGTTTTCCATTTAACAACTTCTACCCTCTACTCCAGGATTCTGTCAGAAGCAAAAATCAATCATTTAAATGCCAAGGCAACATAGTGGACACAGGCAGCCACACTGAGCACACTCCTGTGTTCAATGGTGGATACAGACTTCCTCCCTCACCCAGGGAGACAGAGCCTTTACTAGTCACACCTCATGCAGCGTCTAAGCGGCAGATCTGGGGGAAGCCTCAGAGGCTTCGGACTCTGTGCTCTTCACCACTGTTGCTCTTAAAGACAAGAGGAGGGGCTGGAGGGGCCGGAGCGATAGCACAGCGGGTAGGGTGTTTGCCTTGCATGCGGCCGACCCGGGTTCGATCCCCAGCATCCCATATGGTCCCCCAAGCATCGCCAGGAGTAATTCCTGAGTGCAAAGCCAGGAGTAACCCCTGAGCATCGCTGGGTGTGACCCAAAAAGCAAAAAAAAAAAAAGAAAAAAAAAAGAGGAGGGGCTGGAGCCATAGTACGGCAGTGGGGAAAGATCTTGCCTTCAACGTGGCTGACTGGGTTTGATTCCTAGCATCCCCTCTGGTCCCCTGAACATAGCCAGGAGTGACCCCTGAGCGCAGTGTCGGGAGTAGCCCCTCTGCACAATGTGGCCACGAAGAAACCAAACTAAACCAAAAAAAAAGCCAAGATGAATTGTTGTGAGCAGAGGCGAGTGGCACTGATGCTGGCATTGCCTCACGTAGGCATGGTGAGGGCAGGACGCCGAGGTGACTGGAAGCTTCTAGAAGACATCATGATGCCTTGCCACTGCTCAGAGCCATCCAGGTGGCACCATGAGGGGTCTGGAGTCTCCTCCCATGTATTCAATGCATTGAAACACATAACAAAGGGTTCTACTTATTCTAGGCCCTAAATGCTGCCTGGCCTCATTCTCTCTAATATCCCTCCCAAGCCAGTCCCCGAGTTCTCTTTCCCTGAGTCCTCCTCACTTGAGTGCTGTAACTCAGACCCTGGCTGACAGGCTCTGAGTCCTACCCCATCGCACCCCCAAGTTGGCCAAGGGCCAAGCAGAGTGTGGAGGACAGAGAGGAGCCACACACGTCTCTGGTCTCTGCTGTATGGAGTCCTGAGCCCGAGACAGAAAAGGCAGAGAGAAGCTGAGCCTCTAAAAATGCTGAGAACACCCGCAGCACCGTGGGTTTCCTCTTCAGGAAAAGTTTGTGTTAATTCTTTATTTCTGCATGTTTTGGTTTTCAATCCTAGGTATTTTGGTGTTTTTATTTTTTGATCCATAGTGAACGTCTTTACATAACATAAAATCCAGTTATGAAAAAACAATAACAGCTACTTCTTGACTTAACTAAAAATGAACATTATTGATACTTTTAAAACAGAAACTTAAAGCACTATGTTAAATGTTATATTAAAAAAAATGACAGTGATAGTGAATGGATGGGCACTTGAACACTATCTGACTAAAACCCGATCACGAACAACTCTGTAATTTTGTAATCACGATATCACAGTGATTCAATTAATTAAAAATAAAATAAAAAATAAAAATCACATGAATTCCTGGAAAAAATGACAATGACCTGATAAAACTAATCACAAATAGAAAAAAATATAATTTTTTTTCTTTTTGCTTTTTGGGTCACACCTGGCGATGCACAGGGGTTACTCCTGGCTCTGCACTCAGGAATTACCCCTGGCAGTGCTCAGGGGAGCATATGGGATGCTAGGATTCGAACCCGGGTCGGCCGCGTGCAAGGCAAACGCCCTACCCACTATGCTATCGCTCTAGCCCCCCCAAAAATATAATTTTTTTCTGTAGGTGCTATGCTCTTGTTCAGACTCAACACTGTTATTTAAAAAATCATGTCACCTCTCTCCTTGTCTCCTTCACTGGGCTGTGAGCCTTGGGATCCTGGAGTGTTTGTTATCTTTGCCTTGGTCTGGCACTGTCACGTGTGTGTGTGTGTGTGTGTGTGTGTGTGTGTGTGTGTGTGTGTGTGTGTGTGTGTTGGGAGATGAGCAAATTATGGAAAGGCTCTGCAAGATGAGAGAAAATGTAATATGCTTAGTAAAGTTAACTTTCAGAGAATGTGGTTTTGTTAGTGTGTGTAAACATGAAGTGCTGTAGAGTAGAGTAGTGTTTCATATTGACTAAATAAGTACTTCAATAAATTATTCAAGACTGCTTGGTTTGAAAGGTATAAAAATATACTTGAATTGTCTTGAGGATAAAGATTTTTATTTTCAGAATGAAGTAGAAAGCATCCAAATATCTAGAAGGAGGAGTTATAAAATCTTTCAACTGTGGACATTTGGGGGACAATATTTAAAATCTTCTAAAAAATTCCCGGGAGATTTGGGCGGGGGGGGGGCGGATATTCCCATGTCATGCATCTGACAGAGGGCTAATATCCAAGATACAAAACTCTCAAAACTCAACAACAGGAAAAGAGGCAAATCCATAAAAATGGAGAGAAGAGCCAGCCAAAGCCTCAGTAAATAAGACGTGCAGGTTCCCAGCAGGCTGAAGTACTCACTATCACTTGTCATCTGGGAAAAGCAACCCCAAAGGGCAATGGGATAGCATCTATGTCAGTGAGACTGCCCTAAAGCCAGCAGAGCAGCCACAGAACTCCCCCCACTCCCGCCACGCACGCACGCACACACACACACACACACACACAATTGATGGGAATGAAAACTGATTTAACCTATATAGAAAATAGTTCACAGAATAGTTCTCAGATAGTAAAAACCAAACAACAGTACAACCCAGCAATTCCATTCCTAGCTATCTAGCCAAAGGATACAAAAGCACAAATTTGAGCAGATATAGGAACATATCTGTTCACTGCAGCATTATTTACAGCAGCTGAGATAAAGAACCAACCTAAGTGCCCAATAAAGAAAATGGAGTTCATGTACACAATGGAATGCCATTCAGCTAGAAGAAAAGAGAAAAATGTTGCTTTTGACCACATGATGGATGAAAGTGGATAGGTTAGGTCCTGCTGACTGAAAGAAATGAGGAGAGGACAAGCACTGGATCTCTCCTAATAGGTGGGCTCTAAAGAAGGCTGGGGACAGAGAGAAGCGAAGGTGGCCTCAGAG
The DNA here is from genome assembly GCF_027595985.1 of Sorex araneus. Lineage (NCBI taxonomy): Eukaryota > Metazoa > Chordata > Mammalia > Eulipotyphla > Soricidae > Sorex > Sorex araneus. The sequence continues at coordinate 179,229,898 of NC_073304.1, forward strand.
CCCAGAATGGGGTCCCCCAAGTTGGGGGGAAGGGGCATATTCAATGGGTGAGTCTGGTGGTGGCTGTGATGTAGGAACATTTCAATTTTATTTATTTTTTTAAATTTTTAACTGAATCATAGTGAGATACACAGTTATATGGTTGTTCATGATTGGGTTTCAGCTTGGTAACATTTATTTTGAAGAGGCATGAAATTGTACCTTTGAAATAGTCATATTGACTAAAATTATAGAAAAAAAATCTTGAACTTTGGTACCATCATCTAGAGAACATATATATATATATATGTATATATACACATGTAGTCTCTTGCCCGCAGGCCTGGCTATTTTCCCCGGGGCCCTCGGAGGGGATGGGCTCTAGCTTCCCTCCCCGCCCCAGCAGAACTCCCAGCGGCTGAAGACCACCGGAACCTAGCCGCAGCCATGCTCAAGGCCCCTCTCCACATGTTCGGACAAGCCTCACGCATGAAGGTACCGGCAGAGGAACCCAGGTGTGGGTAATCCCATCAACGGCCAACATCCAGAGACTTAAAAGCAAGCTCCCAGAAGCGATATCTTATAACTTACTTCTTCCTCTGGGAGAAACTAGCAAGCTACTGAGAGTTTCCTGCCCACATGGGAGAGCCTCACAAGCTTCCCATAGTGTATCTATATGCCAAAGCCAGTAACAAGCTGGATCTCATTACCCTGACCCTGAAAGAGCCTCCAATGCGGCATCATTGGGAAGGCCGAGTAGAGAGAGGCTTCTAAAATCTCAAGGATAGGACAAATGGAGAGGTCACTGAGACCGCTTGAGCAATTCGACGATCAACGGGATTTCGTGATACACATACACACATATACATATTTATATATATATATATATTACAATCAGTGAGAGGTTTACATGAGAACTTTTATTTTTTAAAAATAAAGTTCAGTGATGGACTATTATAGGCATTAAACCATGACAGTTTCCCCCATTCATCTAAAAGTGGAGTAATTATTTTTGTCTGTCCAATGTTATTTAAATTGGATGCTTGCAATAATAAAGTATGTGAATGAATTATGAACGAAAACTTGAAAGAGCTTCACAAATGTTTGCTTGGTACTGATGTCATTCACTCAAGATAGCTTAAAAGGGTCTAGAAACGTTCAAAGTAGTATCTTTTTGAAGTACAAATGAAATCAAGTTATACATTTAAAAGTGGGGATTACATTTAATTACATTCAGCACAAATAAAATACATTCTATAATCAAATATCTAAGATCATCAGTGAACTTTAACTGTAAAATAGATAAGAAGCTTCATTTATGTTTTTAGGCATTTTGGTAACAGTTCACTTGGTTTTAGATTTCTCAAGAGGAAGTTGTCTTTCATTGCTTACTTTAAAACAGAAAATTCCATGTCTAATAGTGAGTCTTTAAAAATAGCTTTATAATTGTTTCCAGTTTATAATTTTTAAAAGGGTCCATTATAATAATGTGAATTATTTGTATAATGGTTTCATGACTTTGGAGTTTCTGCAAAGTGAAGATACTTAATGAATGAGCAAGCAGGAGCCCCTAGAATTAGAAAGACAGAGCCAGAAATAAGCCTGTGCATTGGAAATCAACTCTTAACATTCTTTTTTTTTTTTTTTTTGCTTTTTGGGTCACACCCGGCGATGTACAGGGGTTACTCCTGGCTCTGCACTCAGGAATTATCCCTGGAGGTGCTCAGGGGACCATATGGGGTGCTGGGAATTGAACCTGGGTAGGCCTCGTGCAAGGCAAACGCCCTACCCGCTGTGCTATTGCTCCAGCCCTTAAAATTATTTTTTAAAGAGTCTTTTTCAAACAATGGCAGTGGAGGCATCTGAGAGTCCAGAATTGTGTGAGTAATTAAAGCCCAACTCCTGGGCAGTTGATGGAAAATATGAGCCTAGAACTTAAATGGACGGTCTGGTTCGGAGGCAGCCTTGGATTCCTGAGCACTATGAGTACTGTGGGCCATTGGCCTGGGGGTCGTGCTAATGCCTGAGTAGAAAGGAAGTATGTTGGCCACTGGGGGTCCCGACACCTTCCCGAGCAGGTTGGAGTGTCCATGGCAGAGCAGCTGAGGCAGAGAACGCCAGGGCACAGCCCCTCACGGAGATTAAGTCCTGCTGTCTAACAGGTGGCTACAGAATATTTGTCCTTTCATGAACAGAATTCATAGGTCCTGGGTCCCAAATAAAAACAATAAAATCTCACAAATATTTTGCTCATTTTCAGTAATAAAATAAGTGTTATATAAAGTTATATAGTGGTATATAGAGTTTCTACCGTCAAACAAATGTCACTTTTTTTTTTCTTTTTGGGTCACACCTGGCAATGCTCAGGGGTTACTCCTGACTCTGCACTCAGGAATCATTCCTGGTGGTGTTCAGGGGACCATATAGGATGCTGATGCTGGGAATTGAACCCAGGTTGGCTTCACGCAAGGCAAACGCCCTACCCACTGTACTACCCCAGCCTTGAATGATGTGACTTTAAAGATTGGTTGACTCCTAATAACCTCAGGAAAATTCCATGGGAAAAGAGTTTCTGTTTAACTCCATTCTGAAATTCTCCTACAATGTTTAATGGCTTACATAAACATACTACTGATCTTTGAAAGATCACACTATTAGACTTCCTTTTCAGTGTTGTAATTTAAAAAAAAATACTGATGAATATTCATGCTATTAAATGTTTGAGAATACTTTCACGTTGATTTCCCTCAGGATAAATTCCAAGAAATGGATTTGCTGGGTCAAAATGAATATACTTTTTAGAAAGCTTTTGATTCATAAAGCCAAGTTACCCTCCAGAAATGTTATAACACGAATTCTCCTTAAATAAAACCAGATGAAATATATCACTTTTATGTGGCCCCGATGCAGTCGTGTTTAATTAAAAACACCAACAGGAAGTTTCCATCGTTTGGTGGTGGGAAGAAAGAGAGGAGAAAGACAACGGCCCTTGAGTGAGGGCTGGGCAGGTTCTTTCCATCAGGATGCGAAGGTGTCCCTTGAGCTCGGGGCAGCAGGGATCGTCATGGCAACAGACCAGGCAACTTTGCTGGCCTTTGCAGAGCCTGTTTCACTGAAGGCCTCACTTTTTCCTATTCATTTGTCATATTTCTATCGTGTTTCCTCCGTAAGTGGTAGCAGAGGCCTTAGGCAGGTGATCCTGCGGGACACCTGTGGGGCAGCTCATTCCTGGCTAGTAGTACCAGGACTGGAGACTGGATGCAGACACATCCAGCCTGGTGCTTGACGCGGATCCCAGGGCTGCACCTCCTTCCATTCACCAGCCACCGACATCACCTTGCTTTTTTTTTTTTTGCTTTTTGGGTCACACCCGGCAATACACAGGGGTTACTCCTGGTTCTGCACTCAGGAATTACTCCTGGCAGTGCTTGGGGGACCCTATGGGATGCTGGGAATTGAACGTGGGTTGGCCAGCCCTATCACCTTGCATTTTAATAACATTTTACGTCTTCCTGTAAAATGCTCACTGACTGTGTCAGAATACGATGGGAGCTCTTTCTCTTCTCCATCTCTTATAAAAGGAAGATGGGTTTGAGAGGCCCTGGCCATGACAACTACAGCCTGCATTTGCTAAGTGTAGACCAGCAGCTTCCCTGGCATCCAGGCTCTTGGTAATTATACATTCTATAGCACAAGCGGGTAGGGTGTTTGCCTTGCATGCAGCTGACCTGGTTTGATTCCTCCATCCCTCTTGGTGAGCTTGGCAAGCTATTAAGAGTATTATTCCCGCACAGCAGAGCCTGACAAGCTACCCGTGGTGTATTTGATATGCCAAAAACAGTAACAAGTCTCACAATGGAGATGTTACTGGTGCCCACTTGAGCAACTTGATGAGCAAAAGGATGACCGTGACAGTGATTTATTTTTTATTTTTTAATGAATCACCATGAAGTACAGTTACACATTTGCAAACTTTCATGCTTATATTTCAGTCATATAATGTTCGAGTTCCTATCCCTCCACCAGTGCCCATTCTCCATCACCAATCATCCCAGTATCCCTCCCATCATCCCCATCCCATCCCCCCACCTCTGTGGCAGGGCATTCCCTTTTGCTCTCTCTAACTCCTTTTGGGTGTTGTGGTTTGCAACAGAGGTATTGAGTGGCCATCATTCAGTCTATAGTCTACTTTCGACATGCATCTCCCATCCCGGGTGGGCCCTCCAAGCACTCTTTACTTGGTGGTCCCTTCTCTATCTGAGTTGCCTTTTCCCCCAGCATGGGAGGCTGGTTTCCAACCCGTGGAGCAGAACTTGTGGTCCTTAGCTCTACTACTCTTGGGTGTTAGTCTCTCATTCTGTTACTTTATATTCCACAAATGAGTGCAATATTTCTATGTCTGTCCCTCTCTTTCTGATTCATTTCACTTTAACATGATACTCTCCATGTTGATTCACTTACATGCAAATTTCATGACTTCATCCTTTCTAATAGCTGCATAGTATTCCATTGTGTAGATGTACCAGTGTTTCTTTAGCCAGTCAATTGTTCTTGGGCACTTGGACTTTTTTCCAGATTCTGGCTATTATAAACAGCGTTGCCATGAATATGCAAGTGCGGATGTCATTTCTATTATATTTTTTGCACCTCTGGGATATATTCTCAGAAGTGGTATTACTAGGTCAAATGGGAGCTCAATTTCTAATTTTTTGAGAAACGTCCATACTGTTTTCCAAAAGGGTTGAACCAGTTGGCTTTCCCACCAGCGGTGAAGGAAGTTCCCTTTCTTCCCACATCCTCACCAACACCGGTTGCTTTTGTTTTTTGTATGTGGGCCAGTCTCTGTGGTGTGAGGTGGTATCTCATTGTTGTTTTGATCTGCATCTCACTGATTATTAGTGATGAAGAGCATTTTTTCATGTGCTTTTTGGCCATTCAGATTTCTTCTTTGAGAAAGTTTCTGTTCATTTCATCACCCCAGTTTCTGATGGGGTTGGACGTTTTCTTCTTGTAGAGTTCAACCAGGGTAATTACACATTCTTACCCCATTGGGTATTCTCACCCCACTGTACATTTTCATCAGTGGATATTCTCACCCCACTGCTACCAAAGCAGAGGTTCATGGGGGGCCAACAGTTTGTCTGAGCAAGCCCTTCCACTGGCCCCTTCTGCAGTATGTGGGCACTGTCTGGCTCAGAAGGAACCCATTCAACAGAAGGAAAGACTTCTTCCTCTAGGCTCCATACACCTGAATTGGTGGTGATGCATAAAAAAAACCTCTGAGAGAATTTTAAAGTATGTGTAGGTTCCAATACTCCTTCTTAGGAAATAAGAGGAACATCATTTCATGTAGAATTGCTGAGGTCAGAAGGTCATGTTTCGCCAGAGGATTTTGATGCTCTGGTCCTCATTTAGCCCAGGGCAGCTGCAAGTGCCTCCTGCCTCCTGGAATTCCACTCCATTTTCCTCTAGGGCTCCATGTACCCGCCCCATCAGATTTTCAGGTGGGCTGAGTTGTTAGTGTAGCATCATTCATCAATCATTTTCACTTACAGAAACATACAGTCATGAGAGAATGTAACCTCCTAGAAGTTTCACGTAAGTATTCTCCACGAAAGGCAGCAGCAGGGTCTTCTGCTTCATGAGAGACTCAGTGCTTGGGTTAGGAAACAAGATGAGGTGTCCCTTGGAAAAGCAAAATTACGGCGGATATGTGTACAGTGCTTTGTGGATCCCAGATGGCCAGGCTACCTAGGCGTGGGCAGTGAGGGGACATCAAATATCTCTGCTGTTCCTCTGAACCCATAACCCAGGGTAGTGCGTTCCGGACACTCCATTCCTGTGAGGAGAAGGGCTCCCCTGTCAGGCCATTCTCTTCACCAGGACTTGTTGAGGGACAGTTTCAGAGGAAAAGAGGGGGAGATGCAGAGTCAGGAAGGCAGGGAGGTGCCCAGAGAGAGGCAGGCTGGGCCAAGATCACTGTGGAACTGCACAGCATCTCATCGCTGAGGCTGAAAACTACCCTGGGACTCTGCACCTCTCCTGGGGACAAGCAGAGTGTCTGGGCTGTGGGGAGTCACCACCAGTGGTCCTGGGGACAATCAATGCTGTGGGGAGTCATCACCAGGGGTCTGGAGGCAGCTTGGTGTTCTGGCGCTGCTGTTCCTTCTTCCTTGCCACCTTGTCCACTCCTGACCCACATCTTGTCCTCTTGCCCATATCACGCTCAGAGTCTGGACTGTCAGGCTGAGATGATCTGTCTTCCTGATTCTTTTTCTTCTCTTCCCTCTTTCTTTTCATAGAATTTCTCATGGGGCTCAGACTTCTCTGACTCTGCCCCTCTTCCTTCTCGTCTTCCTCAGGAGGCATCAGAGAGTGTTTGTCGAATGGCCGCTAGAGCCACAGTTTCCACAGGCAGCGCTGAGGGCGGACTTCGGGCCTCATCCATCCCTCATCCCTCACCTCTTTTCTTGTCCAATAATTTCATGGCTGGGGTCGAGGTCCATTCCAATCCCTTGGTGTTAAGTGGAAGACTCTGAGTCATTCATTTTAAATATCTGGGCCACATAATTTCATCAATGGCCAAGATCCAGAGGCCATAAAATAAAGCTCTCGGGAAGAGAGTGATGCAGTATTTCCGACCTCTTATACTCTAGCCCACTGATGTACCTAAAGTAGCACACATTTGTTTGGTTTTAACATACTTGCTTGTATTCTCTTATATATGGGCTTAAATGGCTCCAGAATGAAATACAACAACCTTCGCACACTTCCCTCTTATGGTAGTGGGAAGATGCTCGGTTGTGGGGTGGGGGTTTGAATATTATCTATAATGAACTATTGTGAACTACTTTACAAAAATAAAATGTATAAAAATTTAAAAAATAATTCTCTGGGCCAATAAGCATTACTTGCGTGGTCGTCTCCAATGTGTACAGTCTCAGAGGGCTTATCTGCAAGGCGTGATGGCATGTGCGGTCCATGGACAAACACTGTGATTGCCTGGGACTGTGACCAAGGCTCTGGGGGCTGTAACCCTCTACTTGGAGGCTCGAATGGACAACAGATGCGTTTCCATGGTCTCGGGTCTTCTGGAGTTCATCCTTCAGGTTCTGTGGTGCCCCCGTTTCTCTTCTGCTAATGCCAAGTCAAGTGTGTCTGTGTCAGCTCCCAGTCTCTGCACTGAGGCACTGCATAGACTGCCAAACCCATGAATTCTTCTTCTTCTTTTTCTGTATAAAAAAGTGCAGCTGAAGCTTGATTTTGTGAAATGATTCTTTCCTAGTAATGACCTTTAGAGGCCTGGAAAGATAGTGCAGCAGGTAGGGAGAGACTACAGGGTGGTGACCACAAGTCCGTGAGGGACCCAGGATACTGACATACTTCGACCACTCCTTAGCATCCAAGGAATGGCAAAAAGCAACTCCCACAGACACTTGGGATGTAGGAAGCTACAATTGTCATTTCTGGCATGGTGGGAATAAAATATTTCCCCTATCTTTAATAGATTCTTGTGAATAGCTTTTCATATTTTTTGCTCATAAACTCAGCTCATCTATATACCCTAAAGACACATGTGTATACCAGGAGGAGGAGGAGGTGCTGAAAGGTGGTCAAGTGTTATGTCTGAAGTTCTATCAGCTCCCTATCAATAAACCACGTGCAAAAAATTATATTTTTTTAAGAAAAGTGCTTCTTGTAGAAGCAAATTTGGGGTGGGGGGCAAATGGGGTGGGGGACATTGGTGGAGGGACGTGGACACTAGTGAAGGGATGGGTGTTGAGACAGTGTGCCTGAATAACTTTCAATCATGAATAACTATAATTTCACAGTGACTAAATAAAAAATAAAAGCACATATGTACAAATGTACACAAAGAAACCAAATGTATTCATGAATTTTATACATAAACTAAATATTCAAATTATGTATGTAGATATAAAAGTCAGGGCTGGAGAGATAGCACAGTGGATAGGGCATTTGCCTTGCATGTGGCTGACCTAGGTTCAATTCCCAGCATCCCATATGGTCCCCTGAGCACTGCCAGGAGTAATTCCTGAGTGTAGAGCGAGGAGTGACCCCTGTGCACTGCCAGGTGTGACCCAAAAAGCAAAAAAAAAAAGTGAGCTACGTATACAACTAGGCAAGTAAAATGATATCTAAATTCTAACATGCATGAATAAACCATATGATGTCCAAGTAAACTATTTACACCAAGTCTGTATCCTGACCCATCAATCTATATCTTCATTATAATTGTTTGCTGACATGGTGGAAGGAGTCATGTGAGTGACGTAAGGTGAATAAAACAATTTCTGCCTTCATGAAGCTGATCTTCTGTTTGGTAGAGTAGATAAGAAGCTGTGTTTTAGAGTGTTTTTCTCTAATGGAACTATGACAAGAAGAAAGAATGATGGAGGCAGGGGCAATTTTGCACATGGGCTGGTTGGGCAAGTTTCTGGTCCAGGGGACAACCAACTCCTACTTGAGTCTGCGGTTCATCAGGGGAAAGAGCTTTGAGGGACTCTGCAGATGCAGCAGCTCAAGTCTTGCTCTCAAGGGACATTCCCGCGTGGGCCAAGTGACTAAGCAAGCTCAGATAGAGAAGGGACCACCAAGTAAAGGGTGCTAAGAGGGCCCGTTTGGGAGGGAGATGTGGGCTGAAAGCAGACTATAGGCAGAACATGATGGCCACTTAATACCTCTACTACAAACCACAACACCCAAAAGGAGAGAGTGAGTAAAAGGTAATGCCCTGCCACAGAGGCAGGATAGGCGGGGGGAGGATGGGGTGGTGGTGGTGGGAGGGATGCTGGGACTATTGGTGGTGGAAAATGGGCACTGGTGGAGGGATGGGCACTCGACCATTGTATGACTGAAATGCAAGCTTGAAAGTTTGTAAGTATATAACTACCTCACGGTGATTCACTAATAAAAAATTAAAAAAAAAAAGACGGTCTAAACATCCAAATGCAGGTGGGAATGATGTGATACTCCGCAGTAGAGGCAAAGGAGCTACAGAGAAATGAGTGAGCAGCATCCCTTCTGCCCCTAGGAATGTGGATAGGAAACTGTAGGTATAGCACATCGGGTACGGCATTTGCCTTGCACGTGGCCGACCCAGATTCAATTCCTCCATCCCTCTTGGAGAGCCCGGCAAGCTACCGAGAGTATCCTGCCTGCATGGCAGAGCCTGGCAAGCTCCCCGTGGCGTATTTGATGTACCAAAAACAGTAACAACAAGTCTCACAATGGAGATGTTACTGGTGCCCGCTTGAGCAAATCAATGAACAAAGGGACGACAGTGCGACAGTGCTTCAGGGACAAGCAGATGTGATGAAAGTTAGGACAGATGGCGGAGAGAAGTCTGAAACAGGCTGATGGGTCCACGGGGGGCCGAGGTGACTTGAAAGGACATGAGCTCACTGGGTGGCTCCTGAGACTCCCCAGGGTGAGGGCTCAGGGGACAGGGCTGCAGGATGGAAAGCAGCCTGAGTGAGAAGGGTCTGGGGGCATCTGAGTGGGCCAAGCAGACTATACTCGCTGCTGGGGGGAGGGCGCAGAGCTGACTGGAAGCAGACACACAGAGAAAGAGCACACTTAAAGAAAATTAATTCGAAAAAAATAAAAATTATTAAAACCGAGTCGTGGAACACTGCCCACAACCAATGACTCACAATAGTTCTGTCTGTCCCAAAATAGCACGGTGAGAATTAATCTAGTTAGCTCCCTGAACACACGCACGCACGTTCAGTGGGATCGGGTGATGTTTATATATTGTGCTTCCCGGAGGAAAAAACTGTTACTCGCCCTAGTCCACATGCCTCGTGTTCTGAGCCAGGCCTCTGGTCTGCTGTTTTTGCTGAGAGAAATCTTTTCACTCTTTGATTTCCAAGTTTTCCCTGGACCCTGCGGAAACCGGATCCCCACCCTCACCTCTCCTCCTTGTCCCCTTCAATGTCAGCCCCAGCATTTCTGCCTTTGGTTTCACATCTTCAATCCCCCTGACCAAGCAGGCCTCTTACCCTCCCCCTGGGCCTGGGGGTCTCTGGACTGGCTTTGTGATTCCCATCCTTCTCCCCAGGGAGTAAGCTTCATGGTTTCCTCTTTCCTTCTGCATCTGATCTTCCTGTACACTGAAGCTCTTTGCTTAGCCAACGGAGATACCCAGGTTAGAGACACTCCCTCCAGCCACACACTCTCGTTTTTCCTTTATGTGATAGTCGAAACTTCTGCACCTCATAGTCCCACTGAACGCTGACTTCCACCTCCTCCATTGACATAACATTACACCTCTAGACTTTAATTTCTGTAACTGAAACTTTAGAATATCTGCTTCAAATACAAAGCACAGATTAAAAAAGAACACTGAAAATTATCAAGCACAAAAATGTGGAGGTACAAAATTATGAAAGATGTTTTGAATATGAAATCTAGCCAAACTGCTTTAATTACAATCTCCTTGAGCATCTGAATGATCTAAATTTTGCTTATTGTCACAAGACGGGCTTTTACACATGATGCAGTGCTCATCGGCACGCCTGTCGCTCCTGGCCTCACGCATCCTCAACTCCTGTCTCAGGCCTCTGTCACCGCTGCTCTCCTCCAAGAGTTTTAATGTTTTTAAATCTCAAGGTTTCAGAGTTTCTTAAATGAATGATTTTCCAAATTCTTTTCAAATGAATGATTTTCCATTCTCTCTTAATGGCACATCGAAAGAAATGTCAAAACAAAATACTGCCCCTGAGAGACAAAAAAAAAAAAAAAAAGAAAGAAAAGAAAACATAAGATGAACAAAACAACAAACCAAAAAATGCAACCATGCACTGCAAACATTCCTCTGGAGCAAAACCGTGCCACTTCTTGGTTCCAGTATAATACTTTAAAATTGAAAGAAAAATTGGCATGAAAAACAAATAGACTAGTTGTTGATGCAAGAGCATTTTTAGCAAACACATTAGCTATAAGAGGACAATACAGGCTGACGAGTTTCCACCTGGCATCTAAGCCAACTCTAATTGCAGCAGCACTAAGGATCTGCTTATAGTCAATTCAAATTCAGATTGTACATGACTGCCACTTTTTTGTGTGTGTTCTGTACAATCAACTGAATGAAAAGAATATGAAATCCACTTAACAGATGCAGTTTGACCAGGAGGAGGAGGATTCTGCCAGCAGTGACTAAGGCTTATCCCCGATGGACTTTCAGCCAGCTTATAATTTTCTACCCATTTAGACTCTTTTCATCAATGGAGAGTGAGTAGGGGGCTGGTGGGTGGAGATTCTCGATTAACATCCACAACTTGTCAGTGTGGGAATTTATACATATGTATTTCCTGTTCAATTTTTTTGGATACAAGAATAATGTCATGAACTTTAAATAGGTCATAGCCTCCTCCGTAGTCTGTAATTTACCAAAATAGTGAAATGCTTTGCAAAGACCATAAAATGGATTAAAATTTTTTTAGTCACGTATTCCTAAAGTCTTATTTGCAGAATTCTTACTTGGTCTTTCCCCAGCTGGAAGCAATCTCTCCTCTTCCTTTATTTTTAAATCTTCTTTATGGTGTGCTTCACTTCCTGGGTTTTGGTTTTTAAAATTATTTTAGGTAATTTAAAACATTAAAAATTTTTGTTGTTTTTTGGGGCTATACCTGGTTGTGTTCAGGTTTTACTCCTGGCTCTGTGCTCAAAGACACCACTTGAACAAAGAGTTTGAAGGACCATATGGGGTGCCAGGGATTGAACTTGGGCCAGCCACATGCAAGGCAAGCACCCTACTATCTCTCTGACCCCCTTTGCTTCCTGTTTTAAGTTACTGACACCAAAATACATTTTTCCAAGTAGAATAAAAAATAGCTTTGGGAAAAGGTGCTTTTCTAATTTATTTTTATTATCTTCAATAGGTTAGGTGCCCAAAAAATAGAATACATAAACAAATTAATAAATATTCAACTCAAATAACAACAACAAACAAATCTATTGTCTTCAGTAGGAAACAAAGCTAATAAAATGTGTTTCTGACATGAGTAGAAGAACTCACTTTTTTTTTTCTGACAACCCGTGAGTCTAGGAATTAATGTGATCTTAGGCAATATGTTTATTGTTTTGTTTTTCTTCATTAAAAAAAAATCCTGCATACCTCATAGAACAATTAAGGGAAGGTCTAAATCACGAAATACATGCCAAGGTGCTTTATGAACTGCAAAATCCTGTGTAATAGCAAGAAAACAAACCATGTGTTAAGGTGAACATGGAGTGTTTGCTAAGGCCATGTTGAACTGAGCAAGAGGTCCCTGGGCAAATTTAGTGAGGCATGTGCAGGAGCACGGAGAGCACCTGCCTCCTGGGGGCGTTGGGCAGCCTTCGAGGAGCATCAGTCACTCTGAGAGGGTGCCTTCACAAAGGCAGGGCAGCTGTGCTTCAAGTTGGAAGACGAAAATGGGCCCATGGGCCCGTGCTTGGGTTCATTGGCAGACCACTCTCCCCCATGATTGGAGAGACCTACTTGAATGAACGATGCTGGACTCATACCTCAACGGCTCGGCAGAGACTGTTTTAAGAATCGCTCAACAGAATTAGTGCTCAGAAACCACCATCCAAACGGTGGGAAATTAAAGACTGTGGCAGAGGTAAGAAATCCCTAAAGCTCAGAGTGGTCAAGCAGGCAGCGTGTAAGGCAATTTTTATTAGTGGGTGATGCTAAATGGCATCACGGTAGCCTCAAAGATCGACCCCCTCATTCACCAGCTTTCTCCTGATGCTGCCTCTGCCAGCCCTGGTCGAGGTTTGGGGATGCAGGTGAGGACAAGGATGGGAACCTCAGGGGTCATGGATAAAATTAGAGACAATGAGTGAAAGGTGCCGGTGTCAGAAGCCGTTGACACTAGGTTATCTGTGAAGGGCAGCAGCTGGACACAGCAGCCACAGAAGCACTTCAGAGGGAGCCATAGGCCTCTCACCACCCCAGTAACAGACACTGGACATGAGGGGAAGCAGTGATGATCACAGGCATTTACAAGTCAATTTGCATTTTCCTATTGGGAAAGTCATGGTTTGACTCCCGTGTCAAGTTCTTCGGACAATGACTCACATGGGTGTGCAGTCGCCCACGTCCAGTACTCACCACTCTGAGCTTCTCTGCACAGTTCACTTCCTTACAGGGAAGGGAGACTAGAGTTAAACTATCGCCAATGCTTGAGAACCCTCTATAGAGAAATCGATGCTTTAATAAGAAATCTAAACTAGCTTGCTTTTAAAAAAAAAACCTGCATGACTCATGGGTGACATTCTCTTCCCATGGCCTCTTGGCATATTATTTTGACCTAGAGTGGATTCCCTTGCACTTTTAGACATTATCACTCAGTATTAGTTATGGTATCTTGAAGTCATGCCAAAAAATTGAGGAGTGCATGAAAATATTTATGGGATGAAAATGAATTACACAAACATTTGACTATCACTCAAATGCCTAACATAAAAGGGCAAAATAAAAGAATTGAAGCAAATTTTAAAAATAAAGAGACACTCCATTCTTGAGTTGTTCAAATTCTGGCTTGGAACACATGATTTCTCTCTTTAATTTATGGAACTCTCTCTTGCCTCTCTTTCTTTCATATTTTCTAAATGAAACCATTTACTTCACTAAAGTAGGGTTTTATTTAAAAGCTGCAACCATTCAGAATGACTGCCTAAATTTTCATTTTTTTGGGGGGGTTTGGGTTACACCTATCTATGCTCAGGGGTTACTGCTGGCTCAGAAATTACACCTGGTATTGCTTGGGGGCCCATATGGGATGCCTGGGATCAAACCTGGGTCAGCTGTGTGCAAGGCCAATGTCCTACCCGCTGTACTATGGCTCTGACCTAAAATTTACATTTTTATTGATTATAATGTCAAGTTAAGAGTTCAGATTTTGATGCAAGTCTGTTTGACTTTCAGCACTTATTGGTTAAATGATTTTGAAATTACTACCTCCATTTTGTAGATGCCCAGTACCCTCTGATGGTCCTCTGAGCCATTAGGAGTGATCCCTGAGCCCAGAGCCGGGAGTGAGCCCTGAGTGCCACTGGGTGGGGTATCCCTTCCCCCACCAAAAAAAGATGTCAGATTTTGTTTTTTGAGGAGGCCACACCCAGTGGATGCTCAGGAGTTACTCCTGGCTCTGCACTCAGGGGTTACTCCTGGTGGTGCTTGGGGGACCATATGGGATGTGGGTCAGCTGCATGTAAAGCAAGCACCTTCCCTGCTGTACTTTCTCTCAAGTCCCTCAAAGAGGTCAGATTCTGACCTTTCAATGTCTAGAGAAAATAACCAACTAAGAGGGAAAAGTTGACAATCAGGAGAGAATTGCAACCCATGTCCTGAACTCTTCTAAGCAGTGTGATTAACAACCGCAACCCAGAATAAAAGATGAGTGGCAACATTTGACTGGATCGATAGCACAGCGGGTAAGGTGTTTGCCTTACACGCGGCCAACCCGGGTTTGATTCCTCTGTCCCTCTCAGAGAGCCTGGCAATCTACCCATGGCGTATTTGATATGCCAAAAACAGTAACAAGTCTCACAATGAAGATGTTACTGGTGCCCACTCGAACAAATCGATCAACAATGGGAGGACAGTGCAGTGCAGTGCCTAGTAAAGGTACTTAGCATATAGAGCTCAAGTACTCAGATGTATCCAGATGCCTGAATAGACAATGAGCATAATTTTCTCTAACATGGAAGCACAGGACCTTAAAAATAAGAGTTGCTGATTTCATGACTTGCACCCTATGAGGTAAATTTTCTGTTTCTAGGTATCAGATGTGCTGAACTATATGACAAGTAGCGCGCACTATTTTAGGAGCTTACTAATTATTTTAAAGCAGACTGATAATGCAATTATTTAGAATGGATAAAGAAAAAGATCTGGGGCCTTTTAGGGTACCTGCCTTTCACACATGGGACCCCGGTTTGATATCCAGCATTGCAGGGACCCCGTGAGGATCCCCAGGTGTAGCCCTAGAAGCCTCCAAGTCCCCCAGGATGGCCATCATGGTTCTTGGCATTTCAGGGTCTGAGGGTACCGGCCTGACTCATCGGTGATGCTGGCTGAGTGTGACCAGAGGGTTCTGGGTGCCCCAAACACTTTAGGAAGCACCTCCCCACGCAAGGACAAAAGTTGAGTATGGAGAAACTGGGATTCAGTGAAAATCAAAATGTTTTAAATTCAGTGAGTACAAATTCTGAGCACATGTGGTCTGCATGTGGGGGTGCTAGCTAAGAAGCTGGCAACGGGTCTGTTTGAGTGACACCTGGGCCTTCTCTGGAGACTAACAGCTCCTCGTCTCTGTGCAGGCGTGGCCCGGACAGGGCACACTGCTGTCCCCTCTGTCAGCTGACCATCCCAAAGGGCACCACTCTTATTTTTCCATTTTCTACTTGTGATTGTCTCCAGCACCTGCCCCCCTGACTCTAGAAATTCCAACCTGTTGGCACACTTCCGTCTGCCGAGCTGGATGCCGAAGATGTGAAAGCACAGTTCACCATGCCCCCTTCTCTTCCACTCAGGAAAATCTCAGTTCCTGTCGAGGCTCCGGCTAGGAGGCCACATCACTGACCCATCTCCCCATCTCAAGCGTGGCAGTCACAGTACACTTCCTGAGCAGCCCCAGTGCAATCTTTTCATTCATTTATTTCATTTGGGGGTTCTGTGTTGTCCTTGGGAGGGTTCAGGGGACCGTTGCCATGCTGGGGCCTCTTGTTTGCTCAGTCTCCCATGATCTTCAGACCCAGATGCCAGCTCCAGCTTGCTTTCTCCTGGGCACCTCCATACATTTTATTTGGGGAAGCAAGTGTGAGCTCTTAAAAGGCATCTGGTTCACAAGCTTTTCCACAAGAGTTAGACCTAACACGTACGTTCTGTGCTTTGCTTTTCGGGTCAGCCAATGGAGACTCTGCCAGGTCTCCGAGGTGAGTCATTTTAAAGGTCACACATGCTGTTGAGTGAGACTGTCTACCTCCTAGCACGCTCTCCCCCACTAACCCCCCTCTCCCCCACCTCAACCCAGAGTTATCCATTGAGGCCTGGAGATGACCTTTTTCGGACAAATCTGGAAACTGTTTTCTTTACTCTCTTTTATAAAAAGAATCAGTGTGAGTAGATTTTTGTAAAGATAATTCTTCAGTTATAGGTTCAGTTACAAGCCTCTCTTAGTAAATGTTCTTATTCAATTTCTTTTTGTTTTGGGGCTGCCTCCGGTGTTCTCGGGGCTTACTCCTGGCTCTGTGCTCACAGATCACTCCTGGTTGGGGATTTAGTGCCAGGGATTGAATCCAGGTAGCTTGTGTGCAAGGCAAGTGCCCTATCTGCTGGACTATCGCTCTAGCCTCCTCCATGCTTTTATTAACAAATTTATCATAGTTATTTATTTTTTCAGTAAAAACAAATGAGAAGATAAAGAAAGCTAGATGAATTAGTTATTAGTTATAGAAATAAAATCTGTGGGACATATTTATGATATGTATAAGGGGATGGTTGGTGAACACCCAAAATTTGCTAGAACTTGTACTTATCTTTGTGTATTTAATTTTGTGGGACTGACTAGCAATCACAGACAGTAAATATGATTTTAGTTTAGTCAGATCAGGTACACTGCCTTTAGCAGGGATTTACTGAGGAAGCTTTAGACTTTAAAATTTGCTACTCTTATATGAAAACATGGCTCTACAATTTGCATTGTATTGCTGTAGTTGGCAGAAAACGATGGTATTTTAGAAGTGATTCTGTGGGATCTTTGTTCCCCTTCCACAGGGAGCCCGTCTTCTTTGACCTCTGATACTTACATGTCTTGAACCCCATCTAGTGGAGTTAATAGAGTATCCCTTGTTCTGGGTTGACAGGGTATATCACTTGCTCTGGTGCTTATCAATATCTGTGAATAATTATATGAGTTAAAATGCTACACTGCCTTAAACATTTCCCACTTCAGCACATCATTAGGTTTTGGTGTAGTTCTGTCTCACTGAGTCCCTGCACAGTTAAGAGTTCTGGGTTTTCTTTCCATTCGGAATGCCGGCACTAATGTGAAGGGTGGAGTGAGGAAGAGCATCTCTAATGCCAGCGGGAGAAATGCCGGAGCAGAAGCATGCCTGGGGGCTACAGAGAACATCCCTGGAGATTAGAGGAAACTTTTGGCCCTGTCAGAACTGCCAACATGACTGCTATTGAAAACTGTTTTATTTGATAACTAGGAAGAGTTCAGAGATACTAGGCAGAGATGTTTTGGGGAAAAGATAAGTGTCAGGTCAGCTCACTTTTAGAGCCAATCAAATCTGTAGGCTTTTGACATTAAATCATGCCTTCAGCTCGGGGCTGTTAGGTTTGGTCATAAATCCTGGAAACGTGTGAAACTCTCAAGGTGCACTCAAGGACCACAGGATGGAGATGCTAGAGACGATGGTCACAGTTCAGATCTCTGCTGAAAATATCAGAACCTTTCCCCGACAACAACCCATACGTGGGGCATTCCACGCCTCTCACTATTTTTTTTTTCCTGGAAATTCTTTTAAGTCTCTGTGGAAACCCAATCCAGCGAACTGCCTTTGCTCTTCAGCCACAGACCTGTCTCACTGGGCCGCAGCTGTCTACTACTAACATTTCCATGTTTGTATTTAATTCTAACACACTAAATATGGCCCAGAAATCACTAGGATACTAAGCATGGTCTGGTGTCACTCGTCACTAAATCACTTCACCAATTGTTATGAAATACTTCATATTAATTTTCTCCTCTTTGAAAATTCCTTGGAGCTGGAAACAAAATTCAAAAGCTGTTGAAAAAAGCAATGTCAGTGGAAGAGTGGAGAGGTCCAAGAGTTCTTATCTCTACAGAATCACCAAAGCATCACGCTGAAACAATAGAATTCACCGCAATTCTGAAAACAGTTTAAGGAGGCATTCAAGGAAATTACCATCAAAACTGCTGACCAAAAGTTTGAGACAGAAACTCCATTCCATCAGGACACAAGCTTTATCAAAACAGTTATTGGAAGTAACCGAAAGACACACCACCATAAGCTAAAGTGCGCTCAAGTCAAAAGCAGTGTTGGAAGAGTGAGAACCTGATGTCCAGAATTGTGGAAACTTTAAAATATTCAGCCCCATAATTAAGACAAATCTACCCAGATAAGGGCACATGAGATCTTCCTGTGATGCTTCTTATTTTTTATTTTTTGGGTCATGCCCAATGATGCACAGGGGTGACTCCTGGCTCATGCACTCAAGAATTACTCCAGGCGGTGCTCAGGGGACTATATAGGATGCTGGGGATAGAACCTGGGTGGGCCCTGTGCGAGGCAAATGCCCTACCCGCTGTGCTATTGTTCCAGTCCCTTCCTGCGATTCTTACAGTTGCAATGAACCTACAATGGCCTCCTAAATAAAAAGCTTTGAAAAGACTGTTTAAAAAGATAGTAGTTTAAATGTTGATATATAATCAAGGGGCACTTAGAATGTATTATTTATTTTCTGTTTGTCTATAGACATCTGCCGTTTAGTATATATTAGGCACTATCTTACTGTACAAGTATTAACTGAGTAAATAGTGATTTTGAATGTAACTACATTCCCAGGGCCTGGAATAGCACTTGTCCCTTGGCAAGGACTAAAGATCCGTTCTTCACAGGGCCACCCCAGCAGTGCTCAGAGTGTCGGGCCCTCCTGCAGTGTGGCCTGAGGGTTCAGTGCTCAGATCTGGAGGAAATGGAGGGTGGAGTGGTGATGGGACACCAGGGCTACACTCGGTGGCACTCGGGACCAGGACTGAGCTCAGGACTTCGCACAGGTTCAGAACTTGCACCAGACAGGTCTCCAGGAACTTTGTCCACGGTGTCCTGGTGTCCTTTATTTCACTCTCCGACTTTCATGGTCTCGATCGTGGGCTTCCGCTAGCAATTCTCCAGTATTTCACGATTACAGGAGGTCAGGAGTAGGGAGCCTGGAAGCCAAGCCACAGGGAAGGAGCTCAGCGAAGCTGAGGAAGGAGTTGTGCTGACCACGTGAGGGAAGAAGCTGAGTCAGGTATGTGCCTGGGAGATGCCTGGGGACACCCAGACACAGCGGACTCGGCCCCTCTCAGCACCCTCTCCTGGCCTTGCTCACTGGGCCCTCAGTGGTGCTAAGAAAAGTTTTTTCTCATTTTTGCCTTTGAAATGACCTTGATTCCAGATATGTGGCTAAAAGAGCTTCAGCTTGGAAGCTGAGCTCATGTGCTGGGGGAAAAGGCAAGTGGGATGGAGAAAAGACCACTAAGTAAATGATGGTTGGAGGGATGGCTCGGGATGAGAGATGCGTGCTGAAAGTAGACTATGGACCAGACATGATGGCTGCATAGTGACTATGTTGAAAACCATAACACCCCAAAGGAGAGAAAGAGCAAGAGGGAATGTGTCTGCCACAGAGGCAGGGGTGGGAAGGGGTGGGGGTGATGGGAGGGACACTGGGAACATTGGTGGTGGAGAATGGGCACTGGTGGAGGATGGGTACTCCAACATTGTTTGATTGAAACATAATCATAAAAATTTGCAAGTCTGTAGCTGTATCTCATGGTGATTCATTAAAATAATAAAAAAACGGGGGAGAGCCACCCCAAGTAAAGCTAGAGTCAGAGGTGGGCTGTGGGGGTGAAATGCAGGATACAGATATCTGCTACACTTGACCAATGTAAGGCTGACTTTTGTAAGCCATTCAAGACAACAACCCAGGCCAGGAATCACAGGCACAAACCTGGTTACTACAAACAGGGCTGTGAAAAATCTACTGGTGTTCACTTTTGGAAGAGACTGTTGCCTCATTGCTGGCAGGAGTATTTATGGTCACGGACAGACAAGACGGCCTGTCCTTGCCTTCCTCCCCACCCCCTCTCCCACCCCGAGGTCACACAGACCTGGTGCTGGTGCTGGTGCTGTCCTTTCAGGTCAACCCCTCGTTCTGAGGCCTGCCAGCTCGTGGTCAGCCCTTCTCAAGCGTCTGTGTTTACGGAACAGTGATTCCAACATTTCCATAAATGGCTCTAGCTTCTCTTGAAAAATGCTTTTCTTTCAGCATCATCCATGGGGGGACTGTGACTGCTGTTTCATGGAGGTGTTCTAACTGCTGTGGATCCTGGAGCCTGAGTGGGCCTGTGGCTGCCTGCAGTGGTGACCCAGCCCTTTTCTTTTTTTTTTTTTTTTTACCCAGCCCTTCCCCCCCCCCCCCCCCCCCGCAGCATCCTAGGACCCGGTGAGTGCCCCGTGGGTATGGATGAGCACATCTGTGCAGAGGCGAAGCTACATCTACTCTAAGGACATTGGCCGTCTTTCTGTTTCCTTCTTGGTTCAGTGGCAGTGCTCAGGGGCTGCTCCTGGCTCTGTCCCCTGTGAAAGTGCAGGGTGGGGATGGAACAGGACCTCCTGCAGGCAAGGCCAACGCTGCAGCCCAGCACGTGGTCTCCTCCGCCTACACTCCATTCATTAGAAACACACAGAACTGTTCCTGGGCAACACTTGGAAAGTAAGAGGTGGGAGAAAACCCCCTGGAGATGTCTTTCTTCCTGGGAAGCTCCTCTCCTCTGTGATCTCTCCAGTGCCGAGAAGCGAGTGTGGGGACCCCGAGGAAGGGTGACCAGTCTCACAGGGCAGAGGGCTGACAGGGGGTTGTTCTAGCTGGGAATGAAAGTCCTAGAGGGAACAGGTTGGTTCTCTAGGCTCATGCCATCACCACACCCTGCTCCTCCTCTGGCTTCCATGATTTTCACCTGTGCCCCCCGGAATGCACTGGGGGTCCCCAGGGCCCAGCTGATAACGTGCAGAGTGTCATGAAGTGCAGCCCTGTCTGTGCGCACACAAGTGCTGGCGTGAGCACAATGGGGAAGATGCTCCCCAGGAGTGTCGCTTGGCAGAGGGAGAACTAGGTGGAGGGGGTCAAACTGCCTGCAGAAGACAGCTGGGGTGGGGAGCTGCAGTGCGGTCACGTGGAAAGGGGGAAGGCTTGTGGCCTGTGGCCACAGCTCACTGAGAAGGAGCTTAGGGTCATTGCCAGGCCCGGGACGGAGTCCAGCTCTTAAAGGAACGGCTGTTGGCAGGTCTGAAGAACCAAGACTTAAAGGTGAATCTGTGATATGTATATATATATATATATATGCATATATATGTATATATATATTGTCTTTTGGGGTCATACCTGGTGACACTCAGGGGTTACTCCAACTCTGCACTCAGGAATTACTCCTGGCGGTTCTTGGAAGACCATAGTGGATGCTGGAGATCGAACCCGGCTCGGCTTGGAAGGCAAATGCTCTACTTGCTGTACTATGGCTCCAATCCCGAAGCCTTTAATATTTCATCAGAAACAAAGACAGAAAAGAAGGGCTCAAAAGTGATGGATGAGCACCAAAACGTGGGAGCCACAGGCTGGAGCAGGACAATGGAGCACCCAAATCACAACCATAGTGGTTTGATCTTAGATGCTGTGGGTCCACAGTGACTGAATAAATGCAGCTCTGGAGGAAACTCTCTTTTCCACAAACAGACGTCAGCTAGTAAATGCAGAAGGACGGACCCTGGGAAGGCTCAGGGGCAAAATGAGCCTAGAAAGCCGAGGTCAGAGCTCCACCCTCAGCAGCACCCCCACACACTGAGCACGGTGCAGTGGCTCTGCCCTGTGGGGCCCCTGACCCCTCCACCCGCCAGAGCTGGGGCATCCTGCTCACCGCAGGCGCACAGCCCAAGGCACATGCCTGTTCAGATGCAAAGCCTCACATGTTAGCATTACACCTACTACGTGTGTTCAAGGCTTAAGTCTAGCTGCCAAAAGGGCTTAACTTGTGTCTAGAAGTGAGGAAGCCCTTAGTTAAATCCAGACTGAGCTACATCGTACAAGAGAAATCACCTGAACGCTTCAACAATGCAACTGTGGTAAGCAAAAGTGTGGGTAGGGAATTACTTATAGATTAAGGACAAGTCAGGCCAGAACACACAAGCCCCACACACAGTTCCTAGAGAGAATTGAAAGAGGGGGAAATAGCTAGTTAGGACTGAAGACAAATATATTATCAACTTCTCTGCTATCCTGAAAGTTAGAAAGGTAAAGAAACTAAAAAGCAAGGAAAAGGTGATGACTGTGAAATTTTTGATATGAAAGATGAAGTCAATTATCAATGCAGTTAACCTATGATGATATTATATATTATTATATATACAATTATTAGGACATAACATATACAATTATTATAAACTGTAAACTGTATATTTAAATGGCCGCTAAAGCATACAGTTTACAAGCTCAATGCTCATATCTTATAATTGATTCACATAACTAAATAACATATTGTCAATGTTACCATTATTTCCAGTGAACCCGTTTCATTATAAGATACAGATATTGTCAAAACGGTTTCCCTGGAACTCTTTTCTTCTGATTTTATTTCTTTCATGGTGCAGATCTTTACACTTTTAAAATGTCTCTCTATCTGCTTCGTCAGACACTGTGGCAGGTGCTGAAAATGCAGATAAGGAAGTAAAAGGTGTTTTTTAAATCCCTCAAGGGGAACTTGATGGCTACTAAGGAAGAGTAAAACAGACAAATGGCAAGACAATAAGCAATCTGTGGCTGGTCCTTGATGCTTTGGGAGGACACTCCACTTGGCTTATACGGAGATTCTTCTCAGTCATCCATTCACAGATGCCAACTGCTTTTCTGCCGTGACTCAAATCATGGAAAGCAGCCATGTATAAATGCTTATAAATAAAAAGTTTCTAATATGGCACAATGACCGGCAAGGAGTCTGATGCCAGAACAAATCTTTGTTTCATGTGTTGTATGTTGTTTGATGTGTGTTTTGTCATTTTAGATGCATACTGCCTTAGTACATTGACTTTCTATTTTATCTTTCAAGACTTATTTTAAAAAATAGGCTCTCTCTCTCTCTCTCTCTCTTATAGTGGGACACTAAAAGTGCCAGTGGCTGAATTATGCTGCAAACCTCATTCCTGAATAGCCAACCTAAGTAGTAAAGTAGCAAAGCTAAAAGCAAAGCAAAATTCTAAATTAATTTAGCATGCTATGTTTACAAAAACTCCATTAGAATACTTTTGTACTTGGTAGTGATTTAAAGGCTCTCTTGAAGAATAAACAATAATACTATTTAATAAAATCTGAAGGAAAAGCAAATAAGTATAGTTAGTATAATTTTATAAGTGGATATAAATGCAGAAGTACTGAATACAATAGATATTTAACAAGTAAATGTGATATTAGCACAAGGATTTAGAGAAGAACGGAATAATAAAGTAACCTACAAAATCATCGTGGTGTGCATATGTTTGGATCCGTTACCTAATGGACTAAAAAGCCCTGCAGACAAAGTGAGTCAACCAAGGTCCCTAGTTTCCCTCTCATCACCCTTAAATATTCTCTCCCACCAGTCTCCTCTATGGTTGGCACTTTTCCTTTCTCTCCTCTCCCTCCCTCCCTCCCTCCCTCCTTCCCTCCCTCCCTCTCTCTCTTTCTCTCTCTTTCTTCCCCTTCCTGCCCCCGCCATTTGGGAATTGTGGTTTGCAACATAGATACTGAGAGATTATCAGGTGTAATCCTTTACCTACTTGCCCAGCATGATCATTCCCAGCTATTATTGTTATCCTGGTCCTTTCTCGATCTTACCTATGTACTGAAGAAACATAACTCGGTAGGGCTAGGGATAGTATAGGAAAAGGCTCATGCTTTGCGTCCTGTGGACCCCAGCTTGATCCTCATCACCATGTGGTCTCTTGAGCATTGCTGGCTGCATCCCTGAAGGCCCCTCAGCACTGCTGGTGACCCCTGAACTGCAGGTCCCTAGCCCCACCACACCCTTGGGATCTCCCGCTGACCCACCAGCCAGGTAGGCAGAGAATTGCCGGAGGCAGGGACTAGGCTTTCTGAACTCCCCTGGGAAGGTCCCTCCTCCACATCCCCCAAATATATACCATGGAGTAGAGAGCAGATATATACAAAAATGCACATATCCAGGGATCTTCTAGCTGTCATTTAAATGAATACTCATTCTGCACAGTACTTGGTGCCAATCTAGCTTGCTCACATTTCTTCTCCTCTGATCTGTTGAATCTGGCAGAGATTGTTAGAATGGCATCCAGGATCTATGTGTCTTAACCTCAGGTTTAACAGTCATCGACCTCTCTTTGGTTTCCAGCTGGCTATGACCATGGTTAATTAAATGATCCTGATCACTGTATTAGATATAGAGATCCAAAGTATAGCTTTGCTCAGAAGAAAGATGAGTTTCATGAATGAACTGGCATTTAAAAAAGGGGGGGGGCAACTAACTACTTTTTGGTTGAGAAATGGAAAAGTGAGACATGATACAGTCTGAGTTGATAACTTAAAAAAGTTAGTGCCTGGGGTCAGGGCTACAGTTTGTGCTTTGCATGTGGGAGGGTCATGTTTGATTTCTGACACCTTACGTCCCCTGACCACAGCCAGAAGTAACCCCACAGTGTCAATCCTGGAGCAGCTCTTGACACCCTGGGTGTGACCCAAAAAGACAATAGGCAAGAAAGTCAAAAAACCTAATCTCACCTAGAACAGCCCAGCTCTTGAAACCAGCTTTGTGTAGAGGCTCAAGGGGAACCAGATAAATTAAAAAACATACTGCGGTACTATCAGAACAGGAACGGTGGAGGTATGGAAACCTGCTACAGACAGAGAGAGGCAGGTGGAGGCCCTCGCCTGTGTTCTGTGCATACCCCAACTCCCCCACACAGCTGCAGCTTCCAACTCTGATTCTACCCCAGCTCCTCTGACACACCTTCAGTGTTCTTGCCATCTCTGGAGACTGCATGGAGGGTGGACCAGACTCTCCTTCCCAGCCCTCTCAAAACCTTCAAGCCAGGCCTTGGAACCAATAACCGAACTCTCAAAAACTAGAATGCGAGGTATTTTCTTAACAGAACTTCTTGTTCTATGCACTTCCTGTGGTCAGTAAGCAGGACGCCAAGAGCCCAAGTTTAGCTTGGGGTGAGAGGTCATATAGCGAGAGAACCATACAGCCTAGTATTAATTGCATGGAGTCAGCTTGCTTTGTTTTGCCACACATACACTTGGAATACATGTTCTTTTCCCATCTAAGTCTGAGTGTGAACTACCTCCTTTTATTTTCTTCACTTGGATCAGAGTGCAAGAGTGCATCTACAATTTTCCTAGTCAGAGAAACGTCTGCAAATTTCTGTCTGACACTTGACTTTGCATTTCTATGCTCATGTCTCTGATGCAGGTCCAAACAATGTGCAAACTCGGTAGTTTTCTGAGTTCCTGGCACTTCAATATCTATCTTCCTCGAGTTTCCCATACTTTTGATATATTCTTTCTTTTTTTTTTGGGGGGGGGTCATACCCGGCAATGCACAGGGGTTACTCCTGGCTTATGCACTCAGGAATTACTCCTGGCGGTGCTCAGGGGACCATATGGGACGCTGGGAATTGAACCCGGGTTGGCCACGTGCAAGGCAAACACCCTACCAGTTGTGCTATTGTTCCAGCCCCACTTCGATATATTCTTGATGATTATGCCAACCACTGACTTCTTCATCACCAGCACAGTTCATGGCTTACATGCTTTTTTAGCTTTTACTGCCCCTGGTCCACTGAGATATTTCTAAATCCTTTAGGTGCTCAGCCTTCTAATCCAGTTTACTATCCAATGATTATGGGTCTCACTTTATTAGCCCCTTCTGCATTTCCTGTCTTAATATAGTTTGGATTTTTATAAAAACAAAAAGGCTAATTTTATTTTCCACTGATGGTGTCATGTTGAGAGAGACATTTCTCTCTTTTCTGAGCAGCTGCAGAGCTGCGTCACTGTAAGGGATTAGTAAGGGATTTAACTATTCTCCTATGCAGACAAATTGAATCTCTATTTTTAATTCTTAAATAATAATGTACTGAAAATCTTTAGATATTTTCAGTATATTACTTTTTAATACATTGAAAACACAAGGTTGCAGAATGGATCCAAAAACTTGATGTAAGACTTCAAGGACATATACTTCATTTAATCATTTTTTACCACTGATAGCTTACATTTCACTGCATCATCGTTTCAGATTTGGGAGCAAAGAAATAGGGTGTGGCCATTATGTGATGTTTAAAAATACAGTGCCAGTTACTTAAAAACAGTGCAATGGTATAGTACAATGGAGTACTAAGTAGCTATTAGGAAAGATGAAGTTATGAAATTTACTTATAAGTGGACATGGAGAGTATCATGCTAAGTGAAATGAGTCAGAAAGAGAGGGACAGACATAGAATGACTGCACTAATTTGTGGAATATAAAATAACATAATATGAGACTGACACCCAAGGACAGTGGAGAGAAGGGCCAGGAATATTGTTCCTTGGTTGGCAGCCTGCCTCATGAGCTGGGGGAGAAGGCAGCTGGAATAGGGAAGGGATCACTAAATCAGTGATGGTTGGATGGATCACTTGGGATGGGAGATGTGTGCTGAAAGCAGATAAAGAACTAAACATGATGGCCTCTCAGTATCTGTATTGTAAACCATAATGCCCTAGAGAGAGAGTAAGAAGGAAATTTTCTGCCATAGAGGCAGGGGACGGGGTGGGGTGAGGTGGTGGGAGGAATACTGGGGACATTGGTGGAGGGCAATGTATACTGGTGGAGGGATGGGTGTTTGATCATTGTATGACTGAAATTCAATCATGAAAGTTTCATAACTATATTTCATGGTGATTCATTAAAAAATTAAAAAAAACAGTGTTATGCTTAGGACCACAGTCAATAGGCGCAGAGGCTCTGCTTCTCGTGCCACGGCTCTCGGTTCATCTCTGGGCGGAAGGCGCGCCGGGAACGCCCCCCTCCCAGGACCACCTACAGGCTACGTCACTAAAGAAAGTCCTACCTCCTGGTGGAGGGGTCTTAGAGGGTGGCTCTCACCGCGTGGCTGCTGCCGCTGCCACCATTTTCGCTCAGAAAAATGGGGTGGAGAGGGAGAAAAATCCCTCCCCGGGCTGCACGAGGTTGTAGCTCAGTTCACAGTCAAAATGCATGGCTCACTGGCCTCACGTTCCGGGGAAAGGTCAACTCAGAGAAGCGATCACCAACTACATTGTAGTCGAAGGCCATGTGGGGGAAGGGAGTTGCGGGCTGAATGAGGGCTAGAGACTGAACACAGCGGCCACTCAACACCTTTATTGCAAACCACAACAGCTAATTAGAGAGAGAAAACAGAAGGGAATGCCTTGCCACAGTGGCAGGGTGGGGTGGGGGGGAGATGGGATTGGGGAGGGTGGGAGGGACACTGGGTTTACGGGTGGTGGAGAATGGGCACTGGTGAAGGGATGGGTTCCAAACTTTGTATGAGGGAAGTATAAGCACAAAAGTGTATAAATCTGTAACTGTACCCTCACGGTGATTCTCTAATTAAAAATAAATAAATTTAATTAAAAAAATATTAAAAAAAAAAAAAACAAAAAACAAAATGCATGGCTCAAGCATCCGATCTGGTGCCAAAATGGGTTAGGAGACCTCAGGATCACAGTCAATAGGCGCGGAGGCTCTGCTTCTCGTGCCGCGGCTCTCGGTTCATCCAACAGTGTTATGCTTATGTGGTAAAGTACTACTATATGTGAAAATTCTAAAATATGAAGTTTTTTCCAATTGTCTATTGTTTCTTCTGTCTTTTTTCTCATGCTATCCTGGATGCTGCTGACCAAACATGTCTGGTTATCTAAACTCAAAATTGTAATCCTTAGGTAGAAATTCACAGAGCCAGTTCACTTCCAGTCTCCCTGAGGCCTGACCTGAACTGGGGTGTAGGTAGGCAACAGCTTCTACCTTAGTTTCTCTCCTAAGAAGACACAAAAACCCCTGTTTGTTCAAGTCAGCAAATGTCCTCAGGACAGAAGCAGTTTTGTGAACTGCTCCCACCTCACTATGCTTCCCTAATTTCTTAGTCATATTTTCAATACAAATTTCTTGGTGAATTTGACCCAGCAATACCACTGCTGGGAATATATCCCAGAAAAGCCAAAAAGTATAGTCGAAGTGACATATGCACTTATATGTTCACCGCAGCACTGTTTACAATAGGCAGAATCTGGAAAAAACCCGAGTGCCCTAGAACAGATGACTGGTTGAAGAAACTCTGGTACATATATACAATGGAATACTATGCAGCTGTTAGAAAAAATGAGGTCATGACGTTTACATATAAGTGGATCTACATGGAAAGTATCATGCTAAGTGAAATGAGTCAGAAAGAGAGAGACAGACATAGAAAGATTGCACTCATCTGTGGAATATAGAATAATAGACTATAAGAGGAACACCCAAGAATAGTAGAAATAAGTACCAGGAGGTTGTCACCATGGCTTGGAGGCTGTTCTCTCATTCTGGGCAACTCAGAGAAGGGAACAGCAAGTAAAATGTGGTTGTTGGTCATGTGGGGGAAAGATGATGTGGGCCAAATATAGACTAGAGACTGAACGCAATGGCCACTCAACACCTTTATTGCAAACCACAACACCTAACCAGAGAGAGAGAACAAAAGGGAATTCCCTGCCATAGTGGCAGGGTGGGGTGGGGGGAGACGGGACTGGGAAGGGGGGGTGGGATGTTGGGTTTACTGGTGGTGGAGAATGGGCACTGGTGAAGGGATGGGTTATCAAACTTTGTAAGGGAGAAACATGAGCACAAAAATGTATAAATCTGTAACTGTAAAAAAAAAAAAAACAAATTTCTTGGTGAGAATCTTTATTTAAATGAGTCACATTATGGCATGTTCATATAGTATATGTATATAAATTCATATGTAGGGCCTGCAGAGTCTCTTGACTCCGTGCCTGGCTGTCTTCACTGGGGCCCCTCAGAGGGGATGGGTTGAGTTTCCCTCCTAGCCTCAAGCAGAGCTCTGGCAGCTGAAGACCTCTGGAACCCAGCCACAGCCATGTTCAAGGCTCCACACATTCGGATGAACCTCACGCATGAAGGAACCGGCAGAGGAACCCAGGTGTGCAGGACCCAGGGCTGAGATCTCCAAGCCTGCTTGGATCGGGACTGGGCCTCTTCCACCCAGATCCCCCCATCAATGGTCAACATCCACAGACTATAAAACCAAGCTCCTGGAAGCTTGCAGCTGCTTTGCAGTCGTGCAACATCATATAGCTTAGTTCTTCCTCTGGTAGAACCTGGCAAGCTACCGAGAGTTTCCTGCCTGCATGGGAGAGCCTGGCAAGCTCCCCGTGGTGTATTCATATGCCAATACTGGTAATAATGATGGGTCTCATTCCCCTACCCTGAAAGAGCCTCCAAGGCACCGTTGGGAAGGACAAGTAAAGAGAGGCTGCTAAAATCTCAGGGCTAGGACGAATGTTACTGAGAGAGGCTGCTAAAATCTCAGGGCTAGGACGAATGTTACTGAGACGGCTTGAGAAAATAGACGGGATGATGATGACGATGATGATGATGTAGGACCTACAATATGATGTTGATTTTTGACTCCATGGAAAAACTGTTCTAATCATCTGGTCAAACATGTGGAAAGCAAATCTGTAGCTGCAGACCTTGAGGTGGGGATTCAGACTGACTGCGAGTGGGTGTGGGGGAATCTTTTTAGGCAATTCAACTATTCACATGCGAGTTACTATGATTTTACTGTGAATTCACTAAATGCTTTGCTCCATATGTTGACTTATCCTAAGTAAATTTTAGGGCTGTTTGAGGCTGTTCAGGGGAGAAACTCGAAGGTGACCAGCGACAAATGGGAGGTGATGGAGAGACAGATGGGTGAGGTGGGAGCCAGACAGCATGCACCTTCACTGCCTCCATGTGCTGGGGAATGAGACCCTTTTTGAGGAGCCCCACGGCAAATATGGCAAGACCTCAGCAGAACAGACAGGAAAAGGTGACACAAGTGGGCCAATGGGGCACAGGGGAAACTTCTCGCTCTTTGATGTCCCAGCTGGGCGCATGGAGGGTGAGGCTGTTTTCCACATGCTCTGCAGAGGGCCCAGGAAGTAAGTGGGCAATACTGTCCAGAAAGCGCAGGGATGACTTGATGAAGCAGGGCATGAGGGGCAGCTGGAAGGGCGTCTGCCAGCACAGACTGGAGAGGCAGCTCTGCAGAGAGGTAGAGGGCCTCTGTCTGGGGTGATGGAATAGCTTGGACATGTTCTGTATTCTTCCCATGTTCATGAGAGAGAATACTGGATATACCCTAGTGAGGAACATATGAGGTGCACACATGCAGAAAATGGCAGAGAAGCATGATTGAGGCTGTTTGTTCACATGGTCATGAGAAGGGTCGGGAGTGGAAGTTAAGGGGTGCTCACCGGGCAGGCTCCGCAGGCCACTGTGGGACAGTCAGGAGCCTGGGGACATTGTTGGCACAAAAGTCCCTTCTTAGTATTTTTAAGAGCAAAATTAAAGAGAAATTTCATCCATAACATCGATAACCTCCTGCACACAAGGAAGAGACCCAGTAAATTATTGGCAGGTTCTGACATGGGCTGGCCAGAACTTAAAGAATGTAATAATGTAATGATGTGGCCTCTCTATGTCTCTGTCTCTCTCTGTCTTTCTGTCTCTGTCTGTCTCTGTCTCTGTCTCTGTCTCTCTCTCTCTCTCCCAGAGCTTCTCACACCCCCAAATGACAGGCCTCAGGCCAATCTTTCTTATTCTTTCCTAATCTTAGAGGGTCCTAAGATTTCAAGGGGAGGCAGAGGCAAGGTTGAAAAGGCTTTGACAGCAGAGGTCACACGGGGCAAGAGCAGAAAGCAGGAGGCTGAGGCTGAAGCAGATGCAGGAGCTGAAGAAGGGAGGCTAGGAGATAAAGGGCAAGGATCGAAGTGCTGAAGGAACACACCATGAAGTCCATAAGCAGACACGGCAAGGATAGGCACTGATGGACAGGAAAGATGCAGTTCTTCCGGAATGTATCCAACACCTCCCCTCCATCTGCAGCCCAAGCAGAGACGGCTGAGGGGCCTCTGCCACTCCCTAGGCATATGTGAGATTTACTCTGTGCCTGGAAACCATCTTATAAAGGATGCAGACAGTCATTTTGAGAAAGACAGCAGACACGGGCCGTATGAACTCTCCATTGGCTGGCTATTCTTCGCTGTCCCCCAAATCTTTGAAATTAAAAGGACCATTTTGGACCAGCAGAAAATGACTCGCCTCTAACTGGCACTTGAAGACTCTGCCCCCTCCCACTCCCAGCCATATGCCAGAGTGGGTGCTTGGCAAGATGCAGTGCCTTTGCAGAGAAAAGAAGGCGCTTCACGTTTGTTATTCATCAGAGCTGAAGTGTGTAAATTCTGACACAACATTGCCACCACCAAAGCATCTGATTTATTAATAAACAAGGCAAGAATTTCCCATGTGGAGAGGTGGGTGGCTGTCAAATAAAATGTTCTTGAATATGAATCAGCAAATACTGTTTTCTTTCTTCAGAGGAGAAAAAAAATCTCAAGGCCCCGTGTGAAAATTTACAGCCTCTTTTCTCTTGGTCGATACTATACTCGTTTGCTCACATCTGTTTAAAAGGTGGTGCCCGGCTTCCAAGGCACCGTTTTCTCTCTCCAGTTCCAGTTAAGTTGGTGGTCTCTGTCCTCAGAATGGCACCCTCACTGCTACGGAGCGAGCAGAGCCTTTCTGTCATTGCTGTCTCTGTGTGCTCCCTTTCCTACTAAGCCCAGCATGAATGTCTCCCAGGAATCCTCTCTGTGGCCTTTCATCCACACACTGTCCCTCCTCTTCCGGACTCACAGAGCAGGTGCACGCAGGTCACCTATCTGCTCCCCGACACTGATGGACACGTAAATGCAGGCCACATGTCAGCTCTCAACCCCTGACCGGGGATCTCTACCAGCTACAAGCACTCCCCAGGATGTGAGGCCCTAAGGCTTGTTTCTTCACATATGTTTGTGGCGATGGTCCGTTGTTTGCTATAATTCAAATCGGAGTCTCTCCACGGGTCTTTCACTTATAAGCTATGTGATCCTGAGCAAACTGATGAGCTTCTAGCTCCAGTTTCCTCAGGGGCTGTTGAGAAGATGAATGAGCACACAAAGGTCAGTTCAGGGACTGTCAAGTTTCTGACACACAAGTCCTGAGTGACCAAGACCCTTGAGAGCAAGGTTTGTGTCTCCTTTCCTTCTTAAATTCTATTGTGCAATTATTCTCGAATCCAGCCACGCCTGAGGACACTCTGCTGCCAGCACTCAATGACTTGCTCCATCCTGCTTTTCATGGCTCTGCTTAAATGTCATTTTTCAGTTGGGGGGAGGGAGGGTGGGTGGTGGTGGTGGGGGAGGGGAGTCTTCTTTTAACACAATGTCTCATTACTCACCCCCTCAGTGACACTCCCTAGTTTCCTTCCCTGATTTTATTCTTCTATTTTACTTGGATTATTCTTGGATACTTTTATCTGTTAATCTGTTTCTGTCATCTTCCCCTAGAA
Organism: Sorex araneus; assembly: GCF_027595985.1. Lineage (NCBI taxonomy): Eukaryota > Metazoa > Chordata > Mammalia > Eulipotyphla > Soricidae > Sorex > Sorex araneus. The sequence goes on from NC_073304.1 coordinate 179,262,370, forward strand.
TCAAGGCTGTATTAGTATAATCTTATTTCAGGATGAATCCATGGGCAGGAGAGATATTACAGTGAGTAACGCATTTGCCTTGCGCATAGCCAACCCAAGTTGATCCCCAATACCACATTTGGTCTCCCAAGAAATAATAAAAGTGATTCCTGGGCACTGAATCAGGAGTAACCCCTGAGCAGTGCCAGGTGTTGCTCCAAAACAACAACACAAAGTAAATACATTATTCAAAGATGAATACATTAATGAAAAATAATGTATGGGCGATTGGAATTATTTGTCATGCTCAATTAATGGAATTAATGACATGCTCATAGCTGAATGTTGAAGAGTCACCTGATAACTATATTTTTGATAATTAATTTGATAATCAGTTTCTGATGTTATCAATAGGTTGATACAAATATAGGTATTTGACGTTTCTATTTTTTTTTTTTTTTGCTTTTTGGGTCACACCCAGCGATGCTCAGGGGTTATTCCTGGCTCTGCACTCAGGAATTACTTCTGGCAGTGCTTGGGGGACCATATGGGATGCTGGGAATCAAACTCAGGTTGGCCACGTGCAAGGCAAATGCCCTACCCACTGTGCTATCACTCCAGCCCCAAGTTTCTATTTTCTTGCTTGAATTTATATTCTAACTCTTAAAGCCAGGCCTGGAAAGAGAATACAGAAGTTGAGGTGTTCGCCCTGCATGTTTTATCCCTGACTCCAAATATGGTCCCCAAGTATAGCCAAGAGTGATCCCTGATAACACAACCAAAAGTGTCCTCTCAGCTCTGCCTGGTGTGGCCTTTATAAGGATTCACCACGCTTCACAGATAAAACCCAGAATATCCAGTTAAATTTGAGTTTCAGATAAAGAGCCACTATTATTTAGTGATTATATCCACTGTTACATAGCTCATACTGTGTCAACTAATATTTGTTTCAGCTTTGACTGGATGTCTATATTCTCTCTGGCAACCACAACTCTAGCACGGACCTCCTGTCTGTCTTATACTCTGACGCATTTTCTATCTGGTGGAAAGTTTGTCAAGCAACCTAAGTGCTTCACTACTGATTATTTTACCACCAGCGAAATGATCTCACTTTGATTTGGCTTATACAGAGCAAGTGAAAACAAAGGTAAGAAGGATCACAGAAGCGCCCTCCCTTAGCCCAACTTCTGTGAGACAGAACACAGACCACACACGGTCTGATTATAGTTCCTCTCTGTCAAGGGGCTGGGAGCTGCTCCCTGGAGTGAAGTTGGTCGCTGTCTGAACTTCCGAACTCAAAATCCTGAAACAACAGATACCCCGGGTGGAATAGACCCACAATGCGCTATGATGGGGAAAACCATGCTAAGGGTTTTCTCACTAACCATTGGGTGGAGGTATTTTTTAAATTTCCAGTTCTAAGGATTATTAGGTTGAGGATTTAGTTTTACATCTGTGGGCTAAAGACCATTAATGCTCTTTCTTCTATATGTTTTGAGACCTGAATAAGATGATTTGGCCATAAATCAAGATTCCATAAATCACTTTCAAATTGGTCTATATAATACAATGATTATGCTGCTGAAAAATGTACAAAGTGTATTTATTTCTTTTAAATGTATTTAAATCCACCTTCACAACAATTCTCCTTAGTTAACAGGTTGTTCTTATACTTCTAATTCTAATTCCAGCTGGAAGCATCATGAATTGATGTGAGTATGGATCACTTCATATGACCAGGTCCTCCACTTTATACTTTAAGAGTTTCAAAGTCCTTTGACTCAACACATACAACCAAATGTCTCTTATGGGCTTCTTTTTGGTTCTTCTATTTGGCCCATTATCTTAGCCTCTGAAGATAAGTAGAACTCTGTGAGGAAATTGCATTCTTAGAATTATTAGACTGAAGTTAAGGGCAAACATTTATAAAGAGAGTAAATATTAAAGGAACGGGCAGCATGATGTAGAGCTTATATTAAATAGTATTTGGTTTGCTTTGTTCTCTTACCTTTCAAATTCTGCTTACTCACAGGCGCCACATGAAACAGAAACATCCATTATTGTGTATACATTGGGTTAAGAAAGAAAACGTCCCATTTGGAGCCAAGCAAGTGACTTCCTTAGTGTCTATGTCCTCAAAGGAGAGTTTTCCTAGCTCAAACATCATTAGCGGTAACTCTAATAATTAGTCAATAGTTTTAAGCACTTACTTTGTACCAGGCATTTTCTAAAACAGCATTTTACCTATCTTTCTTACTCATGCAGATTTGTAAGTATGTCAGAGTTTGCTTTTTTTTTTTTGCAAGACTGGAAAGTCAAGGACACTGAACATCTTTTTGATGTCTTAATCACCAGCACCTAGAATCTTACTGTTCTCTTAATTCCTAGCACCTAGAATCTTATTGATCTCTTAATTCCTAGTACCTAGAATTTTATGATCTCTTCATTCCTAGTACCTAGCATAGATTCTGACTCAATACACTCAGTAAGCAGAAGATAAATGAATGAATGAATGAATGAATGAAGGAGAACATTACTCTTCACTAGAAGTGTAGGACTGGAGTTATAGCACAGCGGGTAGGGCATTTGCCTTGCATGCGGGAGACTCACATTCGATTCCTCCGTCCCTCTCAGAGAGCCCTGCAAGCTACCGAGAGTATCTTGCCCCACATGGCAGAGTCTGGCAAGCTACCCGTGGCATATTCAATATGCCAAAAACAGCAACAAGTCTCACAATGGAGACCTTAATGGTGTGCCTGCTCGAGCAAATTGATAAGCAACGGGATAACAGTGATAGAGTGATACAGAAAAGTGTTAAGAGGATAGCTTAACACACTTAGCTTCAATATCGTGGAGGGTTTTGCCAACCTTGTCTTCCATGTATCTTATGGACTGTGGTCTGATGCTGAGGTCTTTAATCCATTTTGATCTGACTTTTGTGCATGATGTTAGGTCGAGGTCTAAGCCCATTTTTTTTACATGTGGTTGCCCAGTTATGTCAGCACCATTTGTTAAAGAGGCTTTCCTTGCTCCACTTCACATTTCTTGCTCCCTTATCAAAGATCAGATGATCATATATTTGGGGTTGCATGTAGGAATATTCCACCCTGTTCCATTGATTGGCGGCTTTGCCTTTGTTCCAGTACCATGCTGTTTTAATTGTTACCGCTTTGTAGTAAAGTTTGAAGTTGGGAAGGGTGATGCCTCCCATCATCTTTTCCCCAAGAATTGCTTTAGCTATTCGTGGGCATTTATTGTTCCATAAGAATTTCAGGAGTGTTTGATCAATTTCTTTGAAGAATTTCATGGGTATCCTTATAGGGATCGCACTGAATCTGTATAGTGCTTTGGGGAGTATTGCTATTTTGCCAATGTTAAGTCTTCCTATCCATGAGCAGGGAATATGTTTCCATTTCCTCGTGTCCTCTTTTATTTCGTTGAGTAGCGTTTTGTAGTTTTCCTTGTAGAGATCCTTTACATTCTTAGTTAGGCTGATTCCGAGGTACTTGATCTTCTGGGGCACGATTTGTGAATGGGCCATTTTTTAATGTCACTTTCCTCTGTTTCGCCATTTGCGTATAGGAAGGCCATGGGTTTTTGGGTATTGATTTTATAGCCTGCTACTTTGCTTTATGAGTCTATTGTTTCTAGGAGTTTCTTAGTGGAGGTTTTAGGATTCTCTAGGTATAGAATCATGTAATCTGCAAATAGTGAGAGCTTGATTTCTTCCTTTCCTATCTGAATACCCTTAATGTCTTTTTCTTGCCTAATTGCTATTGCAAGTACTTCCAGTACTATGTTGAACAGAAGTGTTGAGAGAAGATACAGTGACCAGAATACAAAGGCAATCTACAGAATGGAAAAGGATATTCACCCAATACCCATCTGATAAGGGGTTGATATCAAGGGTATACAAGGCACTGGTTGACCTCTACAAGAAGAAAACATCCAACCCCATCAAAAAATGGGGCAAAGAAATGAACAGAAATTTTCTCAAGGAAGAAATATGAATGTTTAAAAGGCACATGAAAAAATGCTCTTCATCACTAATCATCACGGAGATGCAGATCAAACCAACCATGCGATACCACCTCACACCACAGAGACTGGCTCACATCAAAAAGAACAAAAGCAACCGCTGTTGGCGTGGGTGTGGGGAGAAAGGAACCCTCCTACACTGCTGGTGGGAATGCCGACTGGTTCAGCCCTTTTGGAAAACAATATGGTCACTTCTCAAAAAATTAGAAATTGAGCTCCCATTTGACCCAGCAATACCACTGCTGGGAATATATCCCAGAGAGGCAAAAAAGTATAATCGAAATGGCATATGCACATGTATGTTCATCGCAGCACTGTTTACAATAGCCAGAATCTGGAAAAAACCCGAATGCCCTAGAATGGATGACTGGTTGAGGAAACTTTGGTACATCCATACAATGGAATACTATGCAGCTGTTAGAAAAAAGGAGGTCACAAATTTTTTATTTAAGTGGATCGGCATGAAAAGTTTCATGCTAAGTGAAATGAGTCAGAAAGAGAGAGACAGACATAGAAATATTGCACTCATCTATGACATATAGAATAACAGAGTGGGAGACTAACACCCAAGAACTATAGAAATAAATACCAGGAATATATCCCGGAGAGGCAAAAAAGTACAGTTGAAATGACATCTGCACCTGTATGTTCATCGCAGCACTGTTTACAATAGCTAGAATCTGGAAAAAATCCGAATGCCCGAGAACAGATGACTGGTTAAAGAAACGCTGGTACATCTACACAATGGAATACTATGCAGCTGTCAGAAAATGAGAAGTTATGAACTTTGCATATAAGTGGATCAACATGAAAAGTATCATGCTAAATGAAATGAGTCAGAATGAAAGAGACAGACACAGAAAAAATTGCACTCATTTGCGGAATATAAAACAACAGAATGGGAGACTAACACCCAAGAATAGTAGCATTAAGTACCAGGAGGCCTGCTCTATGACTTGGAAGCTGACCTCACATGCTGGGGGAGAGGGCAGCTCAGATAGAGAAGGGAACACCAACTAAAGTGTAGTGGAGGATCCACTCAGGATGGGAGAGGCGGGTTGAAAGCAGATTATAGATTGAACACGATAGCCACCCAGTATCTCCATTCAAACCATAACACCCAAAATGAGAGAGAAAACAATAAGGAATTCCCTGTCATGGGGGCGGGGGGAGATAGCATGAGAGCAGGGGAGGGACCCTGGGGCCATCAATGGAGGAGAATGGAAGAGAATGGGCACTGGTGGAGGGATGGATACTTGAGTATTGTATGACTGTAACTGCAACTGCACCCTCACGGTGACTCATTAATAAAAAAAAAATTAAAAAAAAGAAAAGTGTTAAGAGGAGCATAGTATTATCGGGTCATTCACAGCATGGAGTCAATAGTTTTGTTCTTTTATCTTTTGGTTTTTGGGCCACACCAGTGGTGCTATGGATCACTCCTGGCGGGGTTCAGGGAGCCATATGTGATGTCAGGGATTGAACCTGGGTCAGCCATAGGTGAGGCAAGACCCCTATGTAACACATTATCTTTCTCACCCAATTCAGTATTTTTTAAAAAATATTTTGAAATCATATTTTTAATTTATAATATAATGCCTATTTAATATAGTAAATAAGATGTATTTAATATGTATCATATTAAATAATGTATTGCTATATGTATATTATATTATAGATGATGTATATTTTAGGTATATGAAATAAAGCATTACATGACTAATTATAGTCTACTATCCAAATCAGATTCTGGATAAGTATATTTTACTCTCCTTCTTCTTTTTTTTTCTTTTTCTTTTTTGGGTCACACCTGGCAATGCTCAGAAGTTACTCCTAGATCTGCACTCAGGAATTACTCCTGGAAATGCTTGAGGGACCATATGCGATGCCAGGGATCAAGTCTGGGTCAGCTGTGTGCAAGGCCCTCCCCACTGTACTATATGACTCACTCCTTTGTTTTAAAATATTTTTTTAATTGAATTATAGTGAGATTCACAATTACAAGGTTGTTCATGATTGGGTTTAGGTTATATAATGTTTTGACACCTATCCCTTCACCAGTGTACATTTCCCACCACCAATGTCCCCAGTTTTCCTCCTGCCCCCCACCTCCCACCTGTCTCTGTGGCAGCCATTTTTCTTTTCTTCTCTCTCTCTCTCTCTCTCTCTTTCTCTCTCTCTCTCTCCTCTCTTTCTCTCTCTCCTTTTGAGACATTATGGTTTGCAATATAGATACTAAAAGGTTATCATGTATACTCCTTGACCTACTTTCAATACTCAGTTCTTGTCCAGAGTGATCACTTCCACCTGTCATTGTCATACTGGTCCCTTCTCTATCCTAACTGCCCTTTGCCACCCACACACTTGGGGGAGCTTCCAACCATTGACCAGTCCTCACGACCCCTTCTCACTCCTTTCCTACCTCCATATTTGACTCGTTTCTTCTAGAGTCTTGTTCTCCTACCATTAGGTAATCACTATTCTAAAATCGTCTAAGTTTTATTCTTTACCTTTTGATCATCCGTGTATGCATAACTAAATAAAAAATATACAGCACATGGCACTATATGAAGTCAACAGATATGTGCTTATCACAGAAGTTTCTGCTCCTAAGATTTCTCGATGTTCCTGTATGCCCCGAGTACATTTGTGCACGCTGCTGCCTAGCATCCCAATGGACCAGTAAACAGCAATATCCTCACCCTCCTGGCTATGGACTTCCCAGTGCTTATTTGATCACCTTTCTGATAGTCAGAAAAATCATGCTCTCAACATTCTAGGACATATACATACAGACACATGGGTTCCTTGAGGCTTGTACCTAGATTAGAACTCCTGGGAAATAACATGACTGTTCAGCATAATAAAGAAAAACCACATGATTGAAGGTGATCCTTCCTGTTTCCTGGGTGAACCAAAACTGAGAATCCAGAGCGAATTTAATTCAAACCACTTACCCAGTTTTTGATTCAGTTTTATGTCTCAGGCAACACATATCTTGTTAAAGTCTAATCAAGACAACATCTTACTAATAGGAACTGGGTGTTCTGGCTTATTCTGACGTAAAGCAGTACGCAGTCTATGAAGAACACTTACTGGGTGAGAACTTCGAGTGATGTCTATAAACTAACGACCAGGTCTCTTGTGTCTGTTAAAAAATAAATGGTCTACTGGATGCTGATCTTCTTGGGGACAGGAAATGGCCGTCTCTCCTCTCTCTCCCTCCATCTCTTTCTCTCTCTCTCTCTCTCTCTTTTTCTCTCTGTCTCCTCTCTCTCTCTCTATATATATATATCTGTCTCTGTCTCTCTCTCTCTGGAGACTTATGGGATTTGATGAAGTCTTTTTAAAACCTCCAATTTGGTTATTAAAAACAGCAGCTTACTTTGTTTGGTCCCTATTTTATCTGTTTACATGCTAGTTAATTACATTACACAAAATAACAATAATAAGTACAACTGGCATAAACAGGCGTAAGCAAAAGTAATGGCTGCATATAAACATTACTTAGCTCTTGGCGCATGAGTGCTAGGATGTCCTGGTGTGACAGCATCCCTGTTAGTGAGTCTGGGCCAGATATCATGCTGAGGAGAGAAAGTCCACTGGGAAGGATTTTTTGATTTGGGGGGATGGGTAGGGGAGGTCAATTTAAGAAATAAAGATTTTTTAATGAAGAAACTATGTGATAAGAGCACCTAAATATTGATTAAACAGCCCTCTTTAAGTTCCTTTCATGGTGAAAAAGAATCATGTCTTCACAAATGATGAGGGTGAAAACTAAAGCAGTTATTCCAACTTGCCATCATTAACTGTTTAACATAGTTCATTCTTATATTTTTATGGTCATATAGAGTTTCACATGTAGGTTTGGGATTATCTTAGACATATAGTTCACTGTCTCTGTATTGTTAGCATTGATTTCTACATTAAGTGCTTTTTGATATGTACATTTTCAATAACTTTTAAATTATTATTTAAAAATATTTATTTATTTAGCATTTTGGGTCACATACAGCGATGCTGAGGGCTTATTCCTGGCTCTGCACTCAGGAATTACTCCTGGCGGTGCTCAGGGGATCATATGGATTGCTGGGGATCTAACCCAGGTTGGCCGTGTGCAAGGCAAATGCCCTCCCTCTGTACCATCGCTCCAGTCCTTATTTTCAATTACTTTACAGGATTTAATATCTTAAATTTATTCTATATATCATCTTATTATAAAATGATTTCTAAGACCTTGCTTTATTTTAAAAGAAGTCGTATACTACAGTGACTAAAAGCAGACTTTGTGGCGCTGCTACAGTAGGTGAAGAGCTTGCCCTGCATGCGGCCAACCCAAGTTCAATCCCCAATACCCCATAGATCCCCTGAACCTGCCAGGAGTGAGTCATGAGAGCAGTTTTTTTTTTAACATTAGAGTCTCACAATGGAAACGTTACTGGTGCCCGTTTGAGCAAATCGATGAACAACCCATTTATTTATTCCACTTCCCCAATGCCAAGACTTCTGTGACGGAGTGTCCTGGAGACCTGGAGGGGAGTGAGGATAGGGCTGGGGGAGGTGCAAAAGGGCTAGAAGCAGGGCTACATTTAGGGACTTGGATAAAGGGAAATGATCAAAGATTCGAGAAAAATCACCTTAACCATGCAAAAGCCTGGGTGTGAAATGGTAGGCAGAGATGGGGACAGGAGGGGCTACAGAATGTGTATAGAGTTGGGGGTAGTGGCAGGAAGGGTTAGTGGGGACTTGCTGTGGCGTATGGGCCAAGGAAGCCCATGGCACTGCATGGCTGGGACTGACATGGAAAGATAGTCATTCCCTCTTGGGACACCGGCAGCCCACCAGCAACCTGCAGTATGTGACTTGAGAGTTTCCGCCAGGTCCCCCGAGCGGGGGCCTGGCGTTTCTCTTTTTTTTTTTCTTTAATCTATCTCTCTTCCCCTCAACTTCTGGGCACAGCACAGCATCTACCCCACTTCTGAGCACAAAATGGAGAGACGCACCCAAGTGCGCAGCGCGGCTGGCGGGGGATCGAGGGCGGGGAAGTACCGGTCTCCGTCCACATCGGACACTTAAAGAGAGTGCAGCCACGTGGGCTTTCCCATTTCTCCGCGCCCGCACCCCCAGAATGACTGACGAAGAGGATGGAGCTGCTTGGGACACCGGCAGCCCACCAGCAACCTGCAGTATGTGACTTGAGAGTTTCAGCCAGGTCCCCCGTGCGGAAATCTCTCTCTCTCTCCTTCAACTTTTTCCCTGGACTTTAGACAGAGACCCAGAACCGCGCGGCCGCTGCCGCGGCCGCGCGACCTAATGTCATCTTAGTATCAGCAGTATGTAATGGTTCCTTCTTAATGGGTCGGACTTTTGTGGGTGATCCTAACAAGAATAGTAAGTATTTTATTGAAATATTGAAGGCAATCAAAATGGTAGCCATCTCTCTAGACTGAACTAAGCTATATCCCCACGCCGGCTGAGAAGAAATATCCTTCTTTCTCGGGAAGAAACGTGGCGTGGTGTCAAACATAGTGTGATGTCCATTAAGCAAACAGACCTGGTGGTGTGGGAATGGGTAATAAGGGGAAAAATTAGGTACATTGACCAGCTGGACGCTGGTGGTATCTCGAGCCGGAGCCGATATCAGCGCAAGAGCTTTGGTTCCAGAAACGGCTTGCAGACACTCTACTAGACTATCAACTAAGCCAGAGCCCCACGCCGGCTGATGACGGGAAATAACCATCCTCTTCGGTTTTTTTCCCTTTGTCAGACAGCGTGGCCATTACTAAACAGGCGTGAACTCGGTGGCTCGGGGCAAGGGGGAAAAAGAAAAGTTATGTAACAAACAGCAGGACTTAATATCTCTATATGCTTAGTAATGGAGAATTATCAAATGCCTCATTGGCAATAGGACTGTCTTTTTCTATTTGGGGGGAAACCCCAGCAACGGTAGTGAGTTGTGTGTTGAAACATGGAATGTAATCGAGATAAGCGCAAATGAAGTGAAACTTATCACGTACAAGGGTGGGGACTAGGGAGGTGGGAGGGGGCGGCAGATATACTGGGGGGGTTGGGGGTGGAAGATGGGCACTGGTGAAGGGAGGGGTGTTTGAATATTGTATAACTGACATAATCCTGAGAACTTTGTAACCCTCCACTTGGTGATTCAATAAAAAAAAAAAAGAGAAAGAAAGATAGTCATTCCCCTAGGTATAGCTGGGGAGTCTAGCATGTGATGGGGCGGGGGGCTCAACTGCGGCTTCCTTAGCCTCCAAGTAAACTAACTAAACAACAACAAAAGACTCTGTAGTCCAAATATGAGGACCTACATAAAAGCAGCAGAGATGAAATATCTGGCAGTGCAGAGAAAACAGGCTAGGAGGACTGGTCAGTGCTTGGAATTAACCACAAGTGAGTGTGGGGTGGGAGGTAGGGAAGATAGAGAAGGGACTAGTATGACAATAACTGGAAATTATCACACTGGACAATACCTTAAACTTAGAGGTAAAAGTGGGTAATGGGATATGCCTGAGAACCTTCCAGTATCTGTATTGCAAAAACAATGAGAGAGAGAGAGAGAGAGAGAGAGAGAGAGAGAGAGAGAGAGAGAGAGAGAGAGAGAGAGAGAGAGAGAGAGAGAGACAGAGACAGACAGAGAGACAGAGAGACAGAGAAGAAAAGTCCTTGCAATAGAGAAAGGCTGGGTGGGCGGTGATGGGGGCGGCAAACTAGGGACATTGGTGCTGGGAAATGTACACTGGTAGAGGGATGGACGTTGTATGACTGAAACCTAATCATGAATATATTTATAAGGCTTAATATCTCAGTGATTTCATTTAAAAAAATATCCAGCAGTGCAAATCCTAATTCTATGTTTGAAAGAGACTTGGGTGGGAGGTAGAGAGGGTCAGAAAGAGAGGGGGGTAGAATGTTTATATTTATTGTTTATGTTGACTAGTGCCTCATAATTTTCCAAGCATATAATGTCTGGTTAGTGATTGAATTTACATTATTATTTTTATTTATTTTTACACCTCACCTAATGACACTCAGGGGCAATTCTTGGTTTTGTTTTCAGGGATCACTCTAGGCACTGCTCAGCCATATGTGATGCCGGACATTGAAACAAAATTGGCCACATACAAGATTAATGCCTTATCTCTTCTTCTATCTTTCCAGTCCCATGAACTCAATTGAAAATAGTTCTTTCTCTTCTACAACACTATTTTCACAAAATAATGCTACAGATTTTGGTGCACTTGTTCTGTAGCCTGCAACTTTACTAATGATTTTACTGTTATGAGGAGTCTATTTTTGTGGAGTTTTTAGGGTTTTATATGAATAGTGTCACCTGTGAATAGAGATAGTCTGACTCCTTTCCCAATAAAAAATTTCTTTAATTTATCCTTTTTTCCTAATTGGTACAGCTAAGATTTCCAATACTGTGTTGAATAATAATGGTGAGAGTAGGTATCCTTATCTAGTGCGTGATCTTGGAGAAAATGAAACCACATCCTTTATCTCACACCAAACAAAAAGGTTAAAGTAGATTAAAGATCTTGGCATTGGACCTGTGTCCTGTATGCATACATTAGACCTGTGTCCTATATCCGTACATTGGACCTGCATCTTGTATCCATGCATGAAACCTGTGTCCTGGGTCCATACATTAGAACCTGTGTCTTGTATCAAATTTTCATGGTGGCTTTGTCATGTAAGCACTAACTCCTCTCTGGAAGATGATGGTGGAATTGAAAGTTACAAGCTATTAACCATGGCCTGATCTTTCTGATGAGTGTCTCCATTCTGAGCTATCACAAAGCCCACCAAGAATCACCTGATTCAAGCAAAAGACAACTCTGTTATCCAGGAAATTCCAGGGGATTTAGAGCTCTTTGACAGGATTCAAAGACCAATATTAGAATGGAAAGTGCTCCTAGTATTCTTATCATTTAGGAAATTATTAGGAGTTTGAAGAACTCTGTGCCAAAAACTGAGAGCAGAGACCAATATTATCTATTACAAAAGTTCTCCTATTCCAAGAGTGAGGCTGTGTCCAAGAACCCCAAGGCAAGTAACAAATTCTACCTATCTTATTTTCCCCTAAAACTACTAATGTGAAGTTTAATTTTTAAATTAGACACAGTAGGAAACTACAAATAAATTATAACAATTATATGATGATAAAAGTTGTATGTGTAGTCTTTCTCAAAATATTTTATTGTGCTTATTGCATTATGAAAAGTAACTATTGGGGCCAGAGTGATAGGACAGTGAGGAGAGCTTTTGCCTTGCACGTGGCCAACCCAGTTTCAATTCCCAGAATCCCCTGTGGCCCCTTTAGCACTGCCAGGAATAACTCCTGAATGCAGAGCCAAGAGTAACCCCTGAGCATTGCCAAGTGTGACCCAGAAAGACAAACAAACAAACAAACAAACAAAAAACTAAAAGTAAAACTATGGAATAAGGCAACAACTGAATTCAATGAAGTTACTCAGAGTGATTACGTTGATGGTGCATCAAGTCACTTTGTGCCCTAATTTTTACCAGTGTCAACCACTACAGCCTATCACTTCGATTACTCTCTGACAATGCCTTGGAAAATGATTCTCTCACTGTTATATTAGTCAATCTGAGTGTGCCACCTATTGATTCACACTGTCTAGGGACCTCGAAAGAGAGACTTTATCTGTCATTTGGTGAGAGGGTCTAAACTATAATCTTTCAAAATACTGGGGCTGGAGAGATAGCGCAGCGGGTAGGGCGTTTGCCTTGCACTCGGCCGACCCAGGTTCGATTCCCAGCATCCCATATGGTCCCCCAGCACCGCCAGGAGTAATTCCTGAGTGCAGAGCCAGGAGTAACCCCTGTGCACAGCTGGGTGTGGCCCAAAAAGCCAAAAAAAAACCCCAACAAAATAGCACCCAAACGACAGGGATATTCTTATCTAACTGCTGCAGAGATAAAAGCTCGAAAATTCTTTGACTAAAGTAACAGATAAATTTCGATGGCTAAATCCCATCATAATTCTATTTGATTCCTTGAATCTTAATTTTTTTTTTTTTTGCTTTTTGGGTCACATCTGGCGATGCACAGGGGTTACTCCTGGCTCTGCACTCAGGAATTACTTCTGGCAGTGCTCAGGGGACCATATGGGATGCTGGGAATCATACCTGGGTTGGCTGTGTGCAAGGCAAATGCCCTACCCCTTGTACTATCCCTCCATCCCCTAATCTTAAAATTTTTTAAATTTGTTTTGGGACCACACTCAGTGGTGGTCAGGGCTTACTTTAGGCTCTATGCTCAGGGTCACTTCTGGCACTGCTTGGGGGACCACATGGCATGCCAGGGATTGAACTTTGCAAAGCAAGCACCCTCCCTGTTGTACTGTCTCTCCAGCTCCATTATTCCTTGCATTTTCATATAGACCTCATTAACTTCCCAAATATATTTGAGGGATGTGTACTATGTGACATTACTTGATTTTATTATTTAATTTTTCATCAAATAAAAATATAAATAGTTTAATCAAATAATATTTTAAAACAATTTCATTTTAGGGCCATAATACTTCATGCTTAGCATGTTGTGTACATATTAACCTTTATTGACCCTTAACAGGCTAGAAGAGCACTCCTGACTGTATTAAGAACACTGAATATCACATACAGTTTGGTGGAGCTTTCAACCAACATTATGGTAATGAAATGTGGCCAATAAGCAACTGACCATCTATCAGTAGGGACTAATTCTAAATATTTCATGCATCTGATATTTGATAAATTCTTTGATTCTGTTTCTAGTAATTTTGAAAATAGTATTGCCTCACACATATATTCCTTAAAACATATTCTAGTAATAAGGATTAATTATTATATAGAATGTATCTATCCTGTTATACTAAAAATCAGTAGATAGCTATTGACTTTTACTTGCTTTTTGGGCAAATCAAACCATCAGTTCTTCTGGAAATGTTACCAGCATTGTCCAATGGCATAGGAGTCATTTAATTGACCTTTTTAAATAATAAGCACTTATAAAGCTGGTATAATTTTTTTTTCTATAGCACTATGTGACTTATCCTCTTTTGCAACACACTAGGTACTTAAACTAGAGCTTCACATGTCCATGGACCTGTTCACTGAGAATCAATGGTGCTTCCAGTATCGGTATATCTTGAAGTGCATATTTCCAAAGTTCCCCTTGAGAATTAGCATCATCCCCACAGAGAATCCTTACAGCATTATTATCACAACACCTTCAAAATCATTGCAAAGAATGATTTGGGGATATTGAAATAAATTCCCCTAGCTGGTTGCAAATTTAAATATTATCACTAGGAAAGCTTAGTAAAGCCCCTGCAATCACAGAATGTAATCTCGGATGAGTGAACGAAGCGCCCTCCAGTTAGGGCTCTCCAGATAAACAGCTCTGATACACATCAACATGTTTGGGGATTGGGGTGGGGGGTAGCTTCAAGGCCATGTCTAAGACATAGGTTCCACCCTAGGCAATACACAATCCCCTGAGCACCAGCAGGGAGAGATCCCTGTGCACACAGCTGGGAATAACCCTCTCGCACTGCTGGATATGACTTAAAAGCCAAAACCCAAACAATCACGCACACACAAAGCTTTTTTCTTTGAGCCTGTTTGTTCTGGCTCTCCTCTGTATGTAGACCTGTCTACTTGAGGAGGGTTCCTCAAGGGACTGGCTCCCCGGGAGGTGGAGAAGTCCCATGAGCTGCTATTTGTAAAGGAGAGAACTAAGTGAGCTGGTTGTAGTTCCGGCCCACGTTTGGGAATGTGAGAAGCAGATGGGCTAATACTCTTGGTCAGAAGGCTTTCCACCAGGTGCCAGAGAGGTGCCAGGGCAGGAGGAGATGAAAGCTCAGTGTCAGTGATAACACTAAGCTGGCCCTCCTTACCTTTCTCATTACAGCTCGACCCTGAGTACGAGGTGATGCTCATTCATCCACATGGCCCACTTCAAAAGACTTCAGTGCTAACCTTCCCTGGTGCATTTTCACAAGTACACCCAGAAATAAAATGCCCCTTCGCTCAAGTCTAACTGACATGTCAAATCAGCCATCACATAGCGCACTCCTTCATGAACCTTCCCAAGGGAGAGATTTCTGCCTTTGGTGAATCTCTCTAGGAACTTGATGCTTCCAACCTCCCCAGGGAGTCCACTTTGAAAAGAACCCTCTGTAGAGCCAACGCAGACCTGCAGCCTGCAGGGAGGGAGCAAGAAGAGTGAGGCCCTGGGAATTGCTTTCTCCTCTCCGGGGTTTTGTGTTTTGTTTCTCGTGAATGACATGTTCCGGTTGATCTCCTTTGGGGTTGGGTTCACATTTCAGAAGATCAGAGAAATAAGCACTTTTGCCCCGAAGCCCTTTTTAGATCTGAGCTCTTATCTCCCTCTACATAAATGAAGGTTCAGAAAACTACTTCCTAGGGTTTCTCCTTTGGGCAGAACTTGCTGCCTCTGTTCTTCCCAATGCCAGATGCCAGGAGGGAGCCTTCATTTCCTTTAACCCTCTAAATGTCGCCTTCACCCAGTCTCCCTCCTCAGCACTTACTCATCTGCATGGTTTCCACAGCCACCCACACTCTGTGACTTATGCTGCCTGCCGGCCATCTCTGTGACCAGGGCCTGTCTCTGGAACAGCGACCGGGGACAGAGGTCACTCACCCTCACTCTTCCCACCGCCATCCACTCAGAGACCCAAGCACAAATCCCCAAGTTGGCATCTATGTTTTGTTTCAAATTTTAATTTTGGGGATAGAAAATTTTAACATCTTATTTTTAAAAAATTATAGTTTAGGAGAGTGAAGTTTATAAATAGAAAACAGACATTCATCTTATTAGTAAACCTATGAGAATTTTCTTGTAGCTATTTTGTTTTCTCCAACATCAGGCTCAAGCCTTCTTACTAGTATTCTTGCAGGAATACACAGCAAATGAGATCTATTGTTTGCCAGAAACTATGCGAGAGTTTCTCCCCACATTCTGCTATACCCTCACAAAGCACCGGAGGAAAGTAATATCACATTGATTTTATTCTTGAAGAAATGAAAGCACAACAGCGTAAAACAATTCTCCGAAGGTAACAGCTGGCAACAGATTATAAACCAGTCTTCAGTAACGTTCTCAAGTTATGGAAACGTGACAAAACACAATGAGCATTTCTTATCCATTAAATTTCCCAGGAGGTCAGACTGTGTAGCTGTGTTTTATGACCTCATAAATTAAGGGCACAGATTTCTATAGACTCCAGATACAAACACTATTTCTATATACAGGCAAATAACAATCTCTCTCTCTCTCTCTGTTTTTAAGCCCTACCTGACTGTGCTCAGGATTTACTCCTGACTCTGTGCTCAAGAACCATATGTGGTGCTGGGGATCAAAGGCAAACATCCTACCTGCTGTGCTATCTCTCTGGCCTCACAATTCTCAAACTCAGACCAGTTGAGTAGACCTATGGGTTAAACACTCCTTCACAGTTACTGATTGGCTTAGAGTAAGACTTCAAAAAGATTCTGTAACAGTGAATAGACTCCCTTCTAGAGAAAAAAACTTGCATGTAATATTTTGCAAATCTAAGATCTATGATGCACGGATAATTGCAAACTAATTCCCAGCACAGCATCCTCGAACACTGTCAGCACATCACTCCATCACGTGGCCTCCACGTGATTCCCTTCTCGCGACAGGAACACATCACATGTCCTTTAGAAACTCTGAAGCAAACGGCACTGCTATTGATGGTCACCGTGACACATACTGGATCCCGGGAACATCACTTGCTTATACTAGAGGATTGTGCATTTTCTTTTCCACACACCACGAAAGGACACTTGCATTGTTGTCAGCTTAGTCTTGTTGAGTAAGGCTGCAGCAAACATGGGCGAGCAGCTTTCTTTGAGATCCTATTTTCAATTCCTGTGAATCTATTATCTAAAAATGGGTTGCTGAATTATATGGAAATTCTATTTTTAATTTTTGGGGGAATTTCTGTGCTGTTTTCTGTAGAAAGCAACCTCCTTACCAGTGACACACAGGCAGCCTCTCACCCATATCCTCACTCACACTTGGTATTTCTTGCCCCTACCTTTGGGTCTCCTACACGGTGCTCAGAGGCCTGGACCTCCCTTCCTCCCGCCCCACCAACTGAGTCTCCACCAGGTGGACAGTTCAGTGCCAGGGTGTGAGGACACAATGCTGTGTCCAGAGGCCTCAAGGCTGTGCCGGTGATGCTCTGGGACCACTGACACCAGGAAATGAAGACCTTGGCCCACCTCCCAGCCTCTTCTTTACAACAGCTATTCTGACAGGTACAAAAAGTAATTTCGCTGTAGCTTTAATTTGCATTGCTCAGATGACTAATAATGTCAAATATCTTTTTAATGTGCCTGTTGACAATTTGGATTCTTCTTTCAAAAATTCTCTATTGTTTCTATTTTCATCATTTAATTTTTTTGTGGTTGTTGTCATTTGTATTGAGTTATGCTCCTTCATAGTATATTTTGGATACTAAATCTTGCAAGATATATGATCTAAAAATATGTTTTTCCCATTCCATAA
The DNA here is from genome assembly GCF_027595985.1 of Sorex araneus. Classification (NCBI taxonomy): domain Eukaryota; kingdom Metazoa; phylum Chordata; class Mammalia; order Eulipotyphla; family Soricidae; genus Sorex; species Sorex araneus. The sequence continues at coordinate 179,279,974 of NC_073304.1, forward strand.
ATAGCCTATTCGTCTTGGGGGTTGTTTCACTGTTTCTTAGGTTGATGTCCTAGTTACATGTTTTTGCTATAACTTTTTAATGAATTTTTTTGTGTTATATGTCCCTATATAAAACTGATTAGTCTTTTAATATCAGAGAAAAGCACAGACTTGGAGCAAGAAATCGTACCTGAGAGCATGCAGTTGTGACTGACAGAATGTGTGGTGGTGCAGACTCCAAGCAACATCACCCTGCAGACAGGGGCTGATGGTGAAGGATCTTGGCCAGCCTAGTCTGTAGAGAAGCGTCTCCACTGAGCTTGGGAGTGATGCTGGAGTGATGTGTGTGCATTCTTTACTGCTCTGGCAGGCTCTGCATCCTTAGAGGGGAGAAGGAAAATCTGGTGGGATCTTCCAGGTCTAAGCTCTTAGCTGCTGCCCACATCAAACCTGCTTCACCCTAGACCAACTTTCAGATCAGTAAAATGCCTGTATTTTCTCACCTTTCATATCTCATGCAAATTTCTCTCTCTCCCTCTCTCTCTCCCACCCCCTATCTGTCTGTCTCTTTCTATATTCTTTCTCTTTTGTTTTTGGGCCTGGGATCACTCCTGGTGAAACTAAGGGGACCGTATGTGGTGCCAGGAATCAGGTTCAGGTCAGCTGTATGCAAGGCAAGCATCTTACCTACTGTATTATCTCTCTGGGCACAAGTGTTTTCTTGAAGCTAGTCCCAATCGGGATCTCTATTATATATAAAGAAAAGAATCCTGGAAAACATGGTTCCAACTCTGCTAATATGACATAGTACAAAGCCATATCAGTATCTACATCTCTGAGGCAAGTGGTCTTATTGACTATTTTTCAATTACATGTAGATTAAAAACTAAACCCAGCACAGTTATTAGTATAATTGTATTGGTATCTTGTTCTCACAGAACATTACCCTCTACCACCCTTCTATTTGATTTTTTTTTTATCGTTACATCGTTACATCCTCCTTTATTTTTTTAAAACATACAGGGGTCACACCCACTGATACTCAGTGAAGCGTTGCAGAAATCAAACCCAATGCCCAGACACTGCAGGACATGTCTTTTACCACTTGAACTCCTTCCTCAGTTTCCCCCTTCTATTCCTTCTATCCAGCAACTTTGCTCCTGATTGTATCATAGACGAGTAGATGAGCACAAGTAAAAACTCCTCCTTTTATTTTCTTCATGAGACTCCTGCAGTTTCCAACATCTAATGAATTATAATATTTAAATACAATATCATTATTTTTCAAATTTATTTTGGGGCGTTATAGATCAAATCCAGAGCCTTGCAACATGCCCCAGCCTCTGAGCTACATTCCCTGTACCCTGATCATCTGTGCTCCTTTTTATGTCTTTAAGAATACATGGTGTCGGGGCTGGAGTGATAGCAAAGCGGGTCGGTCATTTGCCTTGCACGCGGCCGACCCGGGTTCGATTCCCAGCATCCCGTATGGTTCCTAGAGCACCACCAGGGGTAATTCCTGAGTGCAGAGCCAGGAGTAACCCCTGTGCATTGCCAGGTGTGACCCAAAAAAGCAAAAAAAAAATAAAGAAAAGAAAAATACACGGTGAGGGGGAGACATATGACAAAAAGTAGGGAGCTTGTCTTGCACGTGGCTGAACCAGTTCCATCCCTGACACTGATTCCCGGCAGAAGTAATCCCTAAGCACAGAAGCTGGAGGAAGCCCTGAGCACTACCTGGAAAGTTCTATAAAACAAAATAAAAATACATGGAATCACATTTGATCAGATGACTTTTTCCAATTGGGCAGAACCCTTTGCTGTTCTTCCAGGTGTTTGTGAAATATGCCTGTTTTCATGGCTAATCCCAGTGGAAAAACAGGTATGTGGAAGCAGGGAATTGGTGTTCATTAGTTTGTGTAATTCTTCATTTTAATGATGACTACCTTCAATTACTCTAGGGACTGTACTGCAGTGCTTTGGTACCTGTGGTTCTTTGGGAGACATTTTCATTATTTCTGAAAGTGAAGTGCAGTGAATCATAAGATTCTTCAAGTGGGTCTTTGTTACGCATCCATCTAGATAAGAACTGTGACTAAAGGCAAGACCTATGACCAAGGGAGGGGGATTTTTCATAATATCTTTTTCTCTTTCTTTCCCTCCCTCCTTGATATCTCTTATCCTCTCTAACAAATGCAAATACTATGTTACGGATTTAAATAGATATATCCTTCGAATCTCTCCCAAGAGATTAAAACTGATGCTCTTTTGTTACGCTTTGAATCTTTAAATAGTGAACATAAATGTTTAACACAGCGACTTAAAACCATGAAGTCAATGAATTAAGAGTGATTGTGGCAGAAATTAGTTTAAAATTTTTCTTTTCTTTTTCTTTTTTTTGTGTGTGTCACATCCAATGATGTACAAGAATTATTCCTGGGCTTTGCACTCAGGAATTACTCCTGGTGGTGCTCGGGGGACCATATGGAATGCTGAGAATTGAACCTGGGTTGGCCTCGTGCAAGGCAAATACACTACCCGTTGTACTATTGCTCCAACCCCCTAAAATTTTTCTTTCAGATAAAAAATAACTTCCCTGGGGATACAGGTTAGGTGTTTACTGGTCTTGCCTGCAGCCTGTGTGCAGAGCCAGGAATAGCCCCTGACCACCAGTGGGTGTGGCACCTACCCCAGCCATAACAAACAAACAAACAAACAAACAAACAAACAAACAAACAAACACACAAACTCCCCCCCAGTTGAAAAATCATACACCTGAAACTCAATCATGAATTATTCTGCAACTTTGTAATTCTTGCTGATTCAATAAAAAATTTAACAAAAATCACTCAACCTAACCCAACCAACAAACAAAACTACCCAAACTCCAAACTGCTCAGAAGAAATTCTTCAGAGATGAATTTGACCAACAACAGCCCTACATCCGGGCATCTTGTGCAGGGCAGGTTGGGGTCACTCTGAACTCTAGGGTGAGGTGGTGCAAGGGAAGGGTGGGCACCTCAGTAGCACTTGGGTATGTGAAGAGACACAGGAGGGTTCTGGGTAGGTGACCAGTCAAGTCATTAGGTGCCACTCTGCGTGTAGGTAGTGCCTGCAGGGCACAAGTCCTCTCCAGTAGACTTCATCAAACCAGTCAACTTTTATAAGGCCTGTTTTCTTTTTCCTTCCTCCCTTCCTCCCTTCCTCCCTCCCTCCCTCCCTTCCTTCCTTCCTTCCTTCCTTCCTTCCTTCCTTCCTTCCTTCCTTCCTTCCTTCCTTCCTTCCTTCCTTCCTTCCTTCCTTCCTTCCTTCCTTCCTCCCTCCCTCCCTCCCTCCCTCCCTCCCTCCTTCCTTCCTTCCTTCCTTCCTTCCTTCCTTCCTTCCTTCCTTCCTTCCTTCCTTCCTTCCTTCCTTCCTTCCTTCCTTCCTTCCTTCCTTCCTCCCTTCCTTCCTTCCTCCCTCCCTCCCTCCCTCCCTCCCTCCCTCCCTCCTTCCTTCCTTCCTTCCTTCCTTCCTTCCTTCCTTCCTTCCTTCCTCCCTCCCTCCCTCCCTCCCTCCCTCCCTCCCTCCCTCCTTCCTTCCTTCCTTCCTTCCTTCCTTCCTTCCTTCCTTCCTTCCTTCCTTCCTTCCTTCCTTCCTTCCTTCCTTCCTTCCTTTCCTCCTTTCATTCTCTCTCTTTCTTTCTTCTGCTTTTTTGGTTGCACCTGATGATTCTCAGAGGTTACTCCTGGGGGACCATATGGGATGCCAAGGATCAAACCTGTGTTGGCTGTGTGCAAGGGAAAAGCCCTACCTGCTGTACTACCGCTCAGGCCCAAGGCTTGTTTTCTTTCTTCTTTAAAGCAGGTAGATGTATAATTATCTTTGAGTGCTATTAAAAATATTAAACAAGGATACAACTAGGGATATAAAACAAAAAAAAATTCATACAATTCTGGCATGGTAACTTCCCAATTTAGCTTTTATCTACCTACATTCCCCCAGACCTGTCATGTCCCTGGTTCGTGGCAAAAATCACTTCAAACTGTACAAATGAAAGTCACTGCTTTACTGGCAAGGGTTTTGCTGGATAAGGACAATATCAAAAGTCTTCTAATCCTCCTGTATACTATGCATTTTATTTCTTGACTGTTTCTTATGGAAGCCTTTGTTGAGTTAGAACATGATCACATTTTTATTTGTAAAATAAAATATTGTTATATAACCTGTCTTGTTGTGCTGAAGGAACTGCAAATTATGCAAAAGAGAGTGCTATGCTGTTCTGACTGAGGAAACTGCAAATGAAACTCCAGACATAATATGTGTAACAACTTGTCACAGAGCTTGAAACAGATACACACAGACCCACTGCTCCCTACAAAATCTCATCTGACCCAGTTTCAAACAGAGTTTCGAGTTAAAGTTGGTCTTAGGCCACTCCCAGAGTTGGAATCACGTGGGAGCTACTGCACTCAAACCCCCTACCCATTTACCATCATGACTGAGTTTGAGAGTTCTCTAAAAAGATTTCAGTTCTTGGGGCTGGAGCGATAGCACAGTGGGTAGGGCGTTTGCCTTGCATGAGATTCGATTCCCAGCATCCCATATGGTCCCCCGAGGACCACCAGGAGTAATTACTGATTGCATGAGCCAGGAGTAACCCCTGTGTATTGCCGGGTGTGACCCAAAGAGAGAGAGAGAAAAAAAAAGAAAACAGATTTGAATTCTATCTTGGTGAGTTTCTTCGCATAAATAGGTAGAAGGATGGGATGGAATTGGCATAGAAACATCCTCCAAGATGAATAGCTGTAGGACATGTGTAGGGAAGCCTAGCAAGGACGCACCTCAAACTTCCCAGTACGCACATGTGACAGCACTGGTCCCTTCTTTTCTCAGGCCCTCTTTCACCTCTGGCCTCTAGGGCAGTAACCAGAATGAGATGGGACTTTCTTGTGCAGGGGTCTATGAGGATCCCCCTGCGAGAGGCACTTTGCTCTGGAGCCTGGGGTTGGGGGGGGGAGTGGGGGGTGATTTGGCTGCCCCGGGTCTAGCACAGAGCTTTTGGCTTCAGGTGAAGGGCCTGCCTGGGCTTGGCCTCCCTCCCTGTGCTTGGAACTCTCCCTCCGGAGCTCATTTGACAAACTTTGCTCTGGCCCCCACCTCTGTGGAGCCATGCAGACCACAAGTTGGTAAATCTACCTGGCCCTCAGGTTTCATGACGCCAAACTCCTCACCCTCCTCAGCTCTCAGAGGTCTCTGTTCCTGCTAGGCCCGGGTGCAGGGACATGCAGGGAGCTTGCCCAGTCAGTGTCTTCTCTGATGGCATGTGGCAGTGCTGCACTATAAAGTGGGCTTCTCTGAGGAGCCACTGTGCAGTTCTCCACCATGGCTGCACCTGTCAACATTCCCGCCGCTGCTCAGGGGCACCTTTCCTCTGCACCCTCATCAGCATCCATCAATGCTCACCAGTTTTTAAAAAATTAATTTTTATTAAAAATACTGTCATTTACAAAGTTGTTCATTGTACACTTGTTTCAGGTATTTAGTGTTCCAATACCACCAGTATGAACTCCCTCCACCAATGTCCCCATTTTCCTTCCCATCCCCAACCTGCCCCCTTAGGCACAAAACAAATTTACTTTTTATTACTTGTTCCAATAAAACTTTAAGATATGACATGTAGGATGATCAGAAAATAAGTCAGTAAGAGTCAGTTTGTGATTGTCATGATTTTAATCTATGTAAATAAGAAAAATAAAGCCCTTTAATACAATATAATCAAATAATACTCTCATTTGCTTAAGTTCTCAACTCTGGAATCTTAAGTATATTGCACTAAATTATATTTTCTATTTGGATCTCAGTATGGTAATAGTCATGCCATACCTGTCTTTAATAAAACTTTTAAAAGAATTCTGTGCTACCATATTTGGAGTTTACATGAAATAGGTAAGGCTTACATACATAAATTCCTCCCCCCTACACACTCTATATAAGTACTATGGTTTGCTAAATTATTCATGATGATTTGTTCCAGTCATTCAATAGTCCAACCCCATCACCACTGTCTCCTTCTCTCTATTACTGTCTCCAATTTTTCCAACAACCCCTCAAGTCTGCCTCCACAGCAGGCCCACAGTAATTTATTTATATTTATTGTTATCAATAAATTGTTAACAGAATGATCAAAAAATATTTTCTTAGAAGAAAAATTAGTGTAAATTGTTGTATCTTATCACGGAGACATGAATCCCTTGTATGAGGGATTATTAGAACATTATTCCAGGCTGGCTAAAACCAGAGACAAAGGAGTCTGGCCAGAGGCTACCTGAGAGGTGGACTTTCAGATCCCTTTCTTTCCCAAGGCTGACTGTGCTTACTCCAGTTCCTCCTTGCGGAAGTGCCTGAAGGCTAGAGGGTGAGGAGGACACGGGATGAAGTCCTGGGCAGGAGGACACAGTTCAGCCTTATGAGACAGATACCCAGGTGGTGCTAGAAAGGGCTTGAGTTGTACTTAGGTGGGCAGCTAAGCAAAGAGGAGACCACCAGGGACTGCGGGAGGCTGGGGAAATAAAAGCCCCATTGGGTTGGCTCCTCCTGGCTCTCCACGGCCCCCCAGGTTTCACTCACCCACTGTTCCGTCCTGTGCTCAGCTTCCCTCCTGGCCTTTCCCCTTCCTCCCATCTTCCCATCCATCCCATTCTCCTATCAGTATGTCCCCGTTTCTGTTTTGTTTCTTCACAGTGATGCTCTTCACTCTGGTTGATAAAAAGTCCCACTCCCAGTACACCAGAAGAGTTTATTCTTCCTAGACAAAACTGTTAACATTTAAGAAAAGATGAATCTTCAAGCATGCCCACTTTAACTTTCATTTAAAAATAAACTTTGAACGACAACTCCAGGTATTTTGTTAGGGATATGCAGCATTCAAAAAAAAAAAAAGTGTAGTATCTAGGGCCAATGAATATCTGCTTTGAGTGTAGTAAATTCATGATTCCTTAATTTATATAAGATTTAAAATTTTCAAGAGTGGCTTCAGGTGTATTTTGTGATTTAATATTCATTTCAAGCATAGGCAACAGTTTTGACTCTTTTCATTTTAAAGGTAAATAGAAGAAAGGTGTCACGTTGGTAGTAAATAAATGATAGAATTTCAATCATTACTTCTTGGGTCTTTCATACTCAGTGCTTTTTGCAAAAGATTTTTGTTGCCTTTTCAATTCCAAAAGCCAAGCTTCTGAAAGCACTCTGTCATACATTTGGCTGGGGAAACGGAAAGGGGAGTAAAAACGAATAAAAGATGAAAGAGAGGCAGGAATGGAGGAGAGGAGGGAGGCAGGCAGAAAGACAAGATGTAACAGTTAAGATATAAGGGGAAGTTGAGTCAGAGACTGAGGAAATCCCCATGAAGGTACCACAAGTCTGGTAACCAAGAGGAATTGCATGATTTTTGTGGAGATCCTTCATTTATTGTTTTTCCACAGCAGCAAGTCAAAAGAGAATTCGGTAAATCGAAAGGGATGATAAAGTACAGAATTTCTGTCCTGTGTACAGTTTGAATTAATTAGAAAAGTAACATCTGGAGAGGCATCTGTATTTCTCTAAGTCTAAGATTGCTAAAGCAGGGTGGGGATTTATCAGATGGTTAGGAAGTGCCTGAACAAAAGGTTGACTTCTGTGCTGTTTGACAATCTTTGATCAGGTAGAATGGATTTAGCTCTGAGAGATAAAATTAACCTGGGTAGGCTTAATATATTATTCATATCTATATAAAGAACAGATCAGAGGTAGAAAAATTCAACAATTTGAAAATTACTTTTCACCAAACCAGCTTACATTAGTATCTCTTTTATTAATTATTGAATCTACATTATAAATTTCAGCATTTTTCTGGTAGTTCTTGTGTTAATATTCTTTTCTAAATATTTTCTAAATATGAATAATATATTAAATAATTTTACTATGCATGACAATATCCAGCAGAATATCACATAAATTCAGAAGTAACTGCTTTAATTAAAATAAAATTTTATCAAAAAGTCTCCTTCAAAAATATGAAATAAAATCTCCTACTTAGTTCTTTCTTATTCTGATGATTAAAAAAAACTATCCAGTAGAATTGTCCCACTTATTAGCTCTTATTTACAAAATGTTACATACAATGAAATTTCTTTAAATTAATATTGTTACTCAATTATAAAAACTGGAAGGAGAGGTTTTTTTGTTTGTTTGTTTATTTTAGGGCCACAGTTGGCAGTGCTCAAGGTGTTCCTTGCTGTACACTCAGGAATCAATCCTGGTGGGCTTGAGGGACCATATGAGATCCTGGGCATCTAACTCAGGTCGGCCATGTGCAAGGCAAGCACCCTATCCATTGTACTATGGCTCTGGCCTCTCAACTATAAAAAACTAGAAAAGGTCGTATTTTAGTTAATTTTTCCTATTGTTTTTAATAAAGACATCAATAATTTAAATATACTTATGTCTAAATTCATCTTATTTTCTTTTTCTTCTATATTTCCATCAGCATTTGTTTTGTTGAAATGCTTAAGCATTACTGTGAAAACAAGAAACTTCAAAATGGCCTTTCCCTAAAATGGCATATATTTTTAAAAGTTACAACATGTGGAACAGTTGCTACATTTACATAGTGATAAAGTAGTTACTTGAAGGGTTATATTTCCTTTGAAAAGGAGAATATTTAGTCAGTTGCATTTCATCATTATGTTGATTACTTAAAATGAGAGAAGTCCACTTAAGGCAAGCAATACTTCTTTGTTTGAACATGTACTTTTCCCTCTATATCTGTACAAAAATAGAAGCTTAAGATGAAATTTATTAACTTGTATCTAATTCTAAATTTGGATTAAGTTGATAAATATATAAATACTTAAAGCAGCAACTTGGAACAACTGAAGAGAACAGTTGGGTTTATCCAAAACAAATTCGAAATAATGAACTCATTTATTTTTCAATATTGTCTTGTCAAATAACACTTGTCATTCTTGGCTTTCAGGATGTTTTGTCCTAAGAGAAAGTAAAATACCATTCTGTGCAATGCATCTCGGAGAGCACAAGCATAAAATGTAAACACTTAATTTTTTAAGCATTTCTCCATTTTAGGCAACACATCTTTCTCATAGACTGCTTGACCTTGTGCCATGAAGAATGAGCTCGTTTTAAACAGGTATGACTGCTTGAAGAAGAAAAAATGAATCATAGATGGAAAAATTATTAGCTACCAGAAGATTTTTTTCAGTTCAACTCCTGATTTGCTGGGTGACCCGGAGGCAGGAGCTCTCACCTGGGCTCCCATGCATGGCAGCAGGACCTGCACTGACCTCCCTGACTCGTGAGGCTACCCGTGCCCCCAGCCTGCGGCCTGGATGCTGCCCCTCGCACCCTTCACGGCCTGCCAGTCTCACGAGCACCAGGCCTCCACGTCCCCCAACACAGTGCCTTAAATCTAGCCCCAAATGCCCAGGCCATCTAGAGGGGATCTCAGACAAAGAAGACAGCTCAGTTTATAATGAAAATAAATTATTTGTGCCTTTCATCGTTTAATCTGTTGAATAAATGACAGGGTAGATTTGTCCTTATGCCCCGTTAAGTCTTTGCCTCAAGAGAGAGACACCAGTTAGGTTCTCTCGGTGACTGAAACCATCACGTTGGTTTGAGTTTCTGTCTTTTATTTTTAAAGTCTCCATTTTAGTTTTCAGGTTCAAAATATTTTATATTATAAGTTGCCTCATAGTGACATTACCTATGGCCTTGGTGTTTGTTATTTTTTATTTTAATTTTTTTAATGTCTTTTTTCTTTTATTTTTTAATGAATCACCATGAGGTACAATTACAGATTTACAAACTTTCGTGCTTACATTTCAGTCATACAATGATCGAGTACCCATCACTCCACCAGTGCCCATTCTTCAGCACCAATGTTCCCAGTAACCCTTCCACCACCCCACCCCCTCCTCTGTGGCAGGCATATTCTCTTTTACTCTCTCTCCTTTTGGGTGTTATAGTTTGTGATACAGGTATTGAGTGGCCATCATGTTTGGTCTATAATCTACTTTCAGCACGCATCTCCCATCCTGAGCGAGCCCTCCAAGCATCCTTTACTTGGTAGTCTCTTCTCTATATCAGCTATCTTTTCCCCAGCATGTGAGGACAGCTTCCAAGCTGTGGAGCAATCTTCCTGGTCCTTATCTCTACTATCCTTGGGTGTTAGTCTCCTATTCTGTTATTTTATATTCCACAGTGAGTGCAGTCCTTCTAGGTCTGTCCCTCTCTTTCTGACTCATTTCACTTAGCATGATACTCTCCCTGTCGATCCACTTATATGCAAATTTCATGACTTCATCTTTTCTAACATCTGCATAGTACTCCATTGTGTAGATGTACCAGAGTTTCTTTAACCAGTCATCTGTTCTTGGGCACTCGGGGTTTTTTTCCAGATTCTGACTGTTGTAAACAATGCTGCAATCAACATACAAGTGCAGATGTCATTTCTACTATACTTTTTTGCATCTCTGGGATATATTCCCAGAAGTGGTATTGCTGGGTCAAATGGGAGCTCAATTTCTAATTTTTTGAGAAATGTCCATACTGTTTTCCAAAAGGGCTGAACCATTTGGCATTCCCATGAGCAGTGAAGGAGAGTCCCCTTCTCATCACATCCACACCAACACCAGTTGCTTTTGCCTTTTGGATGTGTGCCAGTCTGACTTTTGGTTTTTAAAATAGTTTATTGATTCAAAAAATCTGCCAGAAATTTTAATTTAAGAGTGATATTTACAAGGAAATAAAAAAAGACTACAAAGAAAACACAACACAGGTGTTTGGTCCGAGTCAGTTTTGGATGAGAAACAGGGAGAATGCAAGGTCATAGACTGGTTCTACCGAGAAAGTCACAGGGAGTTATTGACTCCCTAAATTGAGAGGCTATAGTAGAAGGATGTCTCTCACACTAAACTCGTGTTCGAAAAAGTCTGCAACTACTAAGTACTAAGTAAATGATAGTTGGAGGGCTTGCTTAGGATATGCTTGTTGAAAGTAGACTATGGACCAAACATGATGGTCACTTAGTACCTATATGCAAACCATAACACCTAAAGGGAGAGATAGAATAAGAGGCAATTTGCCTGCCACAGAGGCAAGGGGTAGGCAAGGGGTGGCGGTAGCGGGAGGATTACTGGGAACATTTGTGGTGGAGAATGGGAACTGGTGGAGGGATGGGTACTCGATCATTGTATGACTGAAACATAATCATGAAAGTTTGTAAGTCTGTAACAGTATCTCACAAGAGAAAAGAAAAGAAATGAAAAGAAAAGATAAGGAAAGGAAAGGAAAGGAAAGGAAAGAAAAGAAATGAAAAGAAAAAGAAAAGAAAAGAAAAGAAAAGAAAAGAAAAAGTCTGCAACTTCAAGAAAAACTGCTCTAGAACACTTGGATTTAAATCCCTTTGGAGCAACTTTGAAAGTCTATATGAACTGACTGCTAGCACTACCTTCAGAGGATTACCAAGGAAATGAAAGTGAAGTGCTTTCAAGCAATACCAAACATAAAATATGCATGGAAACTGTCTGTATTTTCATTAAAAAGTGTTCACAGGGAGTATATACATTCAAAATCCATATCTTAAGCATTTTGCCTCTTATCAAAGCTACCTTTCTCATTCACAATGAGTTTGATTTTCCATTCCTGAACTCTTTTAAAAGCATTTATTTATTTATTTTCATTTTAGAACGCTCCTGAGTCATTTTACTTGTCTTGGAAGAGTCACATAATGGGGTCTTTTGTTCGCAAGACTTAATAATGAATGTAACAATCAGACTGAAAATTTACCACATCCTGAAGCTCAGCAAATAAGAGAAATTTGGAACAAAACACATAGACACTGCCTATTCTAATGTGGTATAAATTCAGATGTATGCTGAAATTTAATTTTTTGTTGCTGTTTTTGTTTGTGTTGGGCCACTCCTGGCTATGTGCAGGGCTTACTCCTGGCTCAGTGCTCAAGGGTCACTTCTGGCAGTGCTCAGGGAGCCATATGCAGTGCCAGGAATCAAACCTGGGTTAGCTGCATGCAAGGAAAGTGATCTATCTGTTTACTATCTCTCCAGACCTTGAAATTTAAGTTTTGTAATATTGATACATCATGTCAGTAAAAGGTAAAACATCTGAGTTAGTTTGTCAACTTGTTTTCTTTCACTTCTCCCTACCCCACTATTCTCACTCATTCTTCCATTTCTCATTGTGTTCCAAGATTTAAAATATTAACAACTCAGATTATCACTGACAAGGATGACAGTTTCTTATTGCCAGAACTTTCCACTAATTACAAGGCTATGGAAAGTATTTAGATTTATAGTTGACGAACTCCTTTTGAGTCTGATATTTAATTTCCAAGAATCCCATGGATCATGTAAGAACCACCACACCAAGTTCTAGGTATGTGTTGATTTTGGTAAGATGAAGGAGAATGAGATAATAATTATTATTTGAGGTGAGCTTCCAGAGATAAATTCATAATAACTAAGGCAGCATACATTCAAAAGGTTATTATAGTTCTAAATACTAGATAAACTAATGCTGCTTCACATATTTCACCTCTAATTAGGAAGAGTGGAAGTAATTTACATATTTACAACTTTTCTACTTAACAATTAAAAAACTGTTAAATACTTACTTTCATCATTCTTATCCACACCCTATGTTCCCTGAAATGATAACTTATGGCAGAGCATTGGGTCGCAAGTTGCCTTATAATCTAGAATTTATTCACTGCTAATAAATACTTAGAAGGAAGCGAATGCATCTCCTCTGGCTCTGTTATCAAGTTATTGGATGTAAAAAAAAACAATTATGCTTGATGTAATGTGTGTGATGAGCTGACATTATTAAAAACTATCTATGTTTTTTAGGTCAACTGTAATTTTTTCAACATCCCTAAGTGACAGGTGAGGGTTAGTGAATTATATTACTTTATATTTGGAAAATCAAAGAACATACTCAGTGCTCTGTTTTTCTTAAGAGAAGTGTTTATTTAATCTAAATGTTATACAATGACTTTCATAATTGCTTCCAAGATTTTTCTCTCCTTGGAAGCTGCAATTTTACAAGTATGCTAATTAATAACAATGTTTGCAGTTCCATGGCACCCTTCTGTCTGAGAATCTCAATGTTTACTTAATTTTTTATCAGATCTTGTGGAAGATGTGAATGTGATGTTTTCTTTCTTCTTAAATATAAAAAAGTGCAGGAATTCAAAACACCCACTTCTTGTCCAGCACTACATTTATGGGGTGGGACAGCGGCAAATGAAAAGCACCTCCCTCACTATTGTCCTCAGAGAGCCGGGGGTCTCTGCTCGAGGTGTGCATTTAAAGCCCTCACAGATTTGCGGGGCTAAGAGCACACCTGGCTCTTCATGTCTACTACACTGTTCTTATCAGTCACAAAGATGAGGAGAGCCTGTGAGCCTCACATGTACATACTGCCAGAAAGTGTCCAGACAAAGATGCAGGTGAAGCATCACCATGGAAAATCACACAGAATCTCAGATTAAAATATTCCCTGAGCAGGTATTTCTGTGTCTCAAACAGCCATGAACTCAGGGGCTTAAATACACAGACAGAAAGACTCTCTCTCCACACACACACACACACACACACACACACACACACACACACACCACCACCACCACCACCACCACCACCACCTTCTGTTATTACGTTTAGTTTCAAGGCTACCTCCTAGTTCTCTCTGGCTGTTTATCACTGTATCACTGTCATCTCGTTGTTCATCGATTTGCTCGAGCGGGCACCAGTAACATTTTCATTTGTCCCTGTCGTGTCCTAGTGTAGCACAATGGCATCTGCTCACTCCAGGAAGACAAAGAGCACGTTGTTGTTACTGTTTTTGGCATATCAAATACGTCACAGGTAGCTTGCCAGGCTCTGTCATGCGGGAAAAAAAATAACATAACATAAAAATAAAAATAAAGAGGTCCAGGAAAAATTGTGTCGCTCTCTTCCGGAAGCTTTTTTTCTGGCTGTTAATACCTGTCCAAAACAGAAAGAAAAAAAAGTCATCAGAAAAGAAGTTGAAAATGGCCAGTGCAGCTCCACAGTGACCCATGAGAATGATCAAATGAGACATGGATTGGGCGGAGGCCTAGGAACAGCTTAGTGACATAAAACCCAATGGGGCTCTGAGAAACTGAGGCTTTAACTGGAGTTCCTACTGTGCCACAGAAATAGGGTTTATCCATTAAAGACGGAAATGACAACAGCCACCAGGCGGTGCCCCAGCTTGTCCCCCATGTGGCCACCAGGTGCTCCCTGTGAGCTCCCCTGATGATGCTAAAACCTCCCTGCCCATGATCGACCTCCTCTGGCACACTCTGGTGGGCTGCCTCCTCTGAGCACTGAACACAGGAAGGAGCTTGGTTTCTGCCCATGCTGGTCTAGGAGTCTTCACCATGGAAAATGCCCTATGCTGATTATTCCCCCCCTTGCTTTGGCCCGGGGTGCTTAAGCAATGACCCATCAACATCAGCCAGGCTGGGCTCCATTTTCACCATGCCCGCCTTCACCTTCATCCCTTCCATCCCCCGTTTTTGATGCCAGACCCCTCTTTCGGGCAGGTCCTGATCTCTGTCCCCTGGTCAGTGCGCACGGTGCGGTTGCCCATGCGGTTGCCCATGGCTCTGGCTGCATCCATCTTCCCTATTTGTAGCCTTACATTACTTAGATTGTCACAATACCCGGGTAGTGACAGGGGTCTCAGGCAGGACAGGTGCTCACTGGATATCTGAACGGGGTTGCACAGGCAGTGCATTTTAGGAGACGAATTGAACCTTCCTTCCAAACTCCTCGGTGCCATTTTCTTCTTGGAAATGGTTCTATTCCAAGATGAGTTATATCTTAGGCTACATAATTTGTCAGTGCTGTAAGTAAGTTTTACGGGTTTCTCGATCAGAAGAGGCAGCCAGCCGTTAAAGAACTTTGAGCTCATAGTAACACAGTTTTTAAGTGGATTGTTAGGAGAAGAAAAGATAGATCCTAGTTTTGCCAAGTTCTGGGGGTCCTACCGCCACCTTTAGATTTGCTCTTGATGCCTGAAACCTTCCTTTAACTTCCATCACTGTGGCTGGAAGTCTGGCGACTTTTCTTTGTCTTACACAAGTGCTCGCTGGATGCTGAAGCACCTGTCACAAAGAATGTTCTGCATTACCCACCACGGGACAGTCAGTGCTCCCCGAGGCCCGCAAGCTCTTTGCCTTAGAGATCTTGGTTGGTTTTGAGAACTAAGTATTTGGGCTGCTTGTTTTTTCTTGTTCTTTAATGCCCACTCCCCTGTTTTCAATCCCTCCTGAAGGAGTGAGCCCAGGAGCCCTCAGCAACTCCTGAACTCAAGTTGAATTTGCCGAGTGCTT
Organism: Sorex araneus; assembly: GCF_027595985.1. Classification (NCBI taxonomy): domain Eukaryota; kingdom Metazoa; phylum Chordata; class Mammalia; order Eulipotyphla; family Soricidae; genus Sorex; species Sorex araneus. Next base: position 179,295,374 of record NC_073304.1, read on the forward strand.
TCGGGTGCCCTCTGTGTGTTCCAATCACGAACGTGGTTGTTTCTAACTCTCTGGAGACTTAAGCCAGAGGCCACCTTCAGTCAGAATAAGAACAATAAGGGCTGTCGCAATTAGATGCTAGTTTTAGACAGGCTGAGAACTAATACAAGGCACAATCCCACAACTACTGTTCTTCTTTGAAATTTTATTTAGTTGTTAGGTAACTTTCTTTGTCTACTCCAACTTCTATGCTCCATTCTCCTCCTTCATGTTTGGGTTAGATATTCACCTGCAGGTTACTTGTAGGGGCCAATACTCTCATCTGCTCTACTCAAAATAGGCACTAAAGTCTCAGATTTCATTTGTGCAATTAATATTCGGGAAATATTTCTTCGAAAATTCTTATTATCCCTTAGGCACCATAGTGATAGTCACATTAATTTTGTGGTTGTGATGAACAAAGTTACTCCATCACTAGCAGCAAAATGACAAGACCCTCCACCACCATCCTCTTGGCTTCACCCTATGCCCTCTACTTCACAATCTTAGTTTTTTTTAAACAAAGAAAACCTTTAATTATTGGACTTAGGGATACAGGATTGAATAAAAGGATGTCCTTAATCTCATGTCATAATCTTGGGAAAGACACTAACAATAAGTAAATGAACACACAAACATGAAGATGTTAGTAATAAACTGCAGTAGTTAAAATTAGTGGTTTTATTAGAGTGTGACTTAGGCTGAGGTCATTAAGAAAGGTCTCCAGAAGAACATGAATAGATGCTTCCCCAAAGAAGACATATGGATGGCCAAGGGCATATCAAAAGGCATCCATTATCACTTATGACTATATCACTGTATCACTGTCATCCCTTTGCTCATTGATTTGCTCGAGCGGGCACCAGTAACATCTCCATGGTGAGACTTGTTACTGTTTTTGGTATATCAAATATGCCACAGATAGCTTGCCAGATTCTGCCATGCAGGCAGGATACTCTCGGTAGCTTGCCAGTCTCCCAGAGGGGCGGAGAAATAGAACCTGGATCTAGAGAAATGCAAATCAAAACAACAGTGAGATACCATCCCATACCAGTGAGAAAGGCATGTATGAAAAAGTCTGGGAAAGGCAAGTGTTGGTGGGTATGTGGTGAGAAAGGAACCCTTATTCACTGCTGGCAGGAATGTCATCTGGTTCAACCTCTAAGGAAAGCAATATGGAGACTTCTCACAAAAGTAAGAATAGAATGCCCATATGACCCAGCAATATGACTTTTTGACATCTAACCCCCAAAGCGAACAAAAACATTAATTCAAATCCATATCATTGCAGCACTTAGTGTAATAGCCAAGATATGAATAACCCAAATGATCAACTATGGGTGACTGGATCAAGAGGCTGTGTGATACACAGTCAGAAAAGAATATCATATAGTGGAAAAAAGAACAAGTCAAACTAGAGTCTTACATTGTGTGAAGCGAGTCTGAAGGAAAGGGATAAATATAGAATGATCTCTCTTCTATGTGTGGGCCTTAAAGGTATATAGTAAGGGAGCAAGAAACAAAATTGCAAAGGCACAAAAGGAGAGTTGGTTGGTTTGCAAAACTGAGTTGACAGGAGGTGGAGGACTAAGTAGGAGGGTCTCTTGGGGCTTCGATGGAGGGAAGTGGGTGTGCCACTGGAGGGGGTGGTGTTAGAATAATGCATGCATGAAACCATCAGTAACAAGATTGTAAACCACAGCTAGAAAGATTTCTTAAACATGAAAAAAAGAAAGGTCTTTAGAATTAATATGCATATTCTGGGAATTAATCAAAATATCTAAGATATGAAAACCACCGAGGTGTCTGTTGACTAATAAATGGATAAAGAAAATAAAGCACACGGATAATAATGGAATCCTATTCAGTCACAAGAGAGAAGGGATTCTGCCAGTTGTGACAAGAATGAAATGAAGACCATTATGCTACATAAAATAAGACAGAGAAAGACTAATGTAGAATATGCAAAAATGTCAGATTCATAAAAAACAAAATGTAGAATGGTGGCTACCAAGTGATCAGGGGAGGCAAAAAAGTGGAGAGTTTGGTTAATGGGTATAAACGTTCAGTTATAAGATGAATATGTTCTGAGGATGTCGAGTAGAGCATGGTGATAATTAGTAATAATACTGAATTGTATGCTTAAAATTTTCTGAGATAGGGACAAGAGAGCTAGTACAGTGGGCAGGGTGCTTGCCTTGCATGTGGCCAACCTGGGTTTAATCTCTGGAACCCCAAATAGTCCCTGAAGCCTGCCAGGAGTGATATCTAAGAACAGAGCTAGGAGCAAGCCTGAAGCAATGCCAGGTATGACCCAAAACCTAAAAAAATATTTTTCTGAGAGTAGATCTTAATTTTCAAATGCTCCCCATCAACTCCTCCTCCCCAATGGTACATATAGGTGATGAATACATCAATTAATTTCATTGTGTACTCATTTCACAATGTGAGTACATATATAATATATAATACATATATAAAATATCATCATGTTGCACACTTTAAGTATAATACCATTTAAACAATCCATGATATGCCAATAAAAATAAAGTAAAAAATATGATGCATGCTGGATCTAAAAAAATGCTTATACCAGGAGAGACAATATAATGTTAAATATGCTCATTTAATGTGATCTCATTAAAACTAACCATTTTAGTATATTTGGGGAAAGGAATAATAATTCTTTCTGGATGCTGAGGTTAAGGATAATCTTGAAAAATTTGCTCGTCATGCACTTTCTGGAATTTTTTGTAGTCTGTGAGAGTTTCTTTTATCATAAGAGAAGAAAAGCAACAGAGGCACTCAACAAAAGAGAGAAAAATGAATGGAGACTGGCGCCTTTAGGCATCTGCCTCATTACACAGAGAAGCTATATCATGAATTCTTTGTTCTGAGCAACAGGATTAAGTACTGCCCAAAACTAGATATATGTAGAGATCTGAGTATTTCATTCTAGAAAACAAGGGTGAAACCATGTGCAGCTTAGAGTTGCTGGGAAATGTTCCTTAGAAAGCCAATGAGAAGAAGAAGGCCCCGTGGGGGCCCGCTCCTCGCTGAGCTCTCCAGGACCCTCTCCAGGGCTTCCCTGCCAGTTGTGCTGCTGAGTCCGTGCCCCGCCCGAAGACCTTCTCTGTGCACCACACTGTGGTGAGGAAACAGCCTGCCCATGCAGAAGCATCTGTGGGTATCCAAAAGGGAAGATTCCGCAATCTCAGGAGCAAGTCTCATCTCTCCTGACCTGCTTTTATAAAGTACACATACCTATGATAGGTATACTCAAAATTGTTTAAATATAATGATCTATTACTACTGCCTGCAGGTTTGAAAAAAAATATCAGACACCTTATTATGGGTTCATTTATCCTACTTTCGCTTTTTATTATATTTCTGGATAATTAATATTCTGGAACTGCAGCCAGAATGTACTGAAGGAAAAACACACCTTGTACTAAAATGACAATTCATACTTGTTAATAAACACAGATTCCCTTTTATGTGCATTATAATCTACTTACTGCTCAAAGTTGGTTAAATCCTCTCAAAGGAAGAATGGGGGTTATCCATCATCTTGTGTAGTTCTGATTCTGAGAGCTGAGAGAGTAGCTTCTCTTCAGAAAGTTGAGAGCAATAAAAACCAAGGCAGCCATCAAAGCACAGGGCCCTCAAGGGAAGAGGACCTCCATGAAGGGAGACACTCTGACTTTTACTCTGGGGCACAGAGCCGTGGGAAATAAGCAGATTGTTGCAGGGTTACTGACTTGAGGCTCTGGAGGACAGAACTGAGGGATTTCAGATAGGCAGGCAATTGGGTGGAGAAATCCTGGCAAGGAGACAGGCACAAGACAAGACTTACTCGGTATGCAGTTCTCTGCAGATCCTTGCTGACCACTGACCAGAAAAGGGCAATGATGGAAAGAGGGAAGAAGAAAGCTCAAGCTATTCATGGAAACTCTACGACTTTTAGCTCCAAGGCTACCCCTCTGTCATTTAAAGCAGTAGAACCGAAGAGCAGTTTTAAGCAGTAGAACCGAAGAGCAGATTTCTAGATTTCAGATGTAAAGAATCTACTTGAAGCCTAAGCATTATCCAGGTATAAAACAAGTGTCAAAGGGCTGGGTGCGGACTTTGTATCCAGGGGCTCTGGGTTCAGTCTGTGGCACCAATGGGACACTGACTCAAGTGCCACCAGAGAGCAACCCTTGATTACCAGTTCTGCTCCTTCACGGAAACCTATCGCCCCCCAGGCTCCCCCCCAACCCCAACTTCCCACCACACACACACACACACACACACACACACACATACCCCACAAAAGAAAAGAAAAGAAAGACAACATATGTCTGGAGGAATCCAGATTCTCTGCAATCTATTATCCATGATGTCTAACATGCAATAAAAAATACTAGGTATACTAAGCAACAGGAAAGTGTGACTCACACTCGAAAGAAAAGTGAGTCAAAAGAAACCAACTTAAGGCTGACCGCACTGGGCCTGGCAGTCCAGACTGTTAAAGCAGCTGTTAGGCCCATGCTCCAACTGGCTGCTGTCTATTTATTGTTTCTCAGCTCCAAGGCTACCCCTCTGTCAGGCTCTGTGACATGGAGGGGGAGTGTATAAACATGGCTCTTTGGCCAGTTGACAGAAAGCCATGTTTTGTGACTGGCCAATACTGAAGAGGTCTTTCGGGAATTAGGACTTCTCTTCTGGGTTTTGGTGTGTTCTGTCTTGTGTATGAGGGCAGCCCCAAGAATGTGGAACCCTCAGAGTGGGGTTTTCCCCTGAGTCTCAGCAGCCACTGCCACCACTGGCAGGGGGTCCCCACGGCTGGCATCCTGTTTGCCATTCCTGGACTGAAGTCCATCATGAACTGTACTGTTATGTGACTTGTGACAGCCTCCACAAAAGTGTGATTCAGATCTCATTGTGGGGTGACTTAGTCCATGTCTGTCTGGGCATCTGTTCTACTACAGACAATGGTGCTTCCTTCAATGTTAATGACACATTATTTTAGACTTCTGTCACTGGATGCTCAATTCCTGGGAACTAGCTAATTATTGTTTACATGATTGTCTTCCTATTCCAATTATGGGTATGTTTTCTAGTCCCTGACTGAGCCCTGAATTACAAAATTCAAAATAAACAAAAAAAAATCACCCAAAAATGCTCCAAATGAACAGGAAATATTAGTTCATATTCTAATGCTAAAAAATTAATGGACTAAAATAGAAAGTAGACATAAAAACATACAGAACATGTAAAGCAAAAAGTCATGGTGAGCACTCAATAGCAGAGGGAGCCTTTTAAAAGAAGGTAACTAATCTGCAAAGTGGACAGCATATGTGCACATCTCCTGAAGGGAGAAGAACAATAAGCTAAGTGTATAGCACTTTAGACTGCTGTGGAACAGTCACTAAAAGTAATATACCTATCCCTCCTCAGACACAGAGGAGAAGGAAAAGGGGCTGGAAATAAATTTAAAAACAATAATAGCTTTGGGGCTGGAGCCATAGTACCATGGGGAGGGCATTTGCCTTGCACACAGCCAACCCTGGTTCGATCCCCGGCATCGCATGTGGTCCCCCAGCACCTCCAGGACTGATTTCTGAGAGTAGAGCCAGGAGTAACTCCTGAGCATCGTTGGGTATGGACTTGTTATCCCCAACAACAATGACAAAATACCCAAACCCCAAAACAATAGCTGTAAAATTCATAACAAGGTCAGCAGATGTTGGGGAACAGTTTTCCCCAACAGTACCCTGACACGTTGCACACCAGGTCAGGGCAGACATGAGGCAAAGGATGACAGGTGCTTGGAGGAACACCCTCCAGAAGCAGCTTATGGCTGTTCATTTTATTGCCAAATACACACATGTTTTATAGAAGGTCTCAGCTTATAAGAAGGTCCAATCACATGAAGTTCAGCATTGTTGGCCTATCACCTTTTCTTCTCTGCTTTGCTCCGGTCCAATCCCAATCAAGACTAGATGCCGTGGTTAGGATGACATACTAAGCGTTTGTGACAGTTTCTGTGTCTTGGGCTCATGTGAGTAGGAGGTCAAGTGAAACTCAAGGCCAGACACCTGGTACCGATATCCCGATCTTGCCAACTTTGCCCAGATATTCCCTCTTGCATGGCTTTGCTTCTGGGCTGCTTTGCAAAGACGGGTCTTATCTGCTCCAGTGTCTGTTGACAGGCTCCAGAAGCAGAAGTCTACAGATTCAAGAGGCTGAGTCATTGACGAAGATTTAAATCCAGTGAACCAGTGAGACTAACAAGGTAGGTTGTAGGGGACAGAAATGGGGTTCCAATCTGTTATCTTTGGTGTAAGGACTTGACTTCAAGAGCAGTGAGATTTGAAGAAAATTATGCAGGTACAAAATAAAGAAGGCATGAGCCTGAGCAGAGGGCCAACAGCAGAATGCCAATGACAGGAAGATCTTGATGTTGTATCTCTGTGCATGAGTTTGTGTCTTACCCCTTTCCAGGACACAGCCCAGGAATGAGCTTTTCAACGGCATCCATGCCTGATGTGGTGTTCCCCAAAATGGTCACTAATTGCCCCTAGAGGGGGGGATTCTGGAACAATAGGAGAGGGAGGGGTGTTAGCTTCAGGTACAATTTGGGGGCACTTTTCTTTGCTTCAAGAAGGTAAATTTCTGCAAAGTGATGAGGTTTTTAAAATTTTCTTAAGAGAGTAGTTTAAATAAATGATGGATATCTTTGTTATATAAGAATTTATCTGTGAAAATAAAGTGAATTCCGTCTTTTGGGCAATCAAGATAAAACTTGGCAAGTGGCTCAGTGTCCCATGCTGAGCATCTAGATATATCAACTGTGGTGAGATGGCAAGATAAAAATGCTCCCAAGAGAGGTCTACTAACCCATTTTGGAACCCAGAGACTTATAGAAATGCATCTAGATTGTGAGCTGAGCTACGACTGCATGCTGCCTGGGGAGGGGGAAGGATTTTCTCTCCCAACACTTTCTTTCTACGGGGATGATAGCGGCAACAGGAGCAGCAGCACCCATGTGGCGTCCACCATTTTCTAGGACTCACAACCCAGAGGTACTTGCTTGTTGTGCCGTGGCTCACAAGAGATCATGGGATGGGGGTGTTACCGGCACGCCCTCAGCCCAGATGAGATCCGGAGCAGCCGCACAGAACACGGCCCCTCTGCTCCTTAACGACTATAATCCGGGAGGTCTACTAACCCATTTTGGCACCCAGAGACTTATAGAAATGCATCTAGACTGTAAACTGAGCTAAAACAACAGAAATCCAAAACCACGCTCCTATAATCTTCATTCTCAGTAATGGAAAAAAACCCCTATCAAATGATGCCTTTTCAGCAGGTTTGATTGTTGGGGGAAAATTCCAAATAATAATAGTCAGTTCTCTGTTGAGATATTGAATGTATCCAAAGTATAGAGAGAATAAAGTGAAGATCATTGGCCACTCAGGTGTGGGGTGGGGGGGCGGGAGGGGGGTATATTGGGGTTGTTGGTGGGGGAATAGGTGCACTGGTGAAGGGATGGGGATTTGATCATTATATGACTGAGACTTAAACCTGAAAGCTTTGTAACTCTTGTCACGGTGATTCAATAAAAAAAAAATGCTCCTAGGAGCCGCCAAGTAAATTCATACATCTGAAGCCTCTCAGAACTCCTTGACTATAATTGGCCAGCTGTGATGACAGGTGATGAGTGACAACATGCGAGTCCTTGCAGTGAATGTGGCTTGTTGGAATCATAGGTTTATGACACTCACTTGTCAAACGACAATTATCATATGTGTCTTCTTGGTCTTAGATGAATTCTCCAAAGCAGAAGCGATGCTATGGTATTCAATCAGGCAGGAAATTTTGCCCAAACAAAACAAAAATTATGTTTTTAAATGCCAACAAAGACTTTTACTTGGGATTCGGCTTGGACTACTCTTCTAGATCCACAAGCAGTTAGGTCTTGAGAAGGAGAACTTAAAGTAACTAGAACTTTAGTGAAAATACTCGCAGTGATGTGTGATTTATAGATGCATAACAAAGTACCCAAAATTTAAGTGGCTTCAAAGTATGGACATTTATTAGAAGTTCTGTTGGCCAGTAATCTTGGTGTGATTTAACTGTATGTTTTGGCTCAGGTTCTCTCATAAAGTTACAATTAAGCTGTGGGCCTAAGTTACAGTTGCTTGCTAGGCCACAGTGGAAGAATTCACTCTGAATATCAGTCATGCTTTGGCTGGGAGGCTCCTGCTCCTCACTGATCCATTCAGAGTTCAGTTCACAAGACCAGTTCCTTGTCACTTGAACTTCTCCCATGGCATCTGCCTGTATACCTTCATGCATGGAGCTTGCCTCCCTGACACTGAGTGATCCAAGACAGGGGAAGAGAATGTGTGACTGGGTTCCCAGCAAGGGTCTGATAGGCTTTGAGTAACTGAATCTCAGCACCCAGATATGATGACTTCTGCTATATTCTGTCTGGGAGAAGCGAGTGTGTTAGTTACAAGTTACCAAAGGACAGGCATGAAACAGGGGGTGGGATGGGTGGAAATGGTCATCATGTCCCTCAGTGAGAGCGGACCTAAAGGTGGAAGGCAGTCCTTAAGTGCTGCCTCTGAAATGAACCCTGTATTCCCCACTACTGTGGACTCATTATGGTTCAATTATTATTAATGTAAACACATCGAATCTACGACATTATCAAATCTGAGCTCCCAAATAATCAAAATATTCTAATTGCCAAACTAGATCCTCAAAAGTTTCAGAATATAATGAGAGAGTATTTTTCTTTTTTTTCTTGTTATTTATTTATTTATTGCTTGAGAGAGTATTTTTATTTATTTATTTATTTATTTATTTTTTAAATTTATTTATTTTTAATTAGAGAATCATCGTGAGGGTACAGTTACAGATTTATACACTTTTGTGCTTATACTTCCCTCATACAAAGTTTGGAACCCATCCCTTCACCAGTGCCCATTCTCCACCACCCGTAAACCCAGTGTCCCTCCCACCCTCCCCAATCCCATCTCCCCCCCACCCCACCCTGCCACTGTGGCAAGGCATTCCCTTCTGTTTTCTCTCTCTAATTAGCTGTTGTGGTTTGCAATAAAGGTGTTGAGTGGCCGCTGTGCTCAGTCTCTAGCCCTCATTCAGCCCGCAACTCCCTTCCCCCACATGGCCTTCGACTACAATGTAGTTGGTGATCGCTTCTCTGAGTTGACCTTTCCCCGGAACGTGAGGCCAGCCTCGAAGCCATGGAGTCAACCTCCTGGTACTTATTTCTACAGTTCTTGAGTGTTAGTCTCCCACTCTGTTATTCTATATACCATAGATGAGTGCAATCTTTCTATGTCTGTCTCTCTCTTTCTGACTCATTTCACTCAGCATGAAACTTTTCATGCCCATCCACTTGACTACAAAATTCTTGACCTCCTTTTTTCTAACAGCTGCATAGTATTCCATTGTATAGATGTACCAAAGTTTCCTCAACCAGTCATCCGTTCTGGGGCATTCGGGTTTTTTCCAGATTCTGGCTATTGTAAACAGTGCTGCGATGAACATACATGTGCAGATGTTGTTTCGATTGTACTTTTTTGCCTCTCTGGGATATATTCCCAGCAGTGGTATTGCTGGGTCAAATGGGAATTCAATATCTAATTTTTTGAGAGTCGTCCAAATTGTTTTCCAGAAGGGCTGAACCAGTCGGCATTCCCACCAGCAGTGAAGAAGGGTCCCTTTCTCCCCACATCCTCTCCAACAGCGGTTGCTTTTGTTCTTTTGGATGTGTGCTAGTCTCTGTGGTGTGAGGTGGTATTGAGAGAGTATTTTTAAATACTACCTTGACTATGGGTTGGAGTAATAGCACAGTGGGTAGGGTGTTTGCCTTGTGCGAAGCGGATCTGGGTTTGATTCCTCCGCCTCTCTCGGAGAGCCTGCAAGCTACTGAGAGTATCTCACCTGCATGGCAGAGCCTGGCAAGCTACCCATGATATATTTGATATGCCAAAAATAGTAAGAGCAAGTCTCACAATGAAGATATTACTGGTGCCCGCTCAAGCAAATTGATAAGCAATGGGATGACAGTGATACATTGATACAGTGATACCATGACTATATATTTATAAATAAAAGATCTAATACTCTTCAGAATATACACAAAAGTAAAGTAGAATCTTTTGAATACAAACATAACTCACATTATCTTTATATTTTTCTATTGATAAAGAGAATGCTAAACAGGCTAATGGATAATGGTATGAATATACATGCAATAGTATGGAAGATCATATAACATTATAGAGTGGAAGATAGGCAAAGTGTACAGGTATATAATTCTTTTTACATTAAGACCAAGAACTTCAGATTTGATCTGTTAGGACTTTTGATTGGTAAGTTGCATAGAAAATGAAGACAATACCCCACATTACTATTGTGGTTGCAGTGGTGGTTACATAGATGTATGTATAAAAATAATTCATTCAGTGGAACAATGAATAGCTATGCATTTTAGTGCATGTAAATTGTAATTAACATTGGGTTAAATATAAAAGAACAAATGAAGGGAATAAAATAATGTCATTAATAAACATAAAATAATTATTTGACAAAATATATAACAATATTACAGATGCAAAATAAACATTTGCATTCAAAATCTTAAACCAAAAGTTAACAAAAATTGAGGGAGGGGGTGCTGAGATACACCTGGTGATGCTCAGTGGTTACTCCTGAATTTTTAGTCAGGAATTACTCCTGGTGGGCCAGGGGACCATATGGGATGCCAGGAATCAAACCTGGCATGGAAAGCATTCTACCTGCTATACTATAACTCCGGCCCCCATTTAAATTCTTTTCAAGTGAGGAAAGAAGCTGTTATTTTTACTTTAAAAGCAGAAATTGCCCTAATGTCAACTCTTGCAAACTAATGATATGTGAACAGCAGCTATGAACCTCTAATAACAGTGACTTAACCTTTCCTTCTGGCTCCATGTGACAAATAAGCTACACTAATGTTTATCACAGACTGAGGCAATAAATGGAACCTATTTAAGGCAAGGGAGATAACACAGGGGTTTAAGCACTTGCCTTGTATATAACAGACTGTGTATCGATTCTTAGCACCACATATGGTCCCCTGAGTATCACCAGGTGTGAGCCCTGAGCACTACCAGGTGTGTCCCTCCCCCAAGGAAAATATTTACAGACCATGCTCTGTATGTTTCATATTCTTCTCTTGTGGTTCTCAAATTCTGTCATTTTTCTTTCTCACCACATCTCTCATATTGACTACTACCTTACAATTTCCAAAGATTGTGAGGAGTGGTAATAAAGGTGACTACACAGTTGACAAAGTATTATCAGACTCTATTTCTAGTGAGGGGGCTCACAAACGAGGAGACATCTGCCTGATTTAACTCAGTATATATTATGAGCCATGAAAAGAATCCCCATGCTCATTTTACTTCCATCTTCTTCATATGTACTCTTCTTTAAGAGCTCACAACTCCATAATCTGGGTCCTTCTCTCAGTCTCCTGTACAACTCAAGGTAATGACTCCCCATTGCATTTCTACTAGTGCTGTTTCACCCAGCCATCCTTAACAAAACCTGCTATCTGGACAGACTGCACACACACATAGAGGATTACCTTAGCTCTGCTTATTTCTGTTTGCGGCTCCAAAACCTTTCTCCTGCTTCACCACTGGGCTATACTCCTTTAAAGACTAGCTTTCCTGCAACTTTTTAAATGGCGTCATCTTTTGCACTTTAGCTTCTGCACTGTATGTTGAACTGGGCACCTGGGCCAGGGGACAAGGATGAACCATGGCTTTGTTGCTGACATAATAATGAAGCAGCAGTAGATTGGGCCCAGGGAGCTAGAGTTGAGTCCTAACTAGGATTCTTAAGGTTGGGAGGGGGAGGGGCGGTGCTTGGGCAAAACACACCCCTCTTAGCACCCTCTCTCCTTAGTGCACGCATGGCTTCATGCTCTGCTCTGCATTTTACATGGATTGATTTGTGCAACCCTCACAACAAGCTGCCCCGTTTCTACAGATGGGCATTTAACTAGTTTCTCAAGGCAAGTGAAGAACTGCCGGAGCCTGGACTTAAACCCAGACTTCCTTCCGTGTGGGCCTCACTAACTTACTGTGGGATCTGCAGGACTGTTGGTGACAATGTCAGGGCTCAGGCCTATGCAGGGACAAAAGGGGCAGGGACCATTTCTATTCTCTGGAAACACAAACCAAGAACATCTCAGCACTTGAGGACCCTCTCCAATCATCCCAAATTGGAGACATTTTCCTTCATCATCCCTGCAACAACCAGCCTTGCAGGTAGAACAAAAGAAAAGGTGAAATCATGAAATTTGCATATAAGTGGATTCCCATGGGATGAAGGTCAGGGAGGGGATCAACATGGAGAGTATCATATTAAGTGAAATGAATCAGAGAGAGGGACAGACATAGAATGACTGCACTCATTTGTGGAATATAAAGTAACAGAATGGGAGACTAACACCCAAGGATAGTAGAGACAAGGGCCAGGAGAGTCACTCCACGGCTTGGAAGCCAGCCTAACATGTTGGGGGAAAAAGTAGCTGGGATAGAGAAGGGACCACTAAGTGATTGATGCTTGGAGGGCTCACTCGGGATGGGAGATGCATGCTGAAAGTAAACTATAGACCAAACATGTTGGTGGCCACTTACTACCTGCATTGCAAACCATAATACCCAGAAGGAGAGAGAGAGAGAGAGAGAGAGAGAGAGAGAGAGAGAGAGAGAGAGAGAGAGAGAGAGAGAGAGACAGAGAGAGAGAGAGAGACAGAGAGACAGAGAGACAGAGAGACAGAGAGAGACAGAGACAGAGAGAGACAGAGAGACAGAGAGAGACAGAGACAGAGACAGAGAGAGACAGAGAAAGAGGGAATATGCCTGCTATAGAGGAGGTGGGAGGGATCTCAGGGAGAGATACTGGGAACATTGGTGGTGGAAAATGTACACTGGTGGAGTGTCGTGCGCCGCTTCGTCCAGCAAAGAAACACGCAACTTGGAGATCCTTTTGGCTGCGATTTATTCCGGAACTTTCTCATGTGTTAGAGAAGAAATCAGGAACGGGGACAAGGAGGAAAGGGGGACGCATGAGGGAGAACCGACTAGCTAGGTGACTTCCCCCCTTATATACCTCTCGCTGCCTGCTTACGCCCACGTGTCTGCAGCTGATAGGTTAGTTACAGCTTATGGGTGTGGCAAGACATCCTGTTTCCTTATTAGGAGTTGTTTTCGAAGCACACAGGTGTTGATTACGAAGAACGCTACAAAGCATGGTCCCGTGGTGGCTCTCCACAGTGGAGGGATGGTACTCGATCATTTTATGACTGAAAAGTAATCATGAAAGTTTGTAAGTCTGTAATTGCACATCATGGTGATTCATTAAAAAATAAAAAAAAATTTAAAAATGTTCAGATTAAAAAAAGAGAGAAACAGAGAATAGGTAAGAAAGAGTGATTGTTTGACTGACTGAATTTAAGAGTGAAAGCATGAAACACAGGGAAATAAATACTATATTCCCCACACAAGTGCCCTTTACACTCTCCTAATAACTAGCCTACATACACTTGAAAATTTAAGAAAGCACATTCACAAAGTTAGGAGTGGTAAAGCAGAAGCCTAGATTTTCCAGATCTAATTTCCTCTCCCACTTACTTCCTCTGGAAGAGCAAGCTCTGCCCACAGAAGTACTACTGTGGAAAGAACACACAGCCAGAAGAATGCACATCGCACTCTCGGCTAGAGCTCGGAAGGAAGCTAGTGGTATTTTCAAGTTTGGTCACAGGAGGTTGCTTTGGAGGTGCCACAGATTAGGGAATTCCTCTTTGATCAACTGGTGATCTCTGGTTAGTACAGAGACCCCTAGACTGCTCTGATCACCCTAGCAGGCTAAAGCATAACACGCAGATGTAATACTACAGAGAGCTCAAATAAGAGCTGGCATTTGTTAGATGCTCAGTGTCTTGTGATAGTTGCTATCTGGCTATGATGCAATCTCATGCACAGCACCTCCTCGCCCACCAAGGAGCATTGGTGTTCATCCTGGACTTGGGATTTTATCACATTTGAGTAACATCTGACTCATTCCATAGACAGCTGGCAAAAGGGATGAGAAAGTGAAGAAGGCACACATCAAGATGTTTTTAAAGCATATTCAGGGGCTGGAGCGATAGCACAGCGTGTAGGGCGTTTGCCTTGCATGCGGCCGGCCCGGGTTCGATTCCCAGCATCCCATATGGTCCGCCAGCACCGCCAGGAGTGATCCCTGAGTGTAGAGCCAGGAGTAAGCCCTGTGCATCACTGGGTGTGACCCGAAAAGCAAAAAAAAAAAATTAAATAAAATAAAGCATATTCATCGGAGAAGTTCCATTTCCCTAGTTAAATTCAGCACCTGAAACAGAATACCCACGTGAGTTTTCTTTATGCTGCACTGGTTTGGGAGGAGGGCCTGCTCGGGAATACCATTTACTCAACAGTCACTGAGCCCCCACTACTGATGGCCGTGTTCTCCCAGTGATATAAAGATGAGCAAGGGAAGGCCCGTGGCCTCGAAAATCTCACCAATGTGAATGTCAGCAGGTGAAATGCCCTGTGAGGTGTTATGACTAGGCTGTTCATAAGGGACCCAGGAAGTTGTTTGTTTGTTTTGCTTTTTTTGGGGTCACACCTGGCGATGTACAGGGGTAATCCCTGGCTCTGCACTCAGGAATTACCCCTGGTGGTGCTCAGGGGACCATATGGGATGCTGGGAACCGAACCCAGCTCGGCTTCGTGCAAGGCAAATGCCCTACCCGCTGTGCTATCGCTCCAGCCCCGAGACCCGGGAAGTCGTCTGATTCATCCTGCTTGCTGCAGACTCACATCAAGCTAATGCAATACTCAGTTCCCAGGCCATCGGGTTCCTCAGCTTGTTTTTAATGGCCAGAGATCCTGATGCCATATATGGGGGGAACAGGGTGTCTCACCCAGCAATACACAGTTTGTTGGGGGTTTGTATTTTGATGGTTGCATTCCACTTCAGTATCATATTTTGAAGAATCCTTGTCTTCTCAAGTATTCACTCCTGCAGTCACTGTGCCCTCTGTCCCTGCGCTGATCAAGATGCCAAGCCCAGTTCCCATCTGTGCTGTCTCAGAAGCTGCACCCACCCAGGCCGTCAGCAGTTTGGAGAGGAAGGCAGAAATAAATAGCAGCATACCAATGAAGAAGAAATGCAAAAAGAAATGGTATGATGAGCAGAACTTGGAAGAATTGGATTTTCTTTACATTTAGAAATTGAGGACAAGGACAAACAGAGGAAACACTACAAATGAAGGTAAAAATAGGGAACAGGATAAGGATCTCTTATTTTTTTGTCG
Source organism: Sorex araneus (assembly GCF_027595985.1). Classification (NCBI taxonomy): domain Eukaryota; kingdom Metazoa; phylum Chordata; class Mammalia; order Eulipotyphla; family Soricidae; genus Sorex; species Sorex araneus. Next base: position 179,310,804 of record NC_073304.1, read on the forward strand.
GGGCTGGAGCAATAGTCCAGCAGGGAGGGCATTTGCCTTGCACGTGGCCAACCCAGATTTGATCCTTGGCATCCTATGTGGTTCCCCCAAGCACCACCAGGAGTGATTCCTGAATACAGAGCCAGGAGTAACCACTGAGCACCACTGGGTGTGACCCAAAAAGCAAAAAAAAAAAAAGCTTTTTCCCAGCTTGTCTACCACTATTATTATTATTATTATTATTATTATTTACAGCTTTGTGTTTTAAATTATGGGGGCCACAGCTAGTGCCAGAAGCCCCTGAGAACAGTCCTGGCAGAACTTGGTCAGTGCCAGCCCAGTTGTGCTCAACGGCCCTGGCAGGGGTGCGAGGAAGCCCCAGCCTGCACAAGCCACACACTCTCCATGTGAGCTGTCCCCAGCTCCTCTGCCACGAGTTTCACACACATGATGTTCATCTGGCCACACAAGAGCCTGGTCTTCTACAAGAGCAGCTATTTCCTCTCAGCTAAGTATGCATAAGCGAATCCTGGAGGTGGAACTGAGATAAAGTGGACAGAGGTGATTTGGGAGAGCAAAACGGTCTCCAAAGGGAAACTTACTGAATCTGGTGAACAGATGGACGTTGGTGAAGGTTCTGGAGCAGTGAATGGTCATGACAAGTTTAGTCTGGCAGTTCCATGTGGGTGTAAAGTGTGTGGTGGAGTCCCCACGGGGTGAAGGTGAGGGAGGGAAGCTCCATTGGTGAATGATGGCATGTGCTCTCCAAGCGGGCAGTGTTCAGAGGCAGCGCTGGCCAGCCCTGCCATGCTCTGGCTCATCTGCAGAGCTCAGGTGACCATCCTCAGGCCCTTAGAGATGCCACTCAGATTCGGTGACTTCTTCATGAAGGACAAAAAAGGCCTGGAGAGGGGCAGGAACGAGAGGACAGCGGGGAGGGAGGTTGCCTTGTTATGAGGCTGGCCCAGGTTTGATCCCCGGCACCCCATTTGGTTCCCCAAGCCCGCCAGGCATAATTCCTGAGCACAGAGCCAGGAGGAACCCCTGAGCATCGCCAGTGTAACCCAAAAAGCAAAAATAAAAGGCCTGGAGAGTTTGTCCCAACTCAGGTAACTTTGAAAGGTCATTCTGGCTTCTGACTTCCCAGAGGGTGCAGGGGGAGGAGAGGGCAATCCCAGGTTGCCCTTGGTTCCCTCTCTGGCCTGACAACTGCCTCCACCCTTCGTTGCTCCACAGGCATTAGTGTTAATAGATGTTAATAGCGTTAATAGATGTTAATAGCATGTGTCTTCAACTTTACTTTAGATTTTGCTTTCCAGGGAGAACATAGGGGTATAACCCTAACAGGGGAGCACTCAACCAGAGGGTGTCACTTTATCTAGGAAGGTCAGTGTAAGCGAGGCAGGTTTTGCCCCCAAGTAGACCTTCCTGGGGATTTTGCAATTATTCACCATGGCCAAGTCATTGTGAGCAGAGACGAGATTCAGCTTAGTCCATTCAAAGTCTCTAGGAAAATGTAAATGAGTGAATAAAGCAATGAACAAATCAAAGTGAAACAGAAGTGATAAGTCCATTTATATTTCTATGAAGAGAGGATGCCCAGAAATAGAACATCCTCACTTTGTAGGATGATGCTAATAAGCCACGGCAGGGCTGTCTTTGCATCACTGCTGATTCTGCTGTTCCTGGCGATACACAGGATGTGTGATGAGGAGAGCGGAGACATTGAGATTGTGATATGCCAGGCCTGTGATGGTGATCAGGGATCGAATCAGGGACATAAGAGACCCTACCCAGGTGTATCTTGCCATGGCTCACTGCCATTGGGGAGCCAGAAAATGGAGGTGCTGGCTTTATAAGAGGGTTCGGCGAAGCTTCTCCTACACAAGACCCAGGACAGGGGAGTGAGAGATAGCCAGGATTTGTCTTTAATCAGTACTTTACTTCATGAACTATTAAATACAAACTAGGATGACAAATAGAATTTATAGTAAATTAGCTTGTTTTGCTGTAGTCTGTCTCTATTAAAGATAGAGAATGAGTAAATATTGGTTTTTGTTTGTATTTTGAGGGTTCATATCTGACTGTGTTCAGTGCTAACTCCTAGCAGTGCTCAGGGGTTGACCCTGTGTGGCCAGCCATGAGGAAGGCAAAAAGCACCTTCTCTGATGTACGGTCTGGCCTCTAAGTGTTGGCAATTGGGTTCTAGCTAGTTGATTTCTTATCCTGTAAGAAAAGATAGATCAGGAGGTGGATTAATATTTTCACTGATGTAGGCAGCTTTCTTCATTGAGAATGTCCATACCTCTGATGTAATAATCCTGGGATACTAAACTATACTTGATTCACAAATAACAATAATAATAATTATTATTATTATTTTGGTTTTTGGACCACATCCACCAGTGCTGCATCCAGTGGGTCTGCATGCAGTCATCACTCCTGTCAGGCTTGGGGGACCATATGGGATGCTGGAGATTGAACCCAGGTCAGCCACGTGCAATATAAGTGCCCTTCCCACTGTAGTATCCCTCCAGCCCCAAGAAATTAATTTTTGCTTAGTAGATTATTATTATCAAGGCAATTTGTATTAATTCCACAAAATATCTATCAACCACCGAGCATATATTGAAAACCATGCCCAAGAGGGGGATTTGATGTTATAAAAGAATAAAATCACCCAAAGGAAAAGGATGGAAATGCAGAGATGGAGGGAAGGAATAAGAGAAAGTGTTTAAAAGAAGATTATTGAATGGCAATGTGTCTGAGGCTTAAAAACACCCTAGAGAAATATAAAGCATTCATTAGGTTTAGTCGCTTACTAATGATAATTTGTATTCTCTTAGGCTAGATGCCAGAACATGGAGGTTTCAGCTTAGGAAGCAAAATAAATGTGGCAGGTTTTGAGCGTCTTTCAGGGAAAGAGACGTGAAGCAAGAAAAAAAGGCAGGAAATGACATGGTGAGAGCATTCAAAGCAGGGGAGGAAAATGATTTTTTTTTTCAGATGTGAGAGAATTGATGATCTTTGCAGCAAGGATAAAAAAATACTATTAAGGAGAAGATATGGAAAATATAGTTATGGGGCCAGTTAAAGATGATGTAAGAAGGAGGCAGCTGAGATGCAACCATGCAGACAGGCATTGGGCCCAGGTTTGGACAATAACCTCAACAACAGCAGCCATGAAAACCGAACTTCCAGCCACCTGGGTCATGCCTGCATATACTTCCCATGCATTCTAAATATTCCCCAAGGTATGATGTGTCTCATGAATGCCTCTTTTCTAAAGCTAAGGTAAGTGAAACTCAAAGCGGACTACTGCTGATGCAGACTTGATCTTAAGTGGGAGAAGAGGAGTGAGTTTACAATGAACCTCACTTTAATCCTAAAGGATAGAAGGAGAGGAAAATCTGCAAAGCTTGAGGAAGAAGTTGGCAGAGGACTGGAGCTGGATTTTGAAGATTAGAAGTCGTTAAGAAGAGCCTGGACAAAGGTTAAGTGATTCCCTCATAAGCCATCATTTTAATGATCTTTTAATACAACACTTACAGATTAAAAAATTAGAGCCTAAATAGTTCAAATCACTTCCTCAAAAGAGCGCAGCCAGTATGTGGCAGAGTGACACTGTACAATGGAGAGTTTGGCAGAAGTTATTGTACCGTGTAACAGAATGTTTAATGCTGAGAAGCAGACATTTGGGATTTTCTCAAAATTTACACAAAGCAACTTCCAACAGAATCAGCAGGAACTGTGGGAGGAAATGAGCATCCCCTTACCACTCATCCTACAAGGATAGAGAGACCGGAAAGGCAAAACAGTGGGGGGGGGGTGTGGGGAAAGGGAACGACACAAACCACAGCAAAAGGGATGAGCAGAGATGGAGGCAGAGTCAGGCGCTGGGAAGAGCCACACTCTGATCCACAATCTGATTCACACACAAACAGACTGGAAAAACTGCTGCAGTATCTTGTGGTTCCAGAAAATGAACCTTGCGCACCTCCTTTTTCCCATTATCTATAAAAAAGAGTAACTGTACATTAGTGACTTCATTCCCTTCATACTACAGTGACTCCTTTGCCAGAAGGTTCCAAACTAAATAACTCGAGGGCCAGGGCATGGCCGCCAGCCGTCACCAAAAGGTCACTAAAATAACCTCTTGTTGGCGTGGGCCACTTTATGATGATGATATTCCAACCAATTCATGAAAGGGGGGTGCAGTCACTGCAAAGGAAGAAACACAATCACATGCATGATGCAACTGGAGGAATGGGAACAATCCAGAGTGACACCGGTCACTTAGTAGCCCCCGGAAAGCGTGGTGTGCTTGACATGTGTCCAGTCTGCTGGAATAAGACACATATAAAACTTCCCCATTTTAATGCCCTGCCACAGAGGTGGGGTAGGGTGGAGGGGACTGGGTGGGGCTGGTGGGAGGGATGCTGGGACCATTGTTGGTGGAGAATGGGTACTGGTGGAGGGATGGGCACTCGATCATTGTATGACTGAAACGCAAGCACGAAAGTTTGTAAGTCTGTAACTGTACTTCATGCTGATTCACTAATAAAAAAATTTGAAAAAAAAACCCCCAAGAACCCTTCCCTGTTTTATCATTGTTTTTGCTTCACTGAGCCTCAGTATGTTTGCAGGACCAGATCAGCCCTGCGTGCCCTGACAAGCAAAGGGTGAGAGCCTCGTGGCCAGCTTCAGGCAGGACCATGAGTAGGCCCATTCCCCGGGTTCTGAGTGGAGATCTACAAAACAACATCCTGAGATTCACTCCACGGCTGCCCACAGGAGAGAAGTGTGTGGGCAAGAAGGCCGTCAGATATTTTTGGTCTCTGAGGCAGACTTCATGTTTTTTCAGCTGCTTTCCATCGTGATGCTTATCACAGGAAGAGACTTTGCCCCACATCTTTGGGCAGGGTGGCAGTTTTTTTCCACTGGGCAACACAAGTCTCTGGTGTATTTTCATAAGCATTAGTCAGAGTCCCAGGCTCGGCCTTCTCCAAGGCGTTGGCCAATCATGTTTCTGAACCTTCAGAACAGCGGGCTCTGTCCAGTGGCATTTTCTCAGAAGGCACTGCTGCCCCAGACACATGGCTGGCCTCCCACACATAAAGCATGGATGGTTTGGACGCTAGAGATCAAAAGAGTGAAGAATTGCTTGAGAGCTGTGGGAAGGCAGCTTGGATGCTGAATTCTCCATGTGAAAGCCCAGAAAGTCGTGTGTGTGTGTGTGTGTGTGTGTGTGTGTGTTTGTGAAATCCACCTTGTTGCCCAGACAGTTGTGGCAACAGGGTCCTATACTGGAATCTCCCATTATCCTTCTCTGTGACCATGTTCCCATTTCCTGAATACTCAGATCTGTGGAAACCAGACAGAATCCTAGTGTTGTAATAAAACGTTACCACAGAAAATTTAAATTTCACCTGGATAATTTAGTCTTCATCATTTCCAGCTCTAGAAATGGGTGACTGCCAAGCATGCTCTGTGTACATGTGACCAAGCCACATTTCAGGAGAGAAGACGACTGACCCCAGAAGCCTCTCCCTGAAGAATTCTGTCCGCTAGTGCAGAAGCACACGCCACAGGAAGTGTGCTCATCAAAACAAACTTTTCTCTTAAAAAGCTATCCCCACACGTATCAGCACCATTCTGTTACTGCCTTTGACGCACATAAAAATAAGAGTAGAATACATATCATTTTCTGAAGTTGTCACAAGAGAGGAGAGAGAGATTTACCTGTACATCTCATAGGCTATAATTTAAGAGAAAAAGCAACTGACTTGGGGATGTTCTTTCTTAGCAAGGCGCCCCCCACCCTGAGTCTGAAGGAAACAGTGTGCTTTTCTCTCTCTTGAAGTAGTAACACTGGCACCTTGCTGATGTTTATTCTGTTCTAGATTAAACAGGGAACCAGATTTCCCCTTTGGAACTGGAAATATCCCAATTCTTTTGGAGGATTTATTTCCCATCTCAAGAGATTTATAATGATTTTGTCAACAGATGCTGACCTTGTTGTGTGAATAATTCTTTTAGGAGGCACTAGAAGGAGCACTGCTGTTATGCAAATACACATAATACTCTCATCATTATGCAAATGTGCAGAAACCTCATACTAAGAATGAGGCAATTTTGTGGGGGAAGGTCACTGCTAACTTTATACTTGGAGATCACTCCGGGCAGTGCCAGGGGACCAAGTGGTGCCAGGGACCAAACCCGGGCCTCCTGCATGTCATGCATCCACTTCAGTCCGCTATCTCACAGTCCTAAAGATTTTAGAAAACCATTTAGAACAAGTCAGAATCGAGATAAACCACAGATCTTCACTATTTATAGATTAGAGATAAATCTGGAAATAGTATTGTATACTCTGCTAAGAAATGATTGGTAAATTATATTCAACAACCAAAAGATAATTCTTGTCTAGTGTATAACATGACTGAAAAACAAAACAAAATCATAATTGTTGGGTTGTTCTATATTTTGGAGAGGTTTGACTGTAGTAGTGTCTGTCTCTTGAAAGAAGAAATATGATAAAGGTAAATCTAATTGGGCACTGGAATCATACGCTATAGAGGCTCAAACAATTTTGAAGGATGGATGCTTTACCCATCAAGGCTCAACTGGAAAAAGGGGAATCAAGTTAGCTCTTACAAAAAAGGCAAATACAAGTAATTGATTTACAGGTGCAAAAATGCTGAAAGTTCCATAGTAAGGCAACCTAGAGACAATCAGTAGCAGGAAGACCACAGAAGAAATGATGACCCGCTCGAAGAGTCACAACTGGCTTCGAGCTGTTAGATGGTGTTGGGAGTGGAGAGAGCACAGAGGTTTAAACTCCCAAGCCACGGTGAAGGTGTGATTTCTGTCATATGTCAGAAGGAGTAGGCAGAAAGGGAAGAAACACTCACTTTCCTCTTTGTTTCTCCCTCCATTCTTCTATCAGTGACACCAGTGACAGGGGTTTATAAAGACACCAGAAGGAAGAGGCTCCATGAAATGTGTCTCTCTCGAACATAGGGCATGTAAGAAGGAAAGGGTTGGAAGTGGGTCATAAATATAGAAAACCCTAAACACAGGATAGAAAATAAATACATATAATCAGTAGCATTTGCTGAGGTGGGGGAGGAGAGGGAGGAAGGGGGAAGAAAGAGAGAGAGAGAGAGAGAGAGAGAAAGGGAGAGGGATGGAGAGGGAGAGAGGAAGAGGAAGGAAGGGAGAGAGAGGGAGGGAGGGAAGGAGAGAAGCAAGAGGAGGAGGAAGAGGAAGAGGGGGAGGAGGAGGAGGCAGCAGCACTAGTTCTATTTGTGCTGGTATTGCCAGGTGGGACATGAGAATTTGTCCTGGATGTACAAAGCTATGGAAGACTCTCAAATAGCCAAAGCAATTATCAATGTTTTCTGAGAACAAAAACCAAAGCTGGAGGCATTAAGTATAGATTTCCAATCATGTTGTTAAGTTATAGTAATCAAAACAATATGATACTATTTGAAAACAGATACAAAGACTCATGAAACAGAAGTGAGAGGCCATGCATAAGCCCACACATAAACTCCTGTTTCACACAGAAGTCACCTTGAAGTGAGTTAAAAGCTGAATGAGAGCGCCAGCATCAGCACTGTGAAAAGAGAATGCAGGGAAGCCACAATAATGGTCCCAGCAAAGACTTGTTGGCTAAGCCCCAAAACCCCAAATAATCTTCCAGGCAAAACACTTAAGTTCCAGCTGGGTGCTAGTAATTGGGAGGTTCTTGGAGAAACAGGCTCCTTTTCCTTGAAAAGAAAAGACAATCTAGCAAGAGCTGACAAAGTTCACTGCAGAGTAGTTGCTAACAGCCTCTCCTCAAACCCTGCAGAGCAAGCTGCAGACTCAGGGTGCAATCTTGTTTGCATCATGCAAGAGGGCTGAGCTGGCCAATGTCACGCCACCAGAGATAAAAGGGTTATCTCTATCTATCTATCTATCTATCTATCTATCTATCTATCTATCTATCTATCTATCTATCTATCTGTCTGTCTGTCTGTCTGTCTGTCTGTCTGTCTGTCTGTCTGTCTGTCTATCTATCTATCTATCTATCTATCTGTCTGTCTGTCTGTCTGTCTGTCTGTCTATCTATCTATCTATCTATCTGTCTATCTATCTATCTATCTACCTATCTACCTATCATCTATCTATCTCTCTCTTTTTTTTAGAATCTTTAGGTGGGGGTGGGGCCAGGTAGGGTGCTCGCCTTGCATGCTGCCAACCTGAGTTCAATCCCCAGCATCCCATATGGTCCTCAGAGTTTGCCAGGCATGAGTCCTGAATGCAGAGTCAGTAGTAACTTCTGAGCACCACTGGGTGTTGCACAAACAACAACCAAACAAACAAACAAACAAAAATATCTTTAGGCAAAGTCTTAGCATGCATACATATTGCCTAATGACTTGAAAACAAAACTGTATTTTATAGTCTAGAATATATTCTAGAATAAATTCTATGTTCTATAACCTATATTTTATAGCATTGCTCTTTATCCCATCACTAGGATCATGATGTCAAATGTTTTTAAGCTACACATTTTTTTTTTTAATCCCTCATCCTATGCCCAAGTTCATAAACTTGCACCATTTGTTTCAGGAAAGTTGAAAAATACCAGTAAAAATAACCAGGAAGACAGTTGAGCATCAGAGCACATGCCAGGCAAGGGGGGCATCCTGAACTTGAGGCCAGAACCCCCCCGGGCCCTATAGTACTGATAAAAACAAATCATTTACTGAACTTTTGGCACAATTGCTTTAAAACTTACAGCACTCACTTCTATTACAACTATGGTTATAAAACTAAGATTTCAAAAGGTTTGGAGTCTGAGTGTTTTTATCTAGCCTCAAAAGAAAAATAAAAGTAAAAATTTTGCTGTTGTTGTTGTTGTTTTTAGGCCACACAGAGTTACTCAGGTTTACTCCTGACTCCATGCTCAGAAATCACTCAGGGTGTGCTCAGGGGACCATATGCAATTGAACCCAGGATGGCTGCATCCAAGCAAGTGTCCTACCCTCTCCGGTCTTCAAACTTTTCCTATTTTATGTAACATTTTTATTCAATGCCTTTGAGAATAGAAAGATAGATATCATAAAATATAAAAAAGTGACATTAATTTGATGTTACACTTTATATAAAATTCACTACATAGTGTCTTTATTTTTCTCTCATTGCTCAGACATTCCAAGTAGGGGTGAAATAGGTCTATTTCTTAACTGTTTGTGCAATTTCTTAAAATATCAAGGTCAGTACATATAGTTCCTGATACATCACAATTGCTCAGTAATTGAAAACTCCTATACTATAAATTTATTTTAGGACATGGCAACGGGAATGAAGACGGCATTAAGGGTTGTTTCTCAGCTGCTTGTAGGAACTTAGTCATGAACAAAGTAGGGCTGAGGATTCTGAGTCACCTCTTCAATTCTTTTCTCATGAACCATTTTGTCGCTACTCATTTTCTCTACTCTTAAACAGAGCAGAAATTGCATGTATTCTTTTTATGTGGAGAATGAGCCTCTGATTTTCCTACTTTGAGTAACCAGAGCTCTGATTTGTGAATGGAATAGGTCACATATTCTCAGGGAACTAATATAAACCTGAACTTCTTCCTTAAGTATTAATTCCAGTACATGAAGAGGCCAAGTAATGGGAACAGGGGCAGATAAAACCAGAAATAAAGACCCCCTAGGACTAGAGAGGAAAGCAGGGTACAGCCAAAGAGGGGGTCCAGAGAGGCGGGTCTTGCTCACACAGAACAGCGAAAGGTCACCATTGCTTATTTATTGGGCAGAGAATAGGCAATTTCAAATGTGTCTAAGGGCTAAGAAACAAAATAATGTTGAGACTGTCCAGGTTATCTGACTACTGGACGTTCTTAGTTCCACCGGATGCCAAACAGAATCCATCTGTTCCATCTGTGGTGTTCAGAACCCACATGGAAAACAGAGACCACAGGGACCACAAAGCTTCCGAGGTAAACAAAGTTTAAGAGAGTTGATACAAGAGGCTTGTGGACCCTGCATATGTAAATATCACCTGCAAATGTCACAAAACATGGAACATCCTGAGCCCCGCACCTAATGAAAGTTAGTTTAGTTTTCTTCTCCCAAATTGTGAATGTATTTGATACACTGAAACATGACTTAAATTTCTACTGAAATTCATTTTACAAGAAAAACACTTCAGTGCAATTGATCCACGTTCAATATCTGATAGCTTAGTTTCTGAAAGATGTACGTGTCCTGATCACTATCATAATGCCCGATGGCACAGCCTGGATGGCACGGGAGAGCCTGGTGAGAACAGAAGCTGGTGTTATGTTTCCTCAAATCAGGAGAACTGCCAAGTATGGAAGTTAAGTCCCAGGAGGAGTCAGGATGAAGGCGAAGGGTGGCAGTGGGCTAAGCCAGGCTCCTGGTTTTCATGGAACCCCAGGTACTGCGGAGAGACCAAGGGTACCAGGTCTGATACAGGAAGAGTGAAAGGAGGGAGCAGAGCTGAGAAGGAGCCCAGAATTGAACCCTGCCTGGAACCCTACACTGAAGAAAATGCATTCCAAGATTTCAGAAAGTTGTGGGTGATGTGAAAAGGCAGATGGGTTAGAAAACGATGAGGCTAGAGAGGCCTTGAATATCTCTTCTCGTGACTGTAAACCACCAGGCGACGTTTTCCCAGCCCCTCTGTCCTGCCACTCACAGCAGGCTGATCTTCCCGATGCTTCTCTGCCTGTGAGCCAGAGGACCACCTTCAGGCTGTTCCCTTGAAGGACAGCACAGAGTTTGTATCTGAGAGAATGGATAAAGAGATTGAAGTCTAGGGACTAGAGCAGAGAGATTTGGAGTCATAGAGACATTTCAATGGTATGCCTTACATGCTGGGGACTGAAACAACTACACACATATAGATGAATGAGGCTAAGATCCTGAAATTCCATAAACTCGAAAATTAATGATAAGTTGATAAATTTTTTTCTCAAAAACTGCATACCTTTATTTTGTATGGTATAGAAATTAAAAATTAAGCACTGCGCTGTAGCACTGTCATCCCATTGTCCATCAATTTGCTCGAGCGGGCACCAGTAGAAAAGTCTCCATTATGAGACTTGTTGTTACTGTTTTTGGCATATTGAATAAGCATGGCTCTGCCAGAGCTCTTGCCAGGCTCTGCCATGTGGATGAAATACTCTCCATAGCTTGCCGAGCTCTCCAAGAGGGGCGGAGGAATCAAACCCGGGTTGGTCGTAGGATAGAAATTAAAAATAATAATATAAATAATTCTATGTTAATACATTACAAATCTACATTGAATATATCCTACAAATATATAACTTAGTAAAAATGAAGAGAATGAAGAAATGTTAAAGGAAAAATCTGAGCAGGCCTATAACAATATAAAGGTGTGTTTTATCCTTAAGGGAACATTGGCTTTATATTAGAGAATATATACAACACTTAAGTACCTGCATGGATAAGAAAAAGAAATAATAAAAATTCCTATGGATGTAAAACAATTCACCTGAATAGAAAAAGAATGTTCAATATAAATTAAGCCTTAGTTCAAAAAACACCAAAGAAAATTTATACCATGCTGCCAACAAACCATTATGAAAGTCCTGCCACTGAGATTTGCTTTTGGCATGAATAGCTGCAGGGAAAAGTGAAACGGTCACTCAGGCTCTGCTGCCCTGCACAGAGAGCTGGGGGACAGACTACTTGGCAGATGAGGCAATTGCCCAAAACAGCAGCATTTCCTGTTGCTCCCCTTGCAACAAACCCGGAGGGAAGCAGTGATAGAGAGTATTATCAACTGAGGGCTATAAAGCCTGAAAAGACATAGTTGGTCAATGCTCAAAAGCTACACTTACAGTTGAAAAAATAAAAAGAAATCAGAAGAAGGCAAACAGATCCACATTAAGAAGGTGGGTTCTATTTTGCTAAAGAAAAAAAAGATCAATGTACTGGAGAGACAGCACAGTGGATAAGGTGTTTGCCCTGCATGCAGCCAACCCAAGTTTAACCCCCAGCACCTCATATGGTGCCTTGAGCACCACCAGGAGGGATTCCTGAGCACAGAGCCAGGATTAAGCCCTGAGAATCACTAGGTGTGGCCTCCCCACCCCCCCACACAAAAGAAGCAAAAATGACAACAACAACAACAACAAAATAAACAAAATACAAACCCAAAACAAGATAAATGTAGAACCTGACATGATTTCTTAGGAAACCTAGTAAAAACAATGAAATATAGCATTGATTTTCTGTAATATAATAAGCAACAGTAGTAATTGATTGCATGTGGGAAAGGCAAGTCTCATAGGGGTAAAGAATTTTACTATCTCTAGACATCTATAACCTAACATGCCCCTTTGTCACTTTAGAATTTCATAATAGTGTGCAAGTTTTTATCAGCAGTGAGAACTTAGCGGGAAAATGATAAGGTTATGTCTAAAATTCAAATACCACCAAATATGTATAATCAATGACAAGCCCTATATTTTGTATCTGCAGCAATCAGTGGGGCTACACTGGACAAAGGATATTTGGAAAAGTGCAATTAAATAAATTCATGGTATTTGTTTTATGCTAAAAACTTGAATATTAAAATTTTGGATTATTCTCTATGGTTTAACTTAAATTCTCTCTAATGGAAGATGCATAACAACTCTTGATCTTTCTTGCCCAATTAGAATAGTGGAAAACAGAGACCTAAAACTTCTCACAACAACTGGATATAAATGAATTAGTTCTACCAACTTCAGGCAGACCTGAGCCCCCGAAAGACTTTTTTCGATAAAACTAAATAACTTGATCTGAGAAATGTGGAGAGACAAGACTTTTATTTCTTCATAGATTTCCCATGTACTCCTAGATAGGATATAGTTTTTTATTTGGTTCGATTGCAGACCGATCCTTTAGATTTCAAAAGGCATTATGACAATTCTATGAGTGAATGGGGGAAATGCAAGCAGAAGTAACTTGGATGGTTTCAAAGTTGTTTAGGCAATTATGCCCAGAGGGTGACCATGATTGAATTGGTGCTAGTTTGGAAGACATAGATATATAGTTATATATAAAAATATAAGCTTCATTTCAGTTATTTTTTTTCCTAGTCTATTTCCCACAAGCATACCAGAGGACTATTTTGAAAACCTGTCACTTGCCTGCTTGAAACTTTCCAAAGTTTCAACATGCACTCAGGATAATGACCCAATCTCTATTTATTTCTGGTCTCATAATTCCAATATCCAGCCATGTCAGAGTCTGATTCTTGTTCTGTTTCTTCAAGTTGCGGTTGTTTTGGTGGTTGTTATTTCTTAACATGTATAATAATATTTTGATAGCTGGATACAACATGCTGAGAAAAACATCACGGTTGTAAATAGACTTTCCAAAATATGGTGATGGGATGCATGTGGGGTGGGACTGCCACGAACCTAGAATTGGTGTCAGACTTTTTGTGAGCCTTTGTCTCTGGGACTATGAACGTCAGAGACTTCTCAGTCCCTTCACACCCCTACACTCATCACTTAGCTCAGGCATCACCAGACTCTTCTTTCCCTCTCAAGGAAGGATATCTGTATTTCACTGAAGAATTCTGCAGATACTATGATTTTTTTGACAGAGAAGTGGGTGTGAGCATTACACAATTTTTTAAAATGTATATTACTTATTGATTTATTTTCTGATAACTATTTTCCAGTCTTTTAAGTTCTTTTGAACCAAGTAAAATGAAATAAATTTGTTATACGTCTGCCAAGGGGTGGTAGGTTGGGGGTGATAGGGAGCCTGGGGACACTGGTGGAGGGAGGGGGATATGGGTGGTGGGATTGGAGTTGGAACATTGTATGCCTGAAACAACTCTATTATGAACAACTCTGTAAATGATGGTGTCATCATCCAAAAAAATTTAAGAAAAGAAAAACTTTTTATCAAATACGTTTTAAAAATTTATAAAAAAGCATTAAAATTGTGTATCATTTAAAAGTCTTCTTTTTAAACTCTTAGAAACAATAGACTTATACAGTAAAGTTGCAGGCTACAAAATCAATACCCAAAAATCCATGGCCTTCATATATGCAAACAATGAGGCAGAGGAAAGGGATATGAAAAAAGCAATCCCATTCACAATCGTGCCCCAGAAAATCAGGTACCTCGGAATCAGCTTAACCAAGGAAGTAAAAGACCTTTACAAAGAAAACTACATAACGCTACTCCATGAAATCAAAGAGGACATGAGGAAATGGAAACATATACCCTGCTCGTGGATAGGGAGAATCAATGTTGTCAAAATGGCAATACTCCCTAAAGCATTATACAGATTCAATGCGATCCCTATAAGTATACCCATGACATTCTTCAAAGAAATGGATCAAGCAATCCTAAAATTCATATGGAATAACAAACGTCCAAGGATAGCTAAAACAATTCTTGGGAAAAAGATGATGGGAGGCATCACCATCCCTAACCTCAAACTTTACTACAAAGCAGTAACAATTAAAACAGCATGGTACTGGAACAAAGGCAGAGCCGTAGACCAATGGAACAGGGTGGAATATCCCTACACACAACCCCAAATGTATGACCATCTAATCTTTGATAAGGGAGCAAGAGATGTGAAGTGGAGCAAGGAAAGCCTCTTTAACAAATGGTGCTGGCACAACTGGACAACCACATGCAAAAAAATGGGTTTAGACCTTGACCTGACACCATGCACAAAAGTCAGATCAAAATGGATTAAAGACCTCAACATTAGACCACAAACCATAAGGTACATTGAAGACAAGGTCGGCGAAACCCTCCACGATATTGAAGATAAAGGTATCTTCAAAGGTGACACGGAACTAAGCAATCTAGTAAAAACAGAGATCAACAAATGGGACTACATTAAACTAAAAAGCTTCTGCACCGCAAGAGATACAGTGACCAGAATTCAAAGACTATCCACAGAATGGGAAAGGATATTTACACAATACCCATCAGATAAGGGGTTGATATCAATGGTATATAAAGCACTGGTTGAACTCTACAAGAAGAAAACATCCAACCCCATCAAAAAATGGGGCGAAGAAATGAACAGAAACTTTACCAAGGAAGAAATACGAATGGCCAAAAGGCACATGAAAAAGTGCTCTGCATCACTAATCATCAGAGAGATGCAGATCAAAACAACTTTGAGATACCACCTCACACCACAGAGACTAGCACACATCCAAAAGAACAAAAGCAACCGCTGTTGGAGAGGATGTGGGGAGAAAGGGACCCTTCTTCACTGCTGGTGGGAATGCCGACTGGTTCAGCCCTTCTGGAAAACAATTTGGACGACACTCAAAAAATTAGATATTGAATTCCCATTTGACCCAGCAATACCACTGCTGGGAATATATCCCAGAGAGGCAAAAAAGTACAATCGAAACAACATCTGCACATGTATGTTCATCGCAGCACTGTTTACAATAGCCAGAATCTGGAAAAAACCCGAATGCCCCAGAACGGATGACTGGTTGAGGAAACTTTGGTACATCTATACAATGGAATACTATGCAGCTGTTAGAAAAAAGGAGGTCAAGAATTTTGTAGTCAAGTGGATGGGCATGAAAAGTTTCATGCTGAGTGAAATGAGTCAGAAAGAGAGAGACAGACATAGAAAGATTGCACTCATCTATGGTATATAGAATAACAGAGTGGGAGACTAACACCCAAGAACTGTAGAAATAAGTACCAGGAGGTTGACTCCATGGCTTCGAGGCTGGCCTCACGTTCCGGGGAAAGGTCAACTCAGAGAAGCGATCACCAACTACATTGTAGTCGAAGGCCATGTGGGGGAAGGGAGTTGCGGGCTGAATGAGGGCTAGAGACTGAGCACAGTGGCCACTCAACACCTTTATTGCAAACCACAACAGCTAATTAGAGAGAGAAAACAGAAGGGAATGCCTTGCCACAGTGGCAGGGTGGGGTGGGGGGGAGATGGGATTGGGGAGGGTGGGAGGGACACTGGGTTTACGGGTGGTGGAGAATGGGCACTGGTGAAGGGATGGGTTCCCAAACTTTGTATGAGGGAAGTATGAGCACAAAAATGTATAAATCTGTAACTGTACCCTCACGGTGAATCTCTAATTAAAAATAAATAAATTTAAAAAAAAATAAAATAAAAGTCTTCTTTTTAAAAGCACTGAATTGGTTTTGGCACAACGTTAGGATGCACAGAATAGTCATGAATATTCACTGAAAATGGTGCCGTGACTGCAGTGAAGTACCGGGAGGTGGATACTTCCTTTCTCCCCAAGTCAGGGGGTCTCTGCTGACACATCAGCAGAATAAGATGGTTCAGTGGTTTGGATTCTCCTGAGGGCAAAATTTGTTAAGGAAGACAAAACACACCTGGATTATTTCAGAAAAGGTCCCCTTCACCCCACTGCAACTAGTAGAGCAGGTAAGGTGCTGCTGTGTTTGCAGCTGGCCCGGGTTCATTTCCCAGCAGCACATACGGGCCCTTAAGCACCACCAGAAGTGAAGAGCCAGGAGGAAGCCCTGAGCAGCACTGAGCGCGGGCAAACCTCTCTCTCACTCACTCCACATGGATGTGTGGGCAGATCCTGAGGACCAGGTTGCTCTGGGGTTTCTCATCTCTCAGACTCTCACACATATCTCTCACATGTCACTAAGGCCCAGTTTGCAGAGACAATCAGTGTAATCGGGGTTGAAGGGGGTGATCTGGGGTGGGCAAGAGAGGGACTCAGGATAAAAGTGGAGGGCCCCAGGCAGGCAGGTGGCGGGGATAGTGTAACAGCACTGCAAGTCAAAAAACAATGTTAGTTCTACTGTTAAAACAAGAAAAAAATAAGTAAAATTGAGGACAGAGAGTAGCACAGAGGCAGGGCATCTGTCTTGCACATGGCAGATCAGGGTTCAATCCCTGGCACCCTATATGGTTCCCCAAGTATAGCCAGGAGTGATAAGCCGAGTGCAGACCCAGAAGTAACTTCTAAGCATTGCCAGGTGTGCCCCCAAGTAAAAAACTTTAAAAAAAAAAGTACAGATTAGAGCAGCATTTCTCAACCAGGGAACAAGTGAGTCTCCGGGATATTGCAAGGGGCAACAGGTAAAGATCATGTAAGTGACGGTCTACAGTACAAGACTGGGGGCTGACCCATAGGAGTAGAAGGAAGTAAGAGCAGAGAAAAGTTGAGATACAATGGTTTAGAGAATTGTTTTTGAGTTCAACTCCTGCTCCCATAGGGGTTTCTGCTTCCGTCAGTTTGCTAGCCTGACTCTGGAACTTGCAGGGATAGTTACTTGCTTGTGAATTCGTTTCCCTAACAGAGACTTGTTGATGTTTTGGTTTTATTAGCTTTTTGTTTATTGTTCAGATGGAGGGGTAACTTCCAACATCCTTTCAAGCTGCACTAGAAACCTGTGTCTCGATACATTTAAAAAATGAACAAGCTTATGTTGAACCACCTAGAATTTGGTTTGGGAAGGTGATTAGAGATAACCAGACACATGGAATTAAAGAGAATTTTCCCAAGCTGAGCAAAACCAGATTCTCGGTTCACCTTACACATGTCTAATTTATTCAGAGCTGACAATCTCATTATGTCTGCTACCTATAGTAAGAGGTGGTAATAGGTTACCCTGGACCAGGCCCATTGAAGGAAATGTTGTGTCATAAAAAACAAATTTTCCACCTTTTAATTCTCTCTGTGACTGACAGAAAGAGTTATCTTTAGAACATAAAGCAATTTAAAATGTATTTCAGGAATATCTTGGTATCATTCAGCTGGGAAAAAACCAAATTTCTCTCCACATTTCCCTACAATTCCCAGGGGTCTTCTAGGGCAGAATCACAGACTAAAAATTGCTGAGACTAATTTGGGCTCAGTTAGGGAAGCTATTTATCCTGCTGCACATATTTTTTTCCTTTTCAAACATCTAGTCTTTCCATTAATGCTGTGAAAGCATCTATGTGGAATGAACAAGGCTGTTGCACATAGTGAGTCATTTCCATGAAAGCAATTCTCAGAATTATTAGCTTTTCTTGAGTATCTACTTTTCTCCCACAATATTTTAATACACTGTTACCATATTATAACCAAAAATCCTTAACATTTCAATTAGGCAAACAAGCACATTCTTGATGTGCAAATATTCAGATTTTAACTGAAGAAACTTAGTTTTACACATTACCCTTTCTTTATTTCTGCACTTCAAAGTTTACTCTATCCAATGATCTTGGTTTCATATATGTCCACATATTTCCATGATCTTGGTTTCATATATGTCCACATATTTATACACTTGACTGAAGATACTTCATTTTTGCCCTTGCACACTGTGGTCATAATTTGTTAATGCTTCATCTATCCATAGGTTTTTCACATTGTATATTCCAAGTCCTTCCTTCAAAATCCTTCCTGCTTTTCTAACTGCATTTATTTTGTTTCTTCATATGGCCTTGATGAACCCTCAGCTTGTGATTCAGTATGTGGGGTAGCCAGAAAGAACTAAGGCAAGTACGGATCTTTATGGATAAGAACTTCATTGTGAAAGTCTCTCTTACCCTGTGGTTAAAGAAACCGGTCTGCCTTTTAGGAACTTTTAGCTCCCACCTCACTTTACCAACTATGTCTCCAACAAATGTCAGGTGCTGTTATACTATATATGCTAGGTCAATACAAGTTGTAGCAGTCAAATCAGTAAGTAATTTTTGACGTGGCCAAGTAATCCTCAAGTACTAACTTTATAGGGGGCTCTACTCTTGGCACTAGAGATTCAGAAAAAAAAGATAGAAAAGTACCCCAACCATGGATTCCACCCAAAATCTAGTCAGGGAGAGACTCCGCAGTTGAATAAGAACTAGAAATCAGAACTGAGAGTGAGGGCCTGGATTTCTTTGCCATGACATTATTTTATCTTGTCACTGTCACTGTCATCCCATTGCTCATGGATTTGCTCGAGCAGTAAGGTCTCCATTGTGAGACTTGTTGCTACTGTTTTTGGCATATCAAATACGCCACAAGTAGCTTGCCAGGCTCTGCTGTGCAGGCGGGATACTCTCGGTAGTTGCCGGGCTCTCCGAGAGGGATGAAGGAATTGAACCCAGGTTGGCCACATGCAAGGCAAATACCCTACCTCTGTGCTATTGCTCCAGCCCTTAAAATGATCTTAAATATTACTAAATTATATTAAAATATTAAGATATTTTATATTAATATTATTAATTATTAGCATACTACTTCATCTTGAATAGTCAGGTAAGTATCTCTGAGTCCAGTTAAGCAGAGAAAGTCACCTCAGGACTAAGGAAAGGCTGAAATCATGAATGCTTTTGTGTGTTGGCTGGGATTTCATCCAGGTTTCTTGCATGTGATCTGGATTTGTCAAAAGCATGAGGCCTCAAGGGATTTGGATTTCTTGTGGATCACTCAAACAAACAAGTGACCAAGTAGAACTAAGTGCAAACAGTATCTTTCTGACCTTCATTTAGAAGTAACATGTCATTATGGTCATTACCCCGCTTTGCTAAGGGTACTGGGCAAATCATTAAGGCCAGTCCCTACTCAAGGAAATAAATACAACATATCTCAGTAGAAAGAGTGTCAACTAATGTGCAAAGGTGTTTAGAAACTTTTATTAGTTAACTACATGGCAGGAACTTAATGGTTGAGGGCTTTGACAAATGTGATTTCCTTATATCCTTAGGAAGAGAATGAAATAGGAAGCTTGAAACTATGAACTATACTGTGAATAGGCCCTACTTAGACACTACAGCTATCAATTTTCCTTTCTCATAGCCCATTATTTACTTTCCATTGTAACTTTCCTCTTTGATAGATACTTTACTATTCCAGGTATGCTAATAAAGAGTCTGCGTTATAGTCTGCTCAAGTAGGAATCAGCAATCCTTGTTCACAAACAGTAGATACTTCAGGACCTGTGGAACACTTATGGTTTCTGTAGCATAACTGTGTTTTTTTACAGTTCTTTTAAAATATAAAAACCACTCTTAGCTTGTTAGCACAAAAACAAATTTATTCCTGAGCTCACAGGTTCTTGAAAATTGTATTAAAGGTTTGCAAGACAAAACTCAGAAGCTTAAGAAGCTGAAGTTTATTGTACAGTTTAAGAAGTATCCTGGTCCTACTCTCATTGCTTCCCTGTACTTTTAATGTAATTGAATACATCAAAGTACATAGCATTAAATTCGAAAAGCTAGATATTGAGAGGTTCTCAGTTTTTATATCTGCTAGCTGAGGAATAAATGAGGCTGAGAGACTAAACATCTCTGAAATCACAAACTCAGTGAAGGACATGATTAGAACACAAATCCAGGCTTGCAGAGTTCCGAACTAATGTTCTCTCCACTTCATCGTATCATAAACTTTCTCAGAACCTTCTAATCCTTTGTACATTACCTTACACTGCTTGGGGAAATAAATATCCTTGGGATTTATTAGGTCATTGCTGACTATACTTCAAATTATAGAGGAAAGCATGTCTTAACTTGCAAAGTGAAAAATTGATGTCACATTATAAGTTTATTGTAATATGTTTTCAGTGTGAAGATTGTTAACCAAGAATGAAAAACAGTGTTATAAGAAAAGGCATAAACCGCTCAACTATAACAAAAACAAATTCCACCTCAATTTTTGTTTTTTTTGAGGATGAGCACTTCACCTAACACCACCAGATCTCTAACTCTGAATTAACTCACAGTTATTTTCCCCACAGAGTTATTTCCTGTAGTTGATGTGCCCAGATTACTTCGGTATCATTTAAATCAAACACGCATGGACTAATTCATTCACCCTTCAGCTTTTGAGTTCTGACAGATAGCAATAACCATAAGCAAATTTCAAGTAGAGTATCTTACTGCTGTGTATAATTAATAGAAAATAGTAAGAATTCCACATCATGGCTACACAGAGATAGAAAGGGGTTTCTCAATACTGGAATGGCAGACTTTAGAATGATGAAGGTAACTTCATCAAGTCTTTCAAGGTAACTTACCCTTTAGTGGCTATATATGTGTTTTGATTTTTCCATACTTCATTCATTCATCCCATAGGTGAGTGCCGCATCCAAAAAGAGGCCCTCTGCACATCCATGATTGCTCCTATTCTTGGAGATAGAGTTCTTGCAGCACTGACCAAGGAAAACATCCCAAGGCTTCTTTTCCCTTCTCTAGGGTTGTTTGCCTTTGCACACACTTGTCACATGTGCTTCATTATCCACCTGTCCATGCCAGCAGAGGCATATTTACCAACAGAACTTCACACAGTATGAGCTTCATCAATGCAAATGCAGTGGAGTTCTGATCTTTCACCCCTCTCAGGACGCTGTGTGGAAACTAGCATCTCCTGGGAATGTTCTCTTTTAACCACTTAATCTGAAGGAATGGTAGCCAGTGACTAACACAGGGGTCTACTTTCTTTTCACCATAGCCTGACTCTGAAGGCAGTCCCTCACTGACTGACAGGCCTCTTTCTCTCGTGAAAGTCCCCTGGCCCATAGGGAGCTTTGACTTGACTGTTTTGCCATTGAACCCCAAAAAGGGGCTAACACCCAGCTGGCACTGAATAAGTAAATGGTTGTTGGGATGAACTAAACGAATTCTTAGTTGGCCACTGCTTGAACTATTCCTCGTTGTCCAGGAGTTTTTACTTCTCAGGTATATGAAGCTTGAGTAAGAATTGAACACTTTACAAAAAAAAAAAAAGATGTGTGAAAACATTTGAAACACTTGGAAACACCTGGCATATAACTAATTCTGGCAGGCTGCAGAAAGAAACATTTTTCTTTCAAGTAAGCAGGTTGCCGGCCTTTTTTGTGGAGAATAGCTTCTTCAGAATAGCTTTCCTCCTTTTGTTCTGTGGCTTAAGGACCGGGAGCAACGGGCGCTGGGAAGGGATGACGCTCTCTTGGAAGAGCCGGTAACGCCTTGGGGCTGGTTTGCCCAAAGACAAAAAGCCAACTGAAAAACGCGCCCTGGAGTGGAGAAACAGTCTGGGGCACCCAGGAGGTAGCTCGCGTTCTTGGAGTCCGGGGGTGGGGCGGGGGGGGCAACAACAGGTTTCCCCCTTCTCCAAGAGCCGCTCCGGGGATGCTTCCTAGAAAGTCCCGGGTGCGCCCTAGCCGGCTCCCCCGCAGACGCGTGCCTGGCCCCGCCTCGCCCGGTCCGGCTCGGAGGGAGTCGCGGCTCGGGGCCACGTCACGCGCGTCCCTTTAAAGGGGGATCGTGACGGCGGCTGCGGGGGCAGAGGCGGGAGCCGGGCTGGAGTCGCGGTTGGCACGGGAACTCCGCGGGCGTCCGCTCCGCCAGCTCCGGGCACCGCTCGGATCCGCGCCCAGGTGCCACCCGCGGGGACCGCGCCCGGTGCCCTCTGCCACCTGCGGGGGTCGCTCCCCGGTGCACCCTGCCACCCCCGGGTTGCTACCCGCGAGGGTCCCTCCCCGGTGCCCCTTGCCACCCGCGTGGGTCGCTTCCCGGTGCCCTCTGCCACCCGCGGGGGTCGCTCCCCGGTGCCCGCTGCCACCCGCGGGGCCGGACGGGGCTGCCCCTGCGCCCGGGTGCCCGCTGCCCCCGCGCCTGGCGCGCCTCGGTGCCATGAGCCAGAGCCCCACGTTCGGGGCGGGGGCGCGGCGCGGCGACAGCCAGGACTACCTGCTCATGGACTCCGAGCCCGGCGACGACGGCGGCCCTCGGCCCGCGCTGCCCGCCTACGGCTACTACCCCTTCTAGTAAGTGCACGCGGGAGACGGGGTGGGGGGGGGTACGCGGGGCGGCGGGGACCTCCGGGCTCTGCTGGCGTCCCTGCTCGCGGGGCGATGCCTGGCATCCCCGAGGGTCGGCGCGCTGGGGGCGCGGGCTGCGGGACGCGGGAAAGTTGCCGGGCGCGCGGGAGTGGGGGTGCGGGGTCTCCGACCCGGGGGTGGGACCTTCCAGGTCTTGGGCCCAGAGAGGCGGCCTGGCCTTAGACGGTGTTGTCCATTCCAGTAACCCGGAGAGGGGGACTTAAGCGCGGCGTGGGGAGGCCCGAGTCTCGCACCCAGGGGCAGCAGGAGAGCGTGTCCTGCTCGCGCTAGCCGTGCCTGGTGTCCGGAAGGGACATGGTCCACGCCCCCCAGCTCCTCTACCCTGCGGTCTTTCCCCCACCAGCGCCAGACCCTCGGCCTGGGCTGCCCAGCGTCTGTCCACGTCTGCCCCAGCGCTGTCTCCCGGTAAACCCGAATGGTGCGACTCATTTTCCTCCAAACAAAAAAAGAAAGAGAAGTTAGAACTGGTTCCGTTGGTTCCGTTTGTACAACTTGAAAACATTTTCTTCACTGCCTCCCTCTTCCCGCCCCAGGCCACCAAGAAAAGTTAAGAATCTATTTCCCGTGCCATAAAGTTGAGCCGTTTCAGTTGTACCGTTCAGTGTTTAGGATGCGCACTAAGTCGTGGACCCATCACCATCGATGCCAGGGCACTGTCATCTTCCCGACAATACACGTTGCACTTGGTGTTCGATTAGAAAATACCTCTGCTTCCCAGCACGCGGCCTCTCACACTTTAATGAGCCAATGAATTACCGCAGAACCTTGTTGAAATGCGGGTTTTGAGTCAAGAGGCTCCAGGTGCAGCCAAGATTCTGCATTTGTAAGTCACCCTGATGCCAGGCTGCTTCGTGGACCATGCTCTCAGTGGCAAGGGGTCATGACAAAGGACACATAGAAAAGAAAGCCAACCCTGGATGCTTTGAAAACAGCTATTTTCGAATTTACTTCGAGGGTGTATGTTTTAAATAGACGGACTTTTTTTTTTCTTTTAAACTGGCGCAGATTTAAGATCTAGGAAGCCCCAAGATTATGGAAATGTTACCTATTACTAAGTTAAGCAACTTCAAAATTTAGACTAGCAAAATATTTCCTTTTTTTCTCTTAATCATCTGATCATCCTACAGTCACTTGTTATATTATCCGTGATAAAAAATAAAAAGTAGGGATTAAATCCTGGTAGTGAGGGAGAATAAAGTATGATAAATAACAAATAATAATTTCAAGGTGTCTTATTAACTTTAACACTTTCTTTGAATGTGGTTCACTGTCTTATTGCTGTACCAGTTACTGTTTAAAGAATATGTATTTTCCTCCATTCAAGGAATTCCAGGTCACTTTAATGGATAGGCCTGAGCCCCAGAGAGGTGAATGAAATGGTTTACTATATGTGTACTATAATGAGTGCCCCTGGGGTTTCATGTTGCAAGAACCATAATGGATTAAGGGGGATTCATGTTCCAGAATATGTTTGATCTTATCTGAATCTATTATTTCCAAAAGATCCTGAAAGATTTCCAAAAGGTCACTTTTCATCAGTGTTATCCTGAAGTTTTATTTTTCAGTTGATTAACTAAAAAATCTAACCAATATGTAATATTTAACAGTATGTAATATGTATTACATTTGAGAGCTTAAAAAAATTTGGGCCAGAGAGATAGTACACTGAGTTCTAGATTCTTGCCTTGCTCATGGCTGATCCAGATACCATCTCCAGAACTGCATATGGTAATTCCTTTTCCCCTGCCCCAGTCTCCCAGAAGTGATCTTGAGTGCAGAGCAAGGAGTATGACCTGAGTATTGCCAGGTGTGGCCCCCAAACAAACAGATAAAGAACTTAAAAATGACTTGCAATTAGGAGAGCTAGAAAAAGGGCTAAGGCATTTGCCTTGCATGTGGCCGAGCTGGTGCATGCTCAATACCACATGAGCACAGAGCCAGGAACTGCAGTCTTTCTTCGGCTGCAGCACCCTTGGGTGGGTATGGTCCCAAAACCAAGAAAGGAAGGGATAAGGAGAGAGGAAAGAAGGTGGGAAGGAAGAAGGGAGGGAAGGAGGAAAGGAAAGAAGGAAGGAAGAAGAGAAGGAAAAAAGGAAGGAAGGAAGGAAGGAAGGAAGGAAGGAAGGAAGAAAGGAAGGAAGGGAGGAAGGAAGGAGTGGAGGGAGGAAGGAAGGAGTGGAGGGAGGAAAGAGGGAAGGAAGGGAGGGAGGGAGAAAGGAAGGAAGGAGTAGAGGGAGGAAGGAGGGAAGGAAGGGAGGGAGGAAGAAAGGTAGGAAGGAAGGGAAGAAAGAAGGAAGAAAGGAAGGAAGGAAGAAATTTCTGTTTGGTAGAGAGTACAAAAAATCTTTTTACATGCTATTAATTTGTGATTTAATAAATTTCAAAATATTTTTCCCATGTAGGAAGCATATTATTTGTGTGTGTGGCTATTACTAGTATACTTTATAGATAGATTTGCCATTTTCTAAAGTTCTTGACCATTTTCCCTTACAAGATAGCAAGATCCTTATAAGTAGTTATTTCTGTGAATAACTCTATTTAAATAGTGTTCCAGAATCAAACATATATGATCCTTAGAATCAAGCCCAGGGCTTCCACATCAGAAGTTCATCATTTGTTTTGGGGGCCACACCTGGCAATGCTCAGGATTTACCCCTGGTTCTGCACTCGGGAACCCTAGTGGTGCTCGGGGACCATATGAGATGCTGGGGATTGAACCTGGGTTGGCTGCATGCAAGGCAAATGCTCTCCCTACTGTGCTATCGCTCTGGTCCAGAAGTATAGCATTAGAATTTTAACAGTAAGTCTGTAGTTTGCCATAACTGAATATTTGGACATAAGAAAAATGTTAGGGCTTTCTAAATTTTCATAATCTAAAATGCACTATCACTATCACTGTCTCCACCCATTGTTCATTGATTTGCTCAGATTCAGGACTTTCAATAATATTTATTTTTAATAAATTAAGCACAATATTACACTTAATGGGCTGGAGTGATAGCACAGTGGGTAGGGCGTTTGCCTTGCACACTGACTGATCCAGTTTTGATTCCTCCTCCCCTCTGAGAGAGCCCGGCAAGCTACCGAGAGTATCTCACCTGCGTGGCAGAGCCTGGCAAGCTACCCGTGGCATATTTGGTATGCCAAAAGCAGTAACAACAAGTATCACAGTGGAGACATTACTGGTGTCCGCTTGAGCAAATCTATGACAGTGATGTCAATAATGATTACAGTTAATATAAATAGTATTTATTATGAGTAATGCTGTATCTTAAATATTAAAACTAAAATATAAACTAACAAAACTGTTTATAAATAAATAGTATTAATTTAGAAGATAAAACTATGACAACATAATAAACTTAACTAATCTGAAAAAAATCACCTGTCAAGACTGGACAAAATACTGGAACGTCACTCAATTCTATTACCATGTGGTCAAAGCCAGGAAGTCAAAAAGCAGCCTGTGAGGTGTCAGCTTGTGAACGGACATAGCTGGCTGGAGGATTGTGGACCAGAGTGACCACAGAGGCCGGGGATAATGCTCCTGTGAGGCCAAGAACCTAATGCTTTGCCCGGAGAGGAGGTGGAAGTCAGAAGGAAGATGTCCCTGCTCCTTGCACAAGACCAGAAACTTTTTTTGCTTTTTGGGTCATACTTGGCATTGCACAGGGGTTACTCCTGACTCATGCACTCAGGAATTGACGGTGCTTTGTGGACCATATGGGATGATGGGAATAGAACCCAGGTCAGCTGCCTGCAAGGCAAATGCCCTACCCGCTGTGCTATGCATAGCTCCAGCCCTGACCAGAAGCTCTTTTTTTTTTTTAATTTTATTGAATCAGTTACAAGATAGTTACAAGCTTTCATGTTTGACCAGAAACAAGATAGTTACAAGCTTTCATGTTTGACCAGAAACTCTTAAAGTGAAAGTTAGCTTAGAAAAATGCCCCCATGATAGATTGAGAACAAGAGACTTTATCAGCAAGAGAAAAAAAAAAAGCCCTTTCCCCCAAGAAACAGTAAATGCTGAGGAGTGTGTGATGAAACATGGGTCTTCTGATTTCAGCTGTTCCAGCTTAGGTAGAAACAGTTTGGTGGCTTCTTAAGTGATCGAAGATACATCTGCCATCTGATCCAGCAGTTCAGTCCTAGGGATTTACTCAAAAGGTACAAAAACTCAAATTTGAAAATATGTATTGATGTCTAAGTTTATTGCTCCTCTATTTACTATAACTAAGACGTGGGGGCATTTAAAAACTCAGGGATCAGCATCATAGATTGTGGAGATATTACCAGGCGTGCTGAAATGCTGTTTATTCTATGAAAAACATATGTCTCTAAGAAGACATTAGGTAATTTTTTTTCTCTAGACACTTACATTCCTTTTTTTTTTCCTTTTTGGGTCGCACCTGGCGATGTACAGGGATTACTCCTGGCTCTGCACTCAGGAACCACCCCTGGCTGGGCTCAGGGGACCATATGGGATGCTAGGATTCAAACCCGGGTCGGTCGCGTGCAAGACAAACGCCCTACCTACTGTAGACACTTACATTCCTTAATGACAAGTAACTTCACAAGTAACTTAATTGTTTACAAATATAAATGTTGACAGATTTTTTTAATGTGAATGGGGTAGCCTGCAAGTTTACTGTATTAGTCTATCATTTTCAGTAATTCTTTTGTTTGTATTATAAGTCACACTTGGTGGTGCTCAGGGCTTACTCCTGACTGTGCTCGGGGATCACTCCTGGAGGGCTTGAGGGACCATTTGGGGTGCTGGGGATCAAACTCATGCAAGACAAATACCCTATCTGCTGTACTATATGTCAATCCCCAGAGTCCTTGGGTTTCTATGCATATTATCATGTCATTCGAAAATGCTGATTAGCTGTACTTATTTTTCAATTTGGATTCCTTTTATTTCTTTGTCTTGACTAATTTCTATGACTAGGCCTTCCAATACTATGTGGAATTATTAGTTGTGATCATGGATATCTTTGGTTGATGAGTTTTTGATCAAATGCTTTCAGTTTTTCACTACTGAGTATGATATTAGCTGTGAGTCTGTCATATATGACCTTTTCTATGTTGAGGTATATTTCTAGATCTTTATTTTTCTTGAATTTTAGAAGTAGCAAATGAATATTAGATCTTGTCAAATGCTATCTCTGAACCTATTTTATGATAATGTGATTTTTATCTTTCTCTTGTTGATATGGCTTATTGAATTAATTGATTTGCCTCTGCTAAATCATCCTTGCACCCCTGGAATTAATCCCACAAAGTCTTGACATCCAATGCCCTTAAAGTATTGCTGGATTAAATTTGCTAAGATTCTCTCGAGGATCTTTATGCATGTTCATCAAGCACACTAGCCTATAATTTTACCTTATGTGTGATGTCCTTGTCTGCTGTACCTATCAGAGTAATGTTGGCCACTTGTCATTATTTCTTATATGCTTATAATAGTTTTGGTTCAGAATTATTATATATGATTTCAAATAACACTTATATCTATAAAATCAAAGAACTAGAACTTAGTACAGGATGTGCAGTATGAAAGCGGCTATTAAAGAAGAGCAAGTGTAAAAAAAATCACCTTGGGGGCTGAGGCAACAGCTCAAGTGGCAGAGCTTAGGCTTAGGATGTCAGGTTTGGGTCAACCATTGGCACCAAATTGCCCTGAAATCTCTACTGGGTGGGCCTGGGCCTCTCAAGGCACCAGTGGATACAGACTCTATTAAAAATCACCTTTAGATTTGCTTCCCATTATTGATTTATGATTATTGTCCCAAGCCATTTGAATCAATGTATATCTTTTAAATCACCAGAGTATAGTCTGTATTCTGTATGATCTAAGCCACCTATTTTGCTTTCAAACCTCCCCTAGCTTGAAGCAGTCAATACATTGTTACTGTCACTGTTGTCCTGTTGTTCATCAATTTGCTTGAGCAGGAACCAGTAACGTCTCCATTGTGAGACTTGTTGTTACTATTTTTGGCATATTGAATACACCACGGGCAGCTTATCAGGCTCTGCCGTGTGGGCAGAATACTCTCAGTAGCTTGCTAGGCTCTCTGAGAGGGACAGAGGAATCAAACCTGGGTTGGCCATGTGCAAGGCAAAGGCCCTACCCACTGTGCTATCTCTCCAGTCCCTATCAATACATATAAATAACAAATTACTCTAATGTATATTTTTAAATTTGGGGGTCAACATTCTAGATTGTGGAGATATTACCAGATGTGCTGAAATGTCCATGTTCATTCTATGAAAAAATATATGTCTCTAGGAATACATTGGATAATTTTTCTCTAGACACTGACATTCCTTGAATGATAAGTAACTTCATCTTTTCCTGTTAAAAAATAAATCATACGAGAAGGACATTTTTTCTTGAGTCCATGCTTATTTTTCTCCTTTCACAAAAATGCTAAATATAATTGGATTCAAATTACCACTTGTGATTGCTCTTTGTTTAAAATCTTCTGCTGACTATTAGTACATGGAGAAGTATTCATCTATGTGCCAAATTTTAATTAAACTTTAGCATTTAAATTAAGTATGAAGTTTAATATTCTTACATCATTGAAAAGAATCGAATAAAATTTCTGCCCTCACTCATTCCTTTTCTTTGGATGGGATGGGCATTGGGGCCAGCTGCATGCAAGGCTAGCACCTTAATGCTCACGACATATATCCAGCCCTGAATCAAATTTCTTATAGAATATATGTTTAGAGCAACATATAGAAATGGATGTTATAGCAATATCTCTGTAGTGTAAGAGTTCTCTGTTTAATTCAGGTAACTCAGGTCAAAGAAGAAAAATGATATTCACTAAAATTATTTACTATTTAATGCAAATCAATTTGTTTTGGTAGAAAGACTAATCTATGTACAAATATTTGGGGGAAAAAATATTTTTGAATACTTACTCTGTAACAAATCCTTTTCTAGTTGTCATATAAGTTCTAAATTGTGATAGTTGAAAATTATCACTCTGGATAAGAAATGAATGCTGAAACTAGGTAAAGGGGCTATAAATAATACCTGTACTGCAAACCATAATGCCCAAAAGAAAAGAAACAGAGAGAGAGAGAGAGAGAAAGTGTAAAAGTGTTTGCCGTCAAGGCAGATAGGGGATTAAAAGTAGGGTGGCAGGAGGGAAACTGGGGACACTGGTGGTAGGAAACCCAATTATGAACAACTTCATAACTGTGTATCTCACAGTGACTTAATAAAAAAATTCTAAATTGTTCCTTAGATCAACTCTATTTCCATTGTACAAAAGACAATGCTGAACTAAAGGTTAAACATTGTTCATAAAATTACAGTCAGTAAATTGTTGTCAGATGATAAAATCCAAAATATCTTTGACAGGGGGCTGGAGAGATAGCACAGCGGGTAGGGCGTTTGCCTTGCACGCGGCCGACCCGGGTTCAAATCCCAGCATCCCATATGGTCCCCTGAGCACAGCCAGGGGTAATTCCTGAGTGCAGAGCCAGGAGTAACCCCTGTGCCTTGCCAGGTGTGACCCAAAAAGCAAAAAAAAAAAAAAAAAAATATCTTTGACAGTGCAGGCAGGATCTCTAGACACATGGAATGGCAGGTCACACTCTCTCAGCATCCCATAAAAATCACACATACACATGTCCAGGCTGGGGAATCAGCTGACAGTGATGGTGGACAGTGTTCTTGGAATGAACAGTCACCATTTCTTCTCTCTTCACAGGCATAGTAAAAGTGTAGATTGACTCTGATCTACTATACAAGACCCCTTATTTTGCGCTCATTATATCAATATTAATACTGGATAAGGGTAGAATTAAGAAAGAAAGTTTTGAGTAAATATAAAGCGATTTAGTCTCTACCTTCCCTTTCCATTGAAATGCTTATCATCTTTGGAGATCAAGCTACACATTCTACTGTTTTCAGAATAACAATAACAAATCAGAATTAAACTTCTCAGTGTCTTCTATACGTTAATATTCCTCTGTTTTCTTTATGGTGTAAACTAATTTAACATTGATAACAAACTATTGAGATATGCATTTTTATAAGCACTTTTATTTTGCTGTTAATTTTTTTCAAATTTCAAAAATGAAAGTGGAGATTTCATTATAGGATTTGTATAATTTTTAAACCCATTTTATATAGTATTCATCTGAAAGTTATGAGTGCCAGAAATAAATTATAGTGTAGATAGGTATGCTAAGACTCACAGCCTCTTCGAGGAAACTTTC
The DNA here is from genome assembly GCF_027595985.1 of Sorex araneus. Lineage (NCBI taxonomy): Eukaryota > Metazoa > Chordata > Mammalia > Eulipotyphla > Soricidae > Sorex > Sorex araneus. The sequence goes on from NC_073304.1 coordinate 179,341,868, forward strand.
ATATTTGAATTAGTCACTCTGGTTTGCAGCAGAGAGCACTTTATCTGGACATAAAGTAGGGTTAGCAGGATTTTGGAATTTTTATGAGAATTACTAACAAAAATATCTCAAGAGTGAGCATAAGACTTAGAAATGACATTATTTCTAGAGCTCTTAAAAAATCTTTAAGGCAGCTAAACTGTTAAAGATAAAAATCATTTTTGTTAATACTGTGTCAACATCCTGAAATAATTTTGCACTGAGTTGGTTGAAGGTGACAGAGGTAGCTATAAAAGTATGGTGTCTGGGCCAAATGAAAATCCTCATTACCTCCCAGGACAATGTTTTTTCTGTTTACAGAAACCTTTTCTTGGAAATGTATTCAGAGCCAAACACTACTCCATCTGGAAGCAGATATTAATTTTTGTTTATAGTTCTCTGATCTAGCAGGTCCATATTTGGGAATCATGACATTACAGTATATTGAGTCTTATGGATCTATCAATTATAACCTGACCTGACTTTGTATATGATATCAGTAAATAGGCAAAAAATGTTATCTATAAAACCATACCTTACATTTTAACCTTATATTTATTTAAACAGGTATTATACTTAATTAGATATATATTTGAATCACAATACTCTCACATATAATAAAAGAAACTCTAAATAAAATCAACATATTAAGGTACTCCCAACACTCTTTAACACTGAGGAATGGGATTTTTTGCCTAACTTTCAACTCAGAAATTTCAAGATCCATATTTTTCTACATGGTATTGTCTACTAGGTCAAAAAGAACATTTTATAATACAGAATTTTTTAAAAGGAATCCAAGAAGCCCATGATAGACTAAAGGCTTTTGGTGCCATCAGTCACAGCGACTGTAATTATATAAAGCCAGCCCATTTTGATTAACAGTTTGCCAATGAGGCTGAACAAATCAGTTTCACTGCTGTTCTTCACATATGCTACCTCACTTCCTTCAATATATGTACACATACACACATACACATACACACACAAACTAATTTATTTCTTTGGCTTGAAAGGAATTCTCAGCTAGTGTTTACATATTTATTTTCAATCTACTGTAGTCCATGAAACTTTAGGTGTCATTGCTTTTCTATGCACTGAAATGAAAATTATGTCATAATAATGAAATGAAGTGAACTACAATGCAATGAAAACTATGTAACATTTCATAATAATGAATGACATCTAACTGGGAAAGACTGAAAGGAGGCTTAAATTTTCACATGTTCTATTCCAGAGACATTCAAAGGAAAGAAGTGTCTTTTGGAATCAATGAAATACGGCATTTGGGCTTCTAGAGTTCAAATAAGTTAAAAAAAAAAAAAGATGAGATCTGAAAAATTACAAGGCAAATGACATCCTTGAGAATCTGTCCAGATCTTAAGAGATTTGAACTTTAGCTGACTTAAAAACAAATAAAAGACTATTAAAGTCTTATGCTTTGTTTATATTATCTTAATTTATATTTGCTTTATTTACGTAACCTTTCTTGATTCTCTAGGAAAAATTTCTTTGTTTTAAATTCCCATAGGAGGGCCTGGAGAGACAAGAACAGCGGTTAAAGTCTCTCGCCTTGCATGCAGCTGACTCTGTTTTGATCCCTGGCACCCTGTATGCTGATCTCTCAACACAGAGCCCAGAGTAAGCCCTGCTCACTGCTGGGTATAGCCCCTACACACACACACACACACACACACACACACACACACACACACACACACACACACACACACACCCCTCAAAGGAAGTTCCCCAGAGTATTCACTTTGGAGACCAATTATTTTAGTGATTTTAGATTCCCCCTAAAAGTCACAATGTGGAACTAAGTCTTATTTATCATTTGTGTATGTGTGTATGTGTGTAAGTTTCTCATAAGTAGAGTAGAAGCTATAAAACTTAAAAATCCTAAAGTTCATATGAGGCACATACCTACCACCGAGCCACATCCAGGCTCAGATCATATCACTGCATCTCCGAGAAAGTGCGGGACACAGGAGACTATAAAAAGGAACAAAAGCAAGTGTGTAAGAGAAGAAATAAACCTGCCGTTATTATACAGGAACATGGCATATTTTTGATCCATACTCTATTTGATAAGGAATTTTAAAAACTCACTATCAATATCATATTTCAAAGCCAGAAATAAGAACAAAGGTACTTGGCTGATTTCAACTCACAACAGTCAGTGGCTGCCCTCATAGGAAAATGAATCACATTATTTTATTAAGCAAACTTTTGGTAGAAATAACTGAAATAAAATTTAAATGATTTGTTCTAAAATTTCTGGTTGTACAGAAAGATACACTCTCATCAGTAGTGAAAAGAATAACAACAAAAGAGCATAAAGAAAATCACAACATGATTTACAAGGGGGTGTCCCCTGGAAAATTTGGGGACTCAGGATGAAATCACATTGTTCTTTAATTTAGGGGCTGCCTCTAACTTGTAGGTACTATGCATATACTACTTGTTCACATCTTTTCAAATACCACTGAAATTAGCTATTTATATTAGCTTCTTCTCTTCCTCTTTGCTCCTCTTTCTAAGAGTTAAAAGTCTTTATTTTTTAAGTACCTCATATTTCTTCTCTTTCCCTTCTATAATAATGTCTATCTACTTTTAGAATTAGTGGGGAAAAAATAAAAAGCAAGTGTCTATAGTTAAAGCACAAAATATTTTAGCATGTCAAGATAATTATTTTACCTCAAACTCTCTTTATTCATCTAGATAAATGAAACTGTCATATTTGATGACATAGGTTATTTAGATTTATAAGATATGCCCTAGGAAATTCAATAATAAATAAAAGGACCAAACTTTGAAAGGAACTTGATTGTTTTTAACTAGAATAGTTTGTGTTATTGGGCCATTATATTCATGAAACCGTATCACTAACACTATACTCTAAATCATAGCACTTCAAATAAAAATAAAACAATTTCAAATTAATTAAGATAGGGAAATTTAAGGTGACCCTAAATTCTCTGGATATTGACTTTTCAAATGTTTTTCTGAAAGGAAGCAAGGGAAGGATGAGTTTGTATGTAACTCAGTTCATATAATCTATGTCTAAAACTAGGGTGCTTCCCTCCCTGCCAACATTCACTGAATTGGAGGTAACGTGGGAGGGACTAAGGAGATGGAAATAACTGTTATCTAATATGCACAGAAGTCAAAAATTGGTGGGGGTGGGGGTTAGGGGGGTGGTGGGCTTCTGAGTAGAAGAGCTGGCAACTGGCAAAAGGCTTGTTCATACAACTCATGAGATACTCAACCCAACCTACATAAAAAGATTTCCTGTATATATTTCTGACAAGTCTGGTCCTTTTAGCCCATCATGTACCTGAAACAAAAAATAAAGAGGGGAGACAGGGCCAGTGAGATGGCTGAGCAGGCACCTGGGTCAAATTCTTGCTATCATGTGCTCCTGTGCTCCCTCTTCCCCATGCCCCTGACTTCGCACCTCACCCCTGCACTGCCAGAGACACAACTCAGTGATCTTCAGTGAGTATCACTAGGTGGATAAATAAACCCAAAACAAAACAAAAGGGCATGTGTGGGGACCCAGCTATGAGATATTATTATTTTCTCTCAGCTGTTGAAATTATATACAATTTTAGTTTGCCTACCTTTGTTTAAATCTAATCTTTTCTGTTGAAAGAAAACAACAGTGGAGGTGATAGAAGTGAATGAACATTACAAGTAAAGAATGAATGTTACAAGGAATACAAATTGATCAGTAAAGAATAAATGTTACTAGTGACACAAACTTAGGGGGCCAGAGCCACAGTACAAGGGGTAGGGTGTTTACCTTTCACAGGGTCAACATGGGTTCAATCCCCAGCACCCCATATTTCCCATATTATCTCCTGGCCCCCTACTCTGAAGAGTGCCAGGAGTAATTCCTGAGTACAGAGCCAGGAGTAAGCTTTGAGCATCCCCACCCCCCTCAAAAAACCAAAACAAGTAACATTTTTAATGTGAAATATATGGACAAAAATGGATCTGACAATTTTTTTTAAAAAGTCATGAAAAATAACTTTTCCTATCTTAGTGCCTGAAAAAGGTTGAAAACTGAATCACACTGATATTTCTACTATAATATTCTCTATCAAATAAGAAAATTTTCCTAACATCTTTATATTAAAAATGTGAGTTACTCAGGATAATGTTAGTGTAGGCATAAAAGTTTCATAACTCTGAGACCCACTTAGAACATTGATTTTCTATTGACAGCAAGGTAGAATGATTAACATATTGAATGGTAGCCTGAATCCATCAAAGAAAAAAAAGGCTCTAAACATTTTGAACACAAGTTCAGTAAAGAGAGATGTAAGCAGAGTCTCGGGCCGGGGCCAAAGCTTGGGCTCTGGCCGAGATTCGACCCGGGTGGCCATGCCTTTGCACAGCCGCGTGGATGTGGAACGAGCAGGAGCCAGAGCAAGCTTTATGACTTGGGGTTCCAGTGAGTGCTTGCAACCATGTATGCAGACTGTGAACTAAGCTTTTGCTCCATGCTGCTCCAGGAAGGGAAATGATTCAATTTCCAACTTAAATCTCCCTGGCCTTAATTACTATAATACAGAAATTGTAAACCTTTTTATCTCTTCATTCTCATCAGTGGAAAACTTATTATCAAATATTTCCTTGTCAATAGAGCTGTATTCTTGGGGGATAAATTCCAACAAAAGTAGTGAGCCTGTGTTGAAACTCCAACAACAATAGTGAGTTTTGTGTTGAAATATGGAATATAATCAAGGTAAAGAGAAAAGGAAGTGAAATTATCAGTCACGCAGGGGGGGGTTGGGGGGTGATGTGTGGGATGTATACTGGTTTTTTTTGTTTGTTTTGTTTTTGTTTTAATTGGTGGTGGAATATGGGCACTGGTGAAGGGACGGGTGTTTGAGCATTGTTTAACTGAGACATAAGCCTGAGAACTTTGTAACTTTCCACATGGTGATTCAATAAAATAAATTAAAAAAAAGAGAGATGTAAGCAATGCATTTTATGAAGAGTTAAAATCCAGGACAGGAAAGATAGTACAGAGAGGGTGAAGGAGCTCTCGTTGCATGCGGCCAACATCCTGTTTAATACCTGGCACTATAAGGAATTTTTCAACAAAGGGGCTAGAGAGATAGTGGAGGGGTTCAGATGCGTGTCTACACCACAAGTCAGGTGACCCAGGTAATCCCCAACAACCCAGGACCCTCAAAGCTGCATCCTCAGGCTCATAGCCAGCTGCCAGCTTGGTTGGCCAAGAACAGCTGAGAATTTCTGGGAGCGGGTCTCTGGTCTCCCAAATACTTCTTGGGAGCCCACTCCAAATAAAAATTCCAATAAAGGTAACAAAAATTATTCATGGTATAGACTTGATAGTATAGTAAGATGTTAATTACCTTCTTCACAACAATCAAATATAACCTGAGACCCCACTGAGAGAAACTTTCGGGCATCTACGGTGTGTCTCCTCAACCCCTTCCTTAACATCCCCTCTTCTTACCTTCCTCTTGACCTTCCTGCTTTAGCAACTAGCATGATACTTTCACAAAAAAAAGCCATTTCTTTCTTTGAACTATTTCTTTAATCACCTGTTCATGGGCTGGGCCTGTCCACAGGTGTATTCAGGTTGAAACCACTATCTACTACTGTAGCTACTGACCTGTGGGCTAATACACAGGGCAGATGCTGGTTCCCAGGTGCAGAAAGGGCGGACAAGGCTGGTCTAGATGACATTTTCCCCTTTCTTTAAACAAACTTCCGCTCCATAAAACGTGTTGAGGCTGGGGTTCCACCTTAGAGCAGATAGAGCCTATTGGTCTCACAAACTTGACCAGTGAACTCTGCACGTGTCTGCCGAATGGGACTTTCAGGTATTGGAGGGCAGAGGCTGGGATTGAGTGATATATTTGTTCACTGCAGGACGGTGTATCATATACAATGTCTAAAAGTGTCTGAGGGATGCAAGATGGAATCAATCTTACTGCCTCATATCCTAAGCAAGTAATGAGAATAAGTGAAGCAGGCCGGCTACTAGGAAGTATTGGGAACACAGTGACCTTGAGAGGCTGCACCCTACAGAAAAGGCAATTTCTGTGCCACCTGGGTCACTGTTTCCAAGAGACCCCAACTAGAAGCATGTGCCCCTGGTCCTCCAATTTTTAAAAGAGAAGTAAGATTTTTATGTGAAATGTTGTGATTTTATTTTTTTTGACTGGTTGCTGATTGAGATTCTGTGGTTTACAAGAATTTTAACGATGGTTTCTTATGCACATAATTCCATGCCAGTGAACCCGCACTTCCTCTCCCTCTCTATCCCACCCCCCCACCCCGGAAATGTTCTGATTTCTGATTTTAAAATGCCAAATGGTTCAAACAGATAACAGAACAGATCTAACTTTCAGACCAACATTGTCAAAGAGATTTGGAATAAACAAAAGATTAGTTTCCCATGAAACCCTAATGAGGTTGAGTAAATTTTCTCACAACTCCATTCAGCACAATGTTTATATAATTAAAAAGCTCTGTGTGTTCTGTTTGAACCCAGGTTATGCTGTGCATCTCTGACAATGTTTCCAAGAACATGACAAATACCTGCAGGGCAGCACTGAAATCAAATGTGGAAAGAGAGTCTGTGAATATTTTTAATGCTGAACAATGAACTATAAACTTTCATTGAAATCTTGTACAGAGAGCAGGCAGGATGCTTGCCTTGCACATGGTCAACGTGGATTCGATCTTTAGTACCCCATATGGTTTCCTGAGCACTACCAGGAGTGATCCCTGAGAGCAGGGCCAGAGTAAGTTCTGAGCATCACTGGGTATGGCCCTCAAACAAACACTCCGGTATAGAGTAGGTGTTTGCAAAATGCTTCTCCCCCCCTCAAGTTTCTTATTTTCCTTTGTTATATGGCATATGGATGATAACAGATGTTGATTTGGGTAGCCAGATGATATGGGGCTGCATTTCTTCTTTTTAAAACCAACATGGGAATCAAAGGAGACAGGAGTATGATAGAGGAGCTCTTCCAATATGTGTGAAAGAATAACTGAGCAGCAGCCTGTATTATATAAGGTATGGATGAATGAGAATTATTTGGTTTAGCCTGACCTTCAAAAGGATCTGTTGGACTAGCAAATTAATAGGAATTTAGTGATAGTGAGATATCTGGATTTACTCTATGATATCATCTTACTTTAAAAAACTGAGTCTGAAATAGGATATAAGTCATAACAAAAATTTAGGGTGAACATTACTAAACCTTTGCAGGGAGGAAGAAAGAAAACCTAGTGTGGCGTCCAGAGCTATAGTACAGCAGGTAGGGCCCTTTGTGCCTTGCATGTGGCCAACCTGAGTTCGGTCTGCTGCACCCCAAATGTTCCCCCCTGAGTCTTCCAGGAGAGATCCCTGCACACAGAACCAGGAGGAAGCTCTGAGCACTGCCAGGTGTGGCCCAAACAAACAACCTTAAACTAGTGTGATCTGGGGCTGAGGGAAGCACCACTAGACCTTTTCCATCCCAGACTGCCCAGGCTGTTGTTTCTGAGTGTGTGGAACTTCACATGTTCATGGACCAACTTGGATATAAACTTGGACAGAGCCTGCTGAGTCAGGCATGGATGGATGAAACGACTGGTGGCCTCTTGACCAAGTTCTGCGCTGGACTCCCTATCTGACTTCCCCTTAGAGCCCAACTTCCTGAATGTCTGTAAGCCCAGCTTCTTTATTCACGGCAACTGATGTCATTTACTCCCCATATTTGGAGAAAAGAATGATTTTCCTGGCCCTGATATTTTCATCTTATTTCTGCCACTCAACAGCCACACCGTATATAGTCTGACAGTACTTTAAACTGTCCATGTCTTTGCATTGTTGTTATAGCCACAGCCTAGAGTCCAGAATTAGACTGATAGCTCATTCAGTGGGGCAAAACAGGCAATATTAACAGAAAATAGTAATGTAGGATTGTAAAAGAAAATAGGACCAATTTAAGATATATAATGTGAGTTATATGTTTTTTTAAAAGATATTAGTAATCTGATAGCCAAGACTGGATCTATTTTGGGATTTGTTGTTCAAGCATCAGCCCACTAATTGTTTTTGCTCAGGGCAACAAACAAGCAAACAGAGAGAAGAAATGATGTCTCAGAAGGAAAATGACATTTCTGGCTGACCCCCTTCATTTCTGTTTTGTGCCAGAATGAATTGATTAAGGTTTTATTATTTGGGCCAGATGCTTCCTGGACCATTTTTATTTTTGAGATACAAATTACTGAGACATAAGGTGATAAAAATATTTAGAGTCAAATAATTTGGATGCTTAGGAAACTCTAATACCCATGGCTGCTCCTTCACTTTTTTCAAATATGTGGGGGGATGTGGGTGGTGTTGGGTATTGAACTTGGGTCAGCTACAGACAAAGCAAGTGCCTTACCCTCTATACTAGTTCTTAGGTCCTGTAAAACTGTATTTTAAAAGGCCTACTTTGTAGAAATTCATAGGATTCTGATAACCTTTACAGAAATCCTATTTTAGCCCTATCACTGAAATAATAACTTTTGTGTACACAGAAAAAAAAACCTGCTCTGTTCTGAATCACCTTCAGAACATTAAAGTCCAAATTGGCATCTCCTAGAAACAGCTTATATGTGTGAGAAGTATGTGTGAATATATTTGAGTGTAACATATTTATTGACATAGCAGTTATGTATTGGTGTCAGAATTGGCTAGTCATCGCATTTTAGCATGCTTTAGTTTGCTATGTAATCCTGAATATTAGCCATTAATGAGCAGCAGAGAAGACAATAGGATAAGAGTGTATCTTGAGACAAAGAAAATACTGCATGACATTAATTCCTCACTTTAATATTGACAGTGTGTTCTTGGAAACTATAAGTAATGTGAAGCAGAAACATCCAACAATGAAACTAATTTGACCATAGATGATTGACCATAGAAGAGCTTCTTATTTCTATGACGTGTTTCTGATCATAAAAATACCTAGCTTCTAAAGACCCCAAGACTTCTAGTATTAAACAGTAATCTGTATTCATTCATTCACTGGTTTTCCAACCTGCTTATTCTAGTTCAGGGTTATAGGTGACCTGAGCTATACTTTGAAGACTTTGGGGCAGTCTTCCAGGATAAAAGTCACAAACACAGAAACATTACTACCTGGGTTTCTGTTAAGATCTTCATCTTCTGGATCAGGTTTCCAAGAGCTCACTGTAAGTTACAGCTGGGAAGAGATGCCACAGGCTGAGCTCTGGCAGGAGTGGACAGTCCTGGCGGTACTCCCGCTCAGCTGGCAGCTCTCCTGCAATCCATGGCGACCAGAAGTTTCTGAGGAGGGCTCGGAAGGTTCTAGGTCGGGGACTAGAATCTGAAGATATTCTTGGCAGCAGACCTTTGGGCATATCCTTAACCCTACATAGTTTCGCAGAACTGAAGCTGCTTTGCTACTTCCCACAGTAAAGATGAATTATTTTTAATGTTTGTGAAAACCTGGAGATTTAAGGCCCTTTCAGCAACAAGTACCAAGATCCCTAAGAAATATGGAAACTGCGCCCGAAAGAGCTTCATCTCTTTCACCGATGTAATGTGCCAACATCCCTCCATCTGACCATAGCTGGAGACTCTGTTTTTGTTTTTTGTTTTTTTTTGGGTCACACCCAGCGATGCTCAGGGGTTACTCCTGGCTTTGCACTCAGGAATTACTCCTGGCGGTGCTTGGGGGACCATATGGGATGCCGGGGATCGAACCCGGGTTGGCCGCGTGCAAGGCAAACGCCCTACCCGCTGTGCTATTGCTCCGGCCCCAGGAGACTCTGTTTTTATGTACCTTCTCTTCTTCATTCATTTATCTCTCAAACAAGCTCATGATTGCCTTCCAGGATTTAAAGCCAAGTTCCTTCCCTTGATGGATAGTTTTTAATGGGATGGGGGTTGTGGGACCTAGCAAATACATTAAGCAAGGTGATGTTTACTTTACTAAAATTATGTATTTTTTTAGAAAAATGAAATCAATAAATGGGACAAACTATGATAGGATGGAGAGCTACTTCAACTAGACCTGGCAAGGAAATAATGTCCCAGGAACAGAGAGTTAAATGGCAGCATTGAGACAACAATAAGTACATAGGTCAGGAAGGAAGGTTATTCCAGGGACGAGGGAGAAATCTGGAAACACTAATGACAACAAAGCCAGAGTCTGGAGTCTGAGCTATGTATGGTTAGACAGTTTTCTACCCTATATGGTTTATTCTTGACAAGTCTGAAGACACTCAGTGCAATAGGAAATTATTAGACTGTTAGCAAAATAAATATATGATCTGATAAATTTCAGTAATTAACAGTTTAACTGGAAGAGCAAATTGAAGCAGAGAAGTATGCAAGATGCTTGATCTATTACTTAGTGCTTTAATTGTAAATCAAGATTGATCCACAAATAAATCCTTTACTCATAAAAAAATGTGAATCTTGCTTGAAAGAGCATTCTTCAAAATGTGTATGTTAAAAAAGGGCAGGAGAGGAAAGGGTAAAATGAAAAATTGTGAAAAGTATCTTTTAGTGATTTGTTAATAAATGAGATAGAAGGCAAAATAGAAAAAGTCTTTTTTCTTGAAGACAATAGTTAATGCCCTAAAGGGTGAAGCACAAACCCTCTCCCAACATCAAAACAGCTCACAAACCTCTACAATATCTTTATTTTGTAATACTGACAGAAGAGGGTGCCATTGAATTAGGGATTTGTACAATGTAAAAAGAGAACAGAAAAATATTCCAACCATGCTGCATCCTTACCAAAATATGGTATAATGACTATTAATTTAATTTAAATTTATTTTATTTTTTTAATAACATGGGAGTACTGCTATTTGTTCAGCCATTGAATAAGCTGATTAAATTAGGCATGAACTCCACATTATTTCTTTTATTGTTTCACTGTGAAATAGAGTTACAAAGCTTTCACGTTTGAGATTCAGCCATACAATGATGGAACACCCATCCCTCCACCAGTGCACATTTTCCATCACCCATATCCCAGTCCTCACCCTTCCTCTATGGCAGACAATTTCCCCAAAACTCTCTCTCTAATTTTGAACATTATGTTTTGCTCGAAATTTCTCACCACCATTCAAACCTACCTGCCAGGGGCAGATGCTAGGTAATTTATTTTCCATTGCTCATTTTGAGTATCATGAGAGCTTGAGTGGCCACGATTGTAAATGTAAATTTCTAGATTGTAAATGGTTGGGTTCCAGAGATAGCTCTGTATGGCACTAATCCATTTTTGGGATTCAAATGGGAGTCTCTGGGCCAGGGCCGTTGGTGCACTAAAATGGCACCTGGAGGCAAATTGTGGGTGTAACAGCCAGTCAATTGGGTGGGAGGGGACCCAGGGAGGGACATCCTGGGTCCTCTGCCGCATACGGTCTGGAGATTTAGTCTTGGAAACTGCATGGGAGGGGGGTGCGCTTGCTTGTGGAAGCTCTTGGTTGCCGGGATTCCACTGGAGTAGGTGGAGAGGATGCACCTGCTCCATCTGGGGTGCCCCGGTGAAATTGGTTCGGCATGGGGCCTGGAGAGCTCTCCGACTCTCTGGTGTCTTCCAGGACTTGCTGCTGTGTCTCTGGGCCAGGGCTGTTGGTGTGCTAAGATGGCGCCCAGAGACAAATTGTGGGTGTGACAGCCAGTCTGCTGGGTGGGCAGGGACCTTGGGAGGGACAGCCCAGGTCTTCTGCCGCCATGTGGTCTGGAGACTCTTAATTTTAGTTAAAATAATTCTAGGAGGAATGCAGTAATATGATCTTTAAAGTATATTTTTTATAGCAAAAGGCATTTAATTTTTGGTTTTCAGGCCATACTCACGCTGTGCTCAGAGGTTACTCTCAGCTCTGTGCTCAGGAGTGCTTGGGGTACCAGGGACCAACCCTGGGCCTCCTGCATGAGAAATATGAGCTCAGCCTGCTGAGCCATCCCTACAGCTATGTAGTGGTATCTCAGACTGGTTATCACTGCATTTAGCGATCCTTATTACATCATTGTTGGGGCTGCAGGAGGCAGTGCTCAGGAGCAACTCCGGCTTAGTGCTCAGGGGTGGGTTACCACTGGCTATGCTTGAATGTAGGCCCCTGCAGGCTGAGCACGCACTCCAGCCACCGGGCTCCCATCCCAGCCCCCACAGTTCTGTTAGTGACTCATAATGTTAAGCATCTTTTCTTATACTTATTTGTATTTATATCTTTTTTATGATGTGTCTGTCACTCTGATTAATTTTACTTGGAATCTTGTTTCTTTTATTTTGTCATTTTCATTATGTTTCTATTCCATTTTCATTCTAGAAACAAGTGCATCATCACTTATCAGGTAGTTTATTTATCACTTATCAGGTAGTTTATTTGCAAATATTTTCCCCTAGTCTATTGTCTATCTTTAATTCTCTTAAACTCTTTAAAACTAAAAATGTGTTTTTTTTGCTTTGTTTTGTTTTGTTTTTGCTTTTTGGGTCACACCCAGAAATTAGGGGTTACTCCTGGCTTTGCACTCAGGAATTACTGCTGGTGTTGCCTGGGGAACCATATGGGATACTGAGAATTGAACCTGGGTTGGCCGCATGGAAGGCAAACACCCTACTCGCTATATTATCACTACAGCCCCCTCAAACTAAAAATGTTTTAAATTTAAAAACATTTTGAAAAATAAAGGTATTTAAAATTTTTTGAAGCACAACTTACCAATTTTTAAAAATAATTAATAGATCGTGTTTGTGGAGTTAGATCTAAAGATCAATCTTTTGCTAATCAAAGCTGTCAAACTTATAAGCATAAATTTTCTATAATATTTCTCCTCCTCCTCCTCCTCCTCCTCCTACTCCTACTCCTCCTCCTCCTCTCAGGGCTTACTTACACGTGGATATGCACTTAGAAATCATTCCTGATGTTGCTCAGGGGACCACATGGGATACCAAGGATGGAACCTGGTCAGCCACATGCAAGGCTGTACTATGGCTCTGATCGCCCTGGCCCCTCTCCTATTATTCTTTCAACATCTGCAGAATCTGCAATATACCACTACTCTCATTCTTGACTTTGGTTATTTGCATTTTATGTCTTTTTTGTTTCAGTCTGAAAGGGCTTATATATTTTTATCCTCAAAAATTGTCTACAGAACACTGGTGCTGAAATTATAGCAAGCAAATTTTTAGCGGTATCTAGTCAATTCTGGTTTTACCTATGCATGTTTCCATCTATTAAATATTTACTAAGAACTCACTAGATGCAGGCACTATCTCAGGCATTGAGAAATAACCATGCCTTTATAGAATTATAGAATCTACATTCTTGTGAGAGAGACAATAAATAAAATAAGTGAGCAAAAATATAGCTGTTAGTGATTTGCAGAGCCCTTGCTGTCCTGCAAATCATAATGGTGGAAAAGGCAGGAAGAGAGATTTAGAATGTATGCACTAGTGTTTGACTTTTAAATAAGATCCAGGGAAAGTGTTGCTGAAAGGTGAAGTTCTACAGGAACTGGACTGGCAGTCCTATGTTGGGGGCAGGCGTCCAGGGGAAGAATAGCAGAGAAAAGCAGAGCCTGGCGTAAGCCTGCCCCACACGGGAGGGAAAGGTGACTGGAGCAAAGGGACTGTGTGGGGGAAGGAGTTCAATGTCAGGCAAAAAACAGAGGCAGTTCAAGGTCAGTTGGCACTGCGCCTGGAAGATCCTAGCAAAGTTGCTGCTTTTACCTTCACCTCTGCATCTAAGATGATGCAGAGGGTTTGATGATCCTGGAGGGTTTTGAGATGGCTAGGGGGAACCTGACTAATGTTTGAAATGTTGCTTTATCCCCTATGGTGAGTGTCCACTGTGGTGTGGTGGATACTGCAGAGACGCAATGGAAGGAGACTGGACACTGAGATAATGATCCAGATGACATGGTCAGATTATACAGCAAAAAAGTGCTCAGATCCACGATCTGTTTTCAGGTGCAGCTGAAAGTGGATCTTCTAAATGAACTATTTCTAGGGTAACAAAGAAAACAATGAGACAAGAGTGCCACCAACATTTTCCCTTCGAGACTAGGAGACCAGGATGATAGTAACTGAACTAGGGAATAAGAGAAGATGATCTTAGAGAGAACATTATAGAATGTTTCCCCCCAGTTCTCAGCTCACATAGGTTATACAGCTAAGTTTCTAATTCTTAGATGCAGAGGTAAAGGTAAATGTTGTAAATTTTACTATTAAACTGGAAAGTGGAGTTTTCTTCGGCAAGCATGCTTTACATTCATAAAAATCAGACTTAAAATATGAAATACAACCTCTTCAAACATAAGTTTACACTTTGTCTTTAATCAGTGATTGTTAGTATTAACTTAGAGTTTCTTATATATCATAACTAATCCAAATCATTGTAGAGTTGACTTATTCATAGGATATTGTCTTAGTTTTTAATAGTTTTATTAAAAAATAATACCAACATTTTCCCCTATGTATAGCATATCTGTTTAGAATCAACTCATCAACATTTCTTCATGATGGGTAAAGTAGAAATAACAAAGCCCATATCACAAATCATAGTGAATATTCAGTAATAGTTGTTGGGGCTGGATCGACAGTACAGCAGGTAGGGCATTTGCCTTGCATGCAACTGACCTGGATTTGGTTCCCAGCATCCCATATGGTCCCCTGAGCACCGCCAGGAGTAATTCCTGAGTGAAAAGCCAGGAGTAACCCCTGTGCATTGCCGGGTGTGACCCAAAAAGAGAAAAAAAAGAAAATTCAGTAACATTTGTAAAGTGATGGGTACATAGTAAACCTTGAATAAATGTCATTCTTCAACATCCAGTTCCATTCAAACTCATTAATTCTATACATACAGATTATACTCGGTTTTATTTATAAACTAGAAAGATATGAATATTTAGTGAACTTATAATTTACTTGGTACAATTAATATGCTCAAAATAAAACACTAACAAATTGCTATATTTCATTTTTACTGAAAGTAAAAATATTTTATTTCTTTTTTTACTGAAGATGTATAAGTACATGAGTTTACAAGTAAAAATTACTTTAGAATACAGTAGGATAATACTTATTAAGGCTCAGCTTGGGACACTTGCTAATGTAAGTGGTAACTTCTTTCTTTTGGGGGCTGGGAGTAGACCCAGTGGCACTCGGGTTACTCCTCCAGCCTGTGCATAGGGGTCTCCTCAGGGTGTTCAGGGGGCCATCAACAGCATGTATCATACCAGCCCTCCCTCCCCTGCCTGTGCACTCTTGTGCCTCACTTTACCTCAGTGAGAATAATTAGAACACCTATTGAAGGTGATTGTTTAAACATTTATTTATTTATTTATTTTTGTGTTTAAACATTTAATTAAGACTAACAGAGCTCTTAGGAGTATGCTAGGCCTATAATATTTTCTGAATAGAATACATATGATATTACAGCCTTTCTACAGATCCTTTGAAATAGGAATGATATAATCTTAATTTTGGAGGAAGCCAGAGTCAACAAATGGCCAAGAGAGAATCGAACCTATTCCTTGACTCTCCAGTGTCTGTGCTCCTTTTCTCCATGTTTCATCAGGGACCTCCTGGCATGTTGGGAGACCATGGCGGTGGTGAGCCAAGCCAGGAATCAAACTCAGGGCCCACACATGCCAGGCTCTACCACTTGAGCATCTGCAGAGCCTTGTTTTCACTATTTTAAAGCAACTTTTCCTAAACAAATGATCCCACTTTATGAATTCAGGGCATAGGATCAGAAAAACTAACTGTGTAGCTTAAAAAATATCTGACATGGGGCTGGAGCGATAGCACAGGGGTAGGGCATTAGCCTCGCTCCTGGCCAACTCGGGTTCGGTTCTCAGCATCCTATACGGTCCCCCAAGCACTGCCAGGAATAATTCCTGAGTGTAGAGCCAGGAGTAACCCCTGTGCATCACCAGGTGTGACGCAAAAAGCAAAAACTCTCTCTCTCTCTCTCTATATATATATATGTATGTATATATATATGAGGATACTGCATGATATACAGAACAAAGCTATAGAATATAGATTTGTTTTCAAAATCATTGGGCGCCATTAACAATGTATTATGTTTTCTAACAACATGCCCACCCACTTTTCACTGCAGTGCTAGAGATGGAAGTCAGGCATGGAGCCAGGCCCCAGCCTATGCCTAGTCTGTCAAAGGCATCATTCCATTGAAAAAAAGGGTATATTTTACTACTGAAATATCTAAATTGCACCAATTTAGTTTGTAAAAATTGGTTGACTTCTCATTCCTCTTTTCATACTCATATATAAATTTATTTTATTCCTGCAATTCCATGATCTGAAAACTAGTGTGTTATAAATTATATTGTATCCTTCTGGCAAGAGATCTTAAATGAACAGACTTATTTTATAAGAGATGAAGCAAATAAAAGTGTTTTTAACTGCAGAGTAGTCTCCCTTCCCTTCAACTATCTGAGTCATGCTTACTTAACAAACACAGGATATATTTCTTTTTAAAATATAACATTCTGATGGGCAGAGGAAGTTTGTGCGGGATGGCTGTGACACATATGCTTATTGATTAAAAGTGACATTCTAACTGTGTGGCAAAAATATAAGTTCTTTATCTTGAATTTAAAAATATGTAGAAATTCCTAAACATGTGACAAAGCTTTTTTTTGGTGCCTGGGCTTGTGCTTGGCACTGGAACTAGAATATGAATATGAGCTCAAGTTTAAGAATTAGGTGTATACAAAACTGGTAAGGGAAATCCTCAATCAGAGGAGGAAGAGAAAAGAACAAAATGCCATATAGGATAGTTTTAGAATACATTGAAGATTAAAAAGAAAATACCAGGGCACCGAAAATACATTGTAAGCTATGTTAGCATGTAGAACAAGAACAGAGGACAAGGAAGGGTCAGTGTGTTGTTTGGGGAGGCACAGAGTTCATGCTTAAGAGATGGCATTGGGGCCAGAGAAGTTATTTCATGTCTACTTAGCAATGCACATGTGCTTATTACATATTTTCAAACTGGAAAAGGTTGAACATTTATGATTAAGCAGTGTTTGAAGTCTATAGATCTACAAAGTGCTAAATAATTTTATACTAAATTTCACTAATCACTAAATACAGAATCACTGTGCAAAGCAGCTATATCCTTGAGGCATCTGAGACTCAGAGAAGACCCAACTAGCTAGAGAAGAATCAGCCTTTTCCCCTTCAAAGCTAGATTCTTCCCTCTAGTTTGAATAATTCCCTGGCTCCCCTCAGCTCCAGCTCAGCCGCATTGTATTTGCTCTTAATTGTCCTGGTCTCTTCAGATTCTGTGTCATGGTGCTGCAGACTGAAAGCAGGTATTCTCTCTATGATGCATGTGCTCTGACACCAAGCCTGTCTTAGCCCCAATAGCTACAAACAGTGAAGAGCCAAACACCATTCATTAGAGACTCGAAACCTGAGTTCTGAAACATATCTCCTAAATTGGAATCCTTAGCTCTGGGGGACTTATCTAAATTATTATATTCTGCCTTAAGGATAAACCCTAAGTGCTAAACTAAGGGTCACACTGGAATCCAGTTTTGAGTACCTGAACTGATCGATGAATAAACTGCTAAGTTGCTGATGGTGGACATGAGATTTGATAGTGACATCAAAGACCTAGAGCCCCTGAGTAAAAGAAAGGCTTCCCCAAATTTCTCATTCCATGAATTAAACTGTGCACCACCCCGTCCAATATTTGGTATATTTGGAGTAGCTCATGATTCTAGGCTCCAAGTGACAAAACCTCACTTTGAGCATTTGGATCTAGCCCCGTGGTGGTAGCTGAGAGCACATTGTAGCCTGTTCCAAGTTTCTAAATCAGACTTGTTTTCTCAGGGCTTACTCCTGGCACTATGCTCAGGGATCACTTCTGGCAGTAATGGGGGTCCATGTGTGATGCTGGGCTTTGAACCTAGGTTGGCCATGTGCAAGGCAAGTGCCCTCCCTGCTGTGCTATCTCTCCAGGCCCTGGAACACCAACTTAGAATACAGATGGTTGAATCGCAGTTAAGGCCTCTTTCTAAAAAGATAATGAACTTCCTGGAATGGAATGTGGGTGTCTTCCCTGACACACAGCTTAAAGAAGAGAAAAATAAGCTCAGAAAGGTGAGAAATGATGATGCATTGGTGACTCATTATAAGAAAAAGTATACTTACTGTTTTCTCAGTGTGTATATTTTTTTTCTGAAGGAGTTAATCATAACCAAGATAAATTGCTCTTCAACATTACACTCAGTCTTCTATAGAGGGGGATAGAACTGGTGAAGGTATAGAGGGACTGCACCAAAAGGTATTTTTGTTCCTGGACTTTGGGTTGGGTGCCACTCACCACATGGCCAGCAGGATGTCAGCAAGCAGGAGGTCAGTCCCCTGGTTCTCTCCTTGAGAGTTAGCTGTTCCTTTCAGTTAGCCTGTCTAACTTCTGTTAACTTCTCTGTCCTTATGCCCTTTCAGATCCAATCTACAGTCTTAATTTAAGTACCAGGTGGTTTCATGTTGGATTTCCCTAACATCTGCCCACACATTCCTAAGAGTCTTTTCCTTAAACTCTTCAGAGGGAGGGAATACATTAGTGATGGGTGTGGTGCATGAGAAATCATCAATAGAATCATCAGACCACAGAATATCAGTATGTATCACTTGTCATCCCGTTGATCTTCAATTTGCTTGAGCGGGTGCCAGTAACGTCTCCATTTGTCCCTGTTGCATGCTAGTGTAGCCCAGTGATATCTGCTCGATCCAGGAACAGGAAGAGCCTCAAATCATTCATTCAGGGTTTTGATGAAGAAGTCTGACCATCTCGTAGGTGGGCGGCCACGCGGTCTTTTGACGTCCCGTGGAATCCAGTCGATAACAGCTCTAGTCCAGTGGTTGTCTGTGAATCGCATTCTGTGTCTGGCCCATCTGATTCTTGATGCCTTGGCAAATGAGACAGTGTCCCTAATTCTTGACCGTCGACAGAGATTGTAACTCTGAATTTTTTCTCTCACTTGAGTGAAACGTGATACTCCTAGCATAGGTCTTTCTATTCCTCTTTGGGAAAACCGAATAGCATTTGGGTTAATTTTTAATATCAGTAAAAAATTTAAAAATTATTTTATATAATTATATAACTCCTCAGATTACCTGATTTAAATATATTGTATTTGTCTACTTGGGCTCTGTTTTATCACTGTATCACTGTAATTCCATTGATCAACTATTTGCTCAAGCGGGTGCCAGGAATGTCTCCATTCATTCTAGCCTTGAGACTTTAGCAGCCTCTCTTTAACTCATTCTTCCCAGCGGTGCCACATTGGAGGCTCTTTCAGGGTAAGGGGAATGAGACTAATCATTGTTACTGTATTTGGTATATCAAATATGCCACGGAGAGCTTGCCAGGCTCTGCTCTTGGTAAGATGCTCTAGCAAGATGCTCTCAGTACCTTGCCAGGTTCTCTGAGAGGGAGAACTTGGGCTCTGTTTTATATAGGAGTTATTTTTGAAATGCTATATAATACAATGGTTTGGGTGGAGATTAATAATAGTAGCAGAGGGTTGAAACCTCTTGCTTTGATGAAAAAAATTGGATATATTTTGCTCATATTATACATAAAAATTTTAATATGCCAAAGACTACTCTATCAGAATAAATGCATGTAACTAGGTATCTACCAAAGATCATTTGAAATAAGGAAGAAATGACATATGAATAAATAAAACCAGAAAAAGGGGCCTGAAAGAAACAATGATATTTCAGATTCAGTTATTTGATTAAAAGTCAAGTTCCTATAATTGTTCCAATATTTACTCACGTTTACATTTTCAGTTTCTAATGCACATAAAGAAGATTCCAGTGAACGATGAAAATGAACAAATAATGAATATGTGACATGCACAGTACAATTTCCATCCATCTTGCTGGCGCTCAACTCACAGTGTAGAGTCCAGGCTTCGTTTTGTTGGTGGAGTGAGGAAAGAGTGGTGACATGTGATCGGTCAGAGAGAAAGTGTTTGATGGAATGAGAGGCATCCAAGGGGAAAACAGAAGCTAAATGAATATGAAGAAATAACTGAAATGTGTTGGGAAGTTAAGAGGGATTTAATAGTACACTGGGCAGATGGGTGGTTATGCTCTGCGTGTGGTGCCAAGGATAGGCAGAGAGAGTAGACGTGAGACAGTATCTGTTCAGAAAATCTCTGCTTCTGCATGAGGACAAGCCGCAAGGATGCTATTAAGAAGTATCTGTTTGGAAATAATCACTTGGGACAAGAACTGACCTCTGAAAGTAGATAAAAGAAGGAAAAACATAACCTTTCAGTGCCTGTATTGCAAACAAGAATGCCCAAAAGGGTGGGAGAGGGGGTGGAGAGAGAGAGACAGAGACAGAGAAACAGAGAGACAGAGACAGAGAGACAGAGATAGAGAAACAGAGACAGAGAAGAAAAATGCCTGCCATAGAGGCAGGCTGGGGCGGGAGGGCGGGGGTAGTTGGCAGGAGGGAAACTGGGAAGATGGTGGTTGGGAAATGCACACTGGTGAAGGGACAGGTGTTGGAACATTGTATGAGTGAAACCCAGTTACAAGTTACATTGTTGTAACTCTGTCTCACAGTGATTCTTAAAGAAAGAGAAAAGAAAGGAAAAAAAAGTGTCCTTCAACTCCCTTTACTCCCTATTGTTCCCTTTCCGCCTTTTACTTTTTGAAATGGAGATAAAATATTCTAGAACACACTGTGTCTCAGTTTTAATACTTTGTTACTTTTTGTTTGTATGTTTTGGACCCACACCTGGCAGTGCTTGAGAAGGTTACTCCGGATTCTGTGCCCAGAGTATTGTGCAGTTCCAGGTATAGAGCTCCGGTCCCCCACATATGGAGCATGCGTTATGGCATTTTGAGCTCTTAAGCACCCATGTTTTGCTTATTTTTTGTTTGTAGGATTGTGCATCCTTGTGGAAGCTGCTGGCTTTATAAGGGGAAAAAAACATGCTCTAAACTTTTACTCGTGTGGGGCTGGAGCAATAGCACAGTGGGTAGTGTGTTTGCCTTGTACGTGGCTGACCCGGGTTCGATTCCCAGCATCCCATATGGTCCCCTGAGCACCGCCAGGAGTGATTCCTGAGTGCAGAGACAGGAGTAACCCCTGTGCATCGCCAGGTGTGACCCAAAAAGAAAAAAAAACAAAAAAAAAAACCCCTTTTAACTCCTGTGATGAGAGGGATTCATGCACTTGACAGTTGTGTATGAAATCACTGCTGTTTCCCTTCTCCTATGCATTGGGGGTCCAGTGGGGATCAAGGCAAAAGTCCTCGCTCTCTCAGAATGAAGGGGCTCCAGAGTTATTTTCCTCTCCTCTAGTCTCGGCAGAAGGGCCAACCAGGACGTGTCATGTGGCCAGTGATGAAGTAGACAGAGTAAAAAGTCTAATTGTTATAAAATTATAACTATTTTTATCATCCATACTCCTAAAGTGGTCTATAAAACTGCTAGTTGTATTGATTATAAATATTCATATACCAAACTCTGACTTCCCCGCACCGAAAATTGTGTACATAATAAAAATACATAATATGAAATTTCTTCATTTCCTCATTCTCAGGATGACTCAAAAAGTCTGTGTTTTTCTATGCTTCCTGAACTAGTTACGTGCCATTTGTATCTTTAAAGCTTTTACTTTAGTATAATTATGCTTTGATTAAAAAATTTTCAAGGATTCTTAAAAAAAAATGAGTGGAGCTAGCTATTTCATATGGACCTGAATTTGTGGAGACACGGTTCCATTTGATGAAAGTGCATCATGTTTGAGCAGGAAGGAAAGGAAATTAATGCACATGCTCTAGTCTCAAGAATACAGTCCATTCAGCTCAGAAGCCAATTTGTGCTGCTGCATTTTCAGTACAGATGGGTCATTCCATCTCCCACTATCCGGGGAAGCAGCCACTATTTCGCCAGCAAAAAGAATGAGGAAAATGAGGTACGTAAAAACTCAGTTTTCATGACCTAATCAATATGTGAAAGCTGTAGGGGACATTCTTTCCTAAGAATTGTATACATGGTGATAAAACAAATTTAAAAACATTAAAAAAATTTAAAATGTACTAAATATTATGGCTTCAATGGTTATATGGATAAGGAACAATTAATAAACATTTCTCTAAATATAGAAAAGCCAACTTTGCAAAAGTGTGTCCTTTACAACTAGATGGAATAAACTATCTCTTTCACTGATTTAGTACTTTGAGCTGAAGTTTCTCTAGGAATGGTTTTTCTAGGTTCCACTTGTAATTAATTTTGTACAAAATATATTTTTAAAATTTAATTTCAGAGAGGCATTCTGTCAACATTTAGTACCTTGATGGTAAGGTTTAAAAGTTTTGTTTTTTAAAAAGTTATTTATACTGCATTTGAAAGTCAAGGATTAAATCTTAGTGGCATAATAACTTATGTGGGAGCATTTATTGCTTTTTTATACTGCATTTGGGGAAGGGAAGGAGAGGTTGCAAAGCATGTGTTTTGTTCTATCAACATACAAGTTGCTTGTCCCTTCTCTTCCAACCACGCAAGGAGGTTTGACTTGCTGCGTGCAGTGTTTATCTCCTTAAGCAAGCTCGGATGCTTCCATAAATATTCTGTCTATGTCTTGTCTGATGAAGTCATTACATTGCTAAAGTAATGATGATAGCACAGGTCATTTTTTTAAGAAATAAAACTGTAAATTTATGTCACTACATATGATTAATATCTGTGGTAATAGAATAAGACAGGCGATGCTTTAAAGTTGAAGAACACAATTTCCATGGAAAGGTCCTTTTAAAGGATGGAAACTATAGGCATGACGTTATAGCAGTTTAGAAGGAAATTTGGTATATCCTTAGCATTAGTGGCTTATCAAGATAGGCATTGAAATAAATCATTATTTTAAAATTATGGAATTAATGATAACCAAATTTGACTTATTCTACCTCAAATTTAGATATGTTATGTGAATAAGTAAATGTTTGAAACCAGGTTAAAATTTAAATCATGACTAAGTTTACTGATCATAATTTTTATTTCCTTAAAACAACAAAACCCACATACATTTACCATTGCAGTACTTGACTTTTTATGGATATTTAAAGTAACAACTAAAAGTGATAAAGCCAGTGTCATTCTTCCTAGATATCGGCATACAAAAAATGATGAGACAGAGGTTATAAAAAATAACAACTCAGCATTTCTTTCATGTCTAAATTCAACTGACCATGGAAATAATTCTGTGAAATAAGCTGGACTATTCTTTTTTTGTTTTGCCTTGGGGGCCACACTCAGTGGTGCTCAGGACTGGCTCCTGGCTCAACACTCAGGGATCAGTCCTGGTGGGCTCAGGGGACCCTGTGTGGTCTGGAGATCAAGCCAAGGTCAGCCTCATGCAACATTATCTGCTATTCTAGTGCTTAGGCCCCCACCTCCCATTCAAAATTTGAACAAATACTTATCAAATACCTATTAGGAATCAGAACCAGATTCTAATCTGGACCAGCTGCTGTCTAGACTTGAGGAACAGATGTTGCATTATCCTCCGGTTTCCTTTTACTTGATTGTGTTTGGTTTTGGTCTATATCCCAGATCCTCCTCTTTCTTATTTTGTTCCTTTTCCTGATACAGAACCTTTGCACTGTGGTGTTCTTAGTAACTAGTGTTCCAAATTGGGAAAAGAGATTCAGGTCCTCTAAGGTCTGCTCACTTTGGAAGGAGAGATGGTTGGGGTGGGGCAGGGGTGGGAATCTTCTCACTGGAAAATTTGTGACAGACATTGAGGAGAAATGTTCTCAGAGTTGTTGTTTTTTTAAGAGGGAAATATCTAACTTCAATCATCAATCACGATTTTTTTTCTCTTTGAACCCACCCTATCCTGGCCTTTTCCTATTCTACAGGAATTTGTGCTCTCTGAATTTTTAGTAAGTGATGATAATAATAATGCTCAAAAGACGCAGAGGATCAAGAGAGATTGTCCAGAGGGTTAGGAGCAATGCCACAAACCTGGTTTTAATCCCCAGCATTACCTTTCTCTCCCCAGTAGTGTTAGGAGTAGGCTGAGCACCTGCGTTGTGGCCCCAAATTTAAAAATGACTCCTAGATAAAAGATAAAAAAATCAAAAAAGGAAAAATCCCCATCATGGCATCTTGATCAGAGGTGAAATCTTTTTTTCCCTTTCCTATGACACACCGAATTCCCACAGTGCATGCTGGATACCTCTTAGTCCAATGTCTACAGCAGTTATTGTTAACTGTCTTTCTTATCTTAATTATAATTTTCTCAAGCTCCCAGTTATTTTTCTTAATAACACCTAGCACAAGTCAACCCTTAATTGTTCCTGTGAATAAAACTAATGCTGTCATACTTAACTGATTCCTCTCTAGCAAATCTTCATTTGTATTTGACAATCTCACTATTCCAAGACACATTCTCACCTGGCTTCTCGTCATCCTTGCATTAACTTTGCCCTGTTATATTCCCCTGACACAGAGTTATTGCAGCAAATAGGCAATATGTTTGCATCTAACTTACCCCTTAAACTGTAAGATTTGTAACAACAAAAAAATTCTACTTTTTTTCACCATTAGTTTTATGGGTAGTTTATAGTGCCTGACTCAAGCATAGAAGCGACTCAATAAATATGTCTTGACTTGAGTAGATTTGCTATTTTCTCTATTTAAAAAATACTTCATACCCTATATACTATTTGTAACTAGATTTATTTTATGTCTATACCATCTGTAGTTGAAAGGTACATATCAGTCTCTATGTGAATAGCACACAGATATTAGGGAATTGCTTTACTCTCCCTCCCAAATTTGGAGGTTCAGCTCTGCAGTGCTTGGTATTCTAAAAGAAATTCTTAGAGTCCATTAACGAATCAACATATCCTCATTTTAAATCACTGTTGGCCTACCAGTGACGAGAAAGCATCTAATATACTTGAAGATGGCATTAGTTGAAGAGCAGGTCATTTAGCACACTAAAATGCTCTTAATACAATTTGTTGACAATTTTTCTATTTTCTTACAGTGGGGGCACCGACAACAGACTGACTCACCGGCGGCAGACGATTCTCCGAGAGAAGGGTAGAAGGTTGGCCAACCGGGGGCCAGCGTACATGTTTAATGACCACTCCACAAGCCTATCTATTGAAGAGGAGCGCTTTTTAGATGCAGCTGAGTATGGCAACATCCCTGTGGTGAGAAAGATGCTGGAAGAATGCCTCTCACTCAATGTCAACTGTGTGGATTACATGGGCCAGAATGCTCTTCAGTTGGCAGTGGCCAATGAGCACCTGGAGATCACAGAACTTCTGCTGAAGAAGGAAAATCTCTCTCGTGTTGGGGATGCCTTACTTCTAGCTATTAGCAAAGGTTATGTTCGGATCGTGGAAGCAATTCTCAGCCATCCAGCTTTTGCTGAAGGCAAGAGGTTAGCAACCAGCCCCAGCCAGTCTGAGCTCCAGCAAGATGATTTTTATGCCTACGATGAAGACGGGACACGCTTCTCCCATGACGTGACGCCCATTATTCTAGCTTCCCACTGCCAGGAGTACGAAATTGTGCACACCCTCTTGAGGAAGGGTGCTCGAATTGAGCGTCCTCATGATTACTTCTGTAAGTGTGGCGAATGCAACCAGAAACAGAAGCACGACTCCTTTAGCCACTCCAGGTCTAGGATCAATGCCTATAAAGGACTGGCAAGTCCAGCTTACCTGTCATTGAGTAGCGAAGACCCAGTCATGACAGCTTTAGAACTTAGCAATGAGCTGGCAGTACTGGCCAACATTGAGAAGGAATTCAAGGTAGGTCTTTCACCATTGGAACTTCACCCTCCATAAGCCAACTCAAGGCCTAGTAACAAGTATCCACTCTTTGTGCTAACTGCTGTGGACAGTAATGTGCTTTTTTTCAGCAGACTCTTTATTATAATATTGTATGGTAAAACTTCTGAACATTACCACTTAATGTGATGTTATAAATACTGCAATTTATTATATCCAATTCTTATCACAATGTTGAAAAGGTATCTCCTTTCCATACAGAGGTACAGAAAGGTTAAATAAGGTCCAAGGTCACCACACAGTAAATGGCAGAGCCCGGATCAGAATCCAGATAACTGCACCCCAAATCTAACTTATTTCTGCTCTAAGGCATTATTTCTCTATTCTTAACTCTAAACTCCCCCTGCCATTTACCTAACCTATTTTATAGGATCTTCACTTTATCTTACTAGTGTTATTTCTCATATATTTTTTCCTTTTCCTCTGCTGTATATTGCTGGAATTCTGGTCTGGTTCATCAAGTATAGTGTTTTGCAATGACAAGTATTTGTTTACTTGAGACATTTGTTGCGAACACTATTTGTCATAGCATTCCGTAGTTGACTCCATGCAGATATGAGAATCAGTCCGTGGCAGAGAAATCTAACAATGAGAGGTCAAAAAGACGTAGAAACAACCATGGGCGTGAAGAGCTAGTTGCAGGTCTCTGAGGAGACTGGGGAGACAGACTGTGTACTCATTTACACATTAAGAATATTCTATCACAGCTGTGGTGAGGGAATTGAACAAACAGTAAAAATATGCAAAACCAGTTGTAAGATCAACAAATATAAGGTATATAATGTATAACGTGATGACTATAGTAACATTACTATATATTTCAAGTTGATAGTAAATCCTAAAAGTTATCATCTCAAGGGGGAATCGACCTTCCTTCTTTGTTTTATTTTTATTTATTTTTCTAAAAATTTTAAAATTTTATTGAATCACCATGAGATAATTACAAGCTTTCATGTTTGGGTTACAATCTCACAATGATCAAACACATTCCACCAGTGCACATTCCCCACCACCAATATCCCGGGTATATCCCCCTTTCCCACCCTCCCCCTGCCTCTAAGGCAGACAATATTCCCTATACTCTCTCTTTTTATATTTTTATATGATATGATACATGTTAATTAACTAGGTGATAATTTCATAATATATGTGAGTCAAGTTCTCATATCATATAACTTTCTACAAAGTTCTATGTCAATTATAAGTGAATAAGACTGAAAGGACAAAATGGGGATGGGAAAAACTTTTGAAATTCAAAACTTTTTAAATGCAAATCAAAAGTGATATCTGGTATTTGCCAAAAATTCTCTGTGTTGGTAGCATGACACTTCAAAAACCTTAAATTTAAACTTGAGATATACCTACTATTGGCAACAAGCACTAAATCAATTAACAAACAAACAATTCCCCCCTCACCCCATACACACTAGAACTTGAACTAGATACCGAAAACAAAGTCACATATTCAGGCTTCTTGCCTTAACTCAAGTTTCAGCCCTGATAAAGAAGCATAATTTTTAAGACAAGAGATCAATACCAGGTTTTGTTAGCAAATTCATTTACTCAAATTTTTAATTTCTTACCTTAGTAGCCCACCATGTACCTATGACTTAGGACTCCAAACCCTTTTCTTGACCCTGTTTTTATTTTAGGTCACCTATGGTAAGGAACAATGCTCTTTTTAATTGTACTATAGTCACCAATTTTATACACCAGGATTTTCCTCAACTCTGCCATTATGGATAAGTGCTTTCACAGGGCTTTTCTAGATCCTTTGTGTCTTTCTAGGATACCAAGGATAGTACATGCCCCTCCACGTACTTTGAGGAAGGGGAAGGTGTAGATGACCCTGCCATGTCTGTTTGGAAACCGTTGCTATATTCTGATGTCTAAGTGTTCAAAAGTGCCTGGCATTGTTTGAAAGAGAAATATCTTTTAAGAAACCCCAGTGAAAAGTTTATTTTCTTAGCAGGAAGGAAGTGTGACTATTATCAGACATGAGTGTCACTTAGAAGCTAAAGTAGCCTGCAATAGCAGAATCATTGCAGCAGAAGTATAGGGCTGAATGCAAACCAAAGTGTAAGAGAAAATGTAACAATGCTGATCTTTGTAATTTTATTCTACATGATTTATATGCTAACTTTATGACATGCCAACATTTGCATTCCTTATAACAAAGGAGAAATGAGCAGAAATCCAGAAAATTAAATAACCATCCCAAGATGACATCGTTTTTAAGCAGCAGAGCAAAACTTCAGATACAGGCATGCCTTTCACCCAGCCATTTCCTCTCTTTAAATGAACAACAACAGTTTTTATTAACCTACCACATGCCACATACTTTGCTGGGTTGTGAGGACTCAAAGATGTGTAAGATATAGTGGATATTCTGAAGGTCATTGGAGTTGTTCAAATGAGGCAGACACACAGCCAAATAGATGCAGTAAAAAATGTCTAGAAGAGTGTGTTCTTGCCTTTGAATTTCCTGTCAGAGAAAGAGTTTGTTTGAAATAGATGGCCAGAGGATATCTCATTCTAGAAGTTTTAGATCTCTGTCAAGCCGAAAGTCAGGAAAGAAAGCTAAGTGTCACAACTTGCTTCATGGGATGCCGAGTGCCCCTGAAGTTACTGATTCCCTGAGTCACTGCTCCTCACACTTCCGGGAGAATGAGAATTGCTATGCAAAGGGAGCAATAGAAACTGGTTATCAAACACTACACTGACTTACATAAGCAGCCACTGCTGATGGAAACCATCGCCAGAAATGTAAGTCGCACCTGACATATCCAGGAAAAGTATTTTCTTCAATTACTGTTTGAAATATCTTCTTTCTTTTTTTCTCTTTTTGGGTCACACCCAGCAATGCACAAGGGTTACTTCTGGCTCATGCACTCAGGAATTACTCCTGGCAGTGCTCGGAGGACCATATGAGATGCTGGGAATCGAAGCCGGGTTGGCCACATGCAAGGCAAACGCCCTACCCGCTGTGCTATCGCTCTAGCCCCCATCTTGTTTCTTTTTATCTTGTATCTATTAGTATCTGAGTGATAGTTGATCTGAGAAGTGTTTAACTTTCATATCCCTCACAACCCCACACAGCACGCATGAACACTTTATCATTCATATTCGTTGTGACAGAGCTCAATGATTAACAAGTTGTTGGTGACAATTACTCTGAAAGCAGGAATACTATAGAGTTACTAACCAATTCATATACATTGCATTATTAATGTATCCTATTGTACATAATTATATTATTTATAAAATAATTTGGACTGGAGCTATAGCACAGCGGGTAGGGCATTTGACTTGCATGCAGCTGATCTGGGTTCGATCCTCTGCCCCTCTCGGAGAGCCCGGCAAGCTACAGAGAGTATCCCACCTGCATGGCAGAGCCTGGCAAGTTACTTGTGGCATATTTGATATGCCAAAAGCAGTAACAACAAGTCTCACAATGGATACATTACTGGTGCCTGCTCGAGCAAATCAATGAACAATGGGACGACAGTGCAGTGCTATACAGTACAGTGCTATGAAATATTTTGTAAAATAATTATAAAATTATTTATAAAAATAATATTCTATACTTACTCCTCAAGGACATAACTAATTTTTTTAAACTCCCTGTTTAGTAAAACTGTACAATAACTGGTACATAAAGCATATGGTCAAAGAATGCATGAATGAATAATTGTCTTATTTTCAATGATACCCAGGAATTCCACATGACCTTACCGTTTCTAGCTTTGTATTTGCTCACTGTATCACCATCACTGTCATTGTATTGTCCATCAATTTGCTTAAGCGGGCACCAGTAACGTCTCTATTCCTCCCTGTTGTGTGCTAGTTCGGCCTGATGACCCTTTCAGAATCATGGGAATGAGAACCATCATTGTTACTGTTTTTGGCATATTGAGTATGCCACAGGTAGCTTTCCAGGCTCTGCTGTGTGGGCGGGATACTCTCGGTAGCTTGTCGGGCTTTCTGAGAGGGACGGAGGCTTTGGGGGTGGCCTCTAATCTCCTTTATAGGTGTTCCCAATCTACCTACTGTAAGCTTTTGGTGGACTGGCATGTTGTAATGGTCTGCACACTGACAAACATGCACCTGCCTGCCTCTCTGGGCAGCACCTGGGACATCTGCGGCCTCAGGTTGATCTCCTTGAGGTTGATGGAGTGTGACCAGAGGTTGTTGAGCAGCTGTCAGAGCAGAACCCTATTTTGGAGGGTCTGTGCCAGGTTGAACACCTGCGCTGAATCCCAGGTCACCCAGGGGTTGGCTGACAGCACCCCACAGTGGATGAGCCACTGTGCGCACTGCTGCCACGGCTCTATGTCTGGTGGTGTTGCGACTCGGCCTGGCTGGGGCAGGCGGTGCCACTGCAGCCACCACCATGGTTTCTCCATACCACACCAATGCCATTCTGTCTGAATATTGCAAAACAGCCGATGATGTCCATCAGAAATCATGCATAGAGTTCCATGCCTGGCGTGCTGAGCTGTGCCTTGTTGAGGCGAGATGGTGAGCCGGGTTCGGGAGAGTGGGAGGGTTTCGGGCAGCATTGGCGCCCTCTTGCTTCCAATCAAATATAGTGTGTTATTTATGGAAAATGAGTAGGGAGTGTTTTATGATGTGTTGTGCGGCTGCTTTTGTGGTTTAGGAATATGTTTGCTTATATGTGAAGCTCAGCCTGAGAGTGTGGAAAGTGGCCTGGAGCGTGGCAGCAGTTGGGTTGTGATTGTTGGCTGTTGGGGCTGGGTCCCTTGGGGCGGGGAGGGCTCTCACTGGGGTGCCCCAAGTGAAAACAGCCTGGCACAGAGTCCAGTGGCATGGTTATGGGGGGACTCACTTTATGCTCCCTTCTGGGAGAAGCAGCCGTGAGTTTTGGGACAGTGGCCGATGAGGAGATTATCTGGTGCCGGCAGGAGGTGGCTTATGGCTATGAGGAGACTGGGGTAAGCAGGCAGAGGATCTCTGCTCCTGGGTTCCATTAAGCCCAGAGTCCAAGGTCACAAAATTTCGCATTACCTGGGTTCTGTGGGAATTCAGTCATGTGTGAGGCTCGGCCTGAGCGTGTGGAAAACATCCTGGAGCGTGGAGATGGTCGGGTTGTGGAGGTCGGCTGCTAGGGCTGGGTCCCTTGGGGCGGGGTGGGCTCTCACCCCGAGTGAAACAGCCTGGCATGGAGTCCGTATTTGTTACTTATGTCAGTTATAAAATCAGATAATTTGGTGTGGAGAGACTGAAAATACTTGGTATAGTGTATGAAATACTGAAAACAACAGTAATAATCACCACTGACTCAATAGCAGCACTAGACCAGGAAGCCGGCATTTGTTACCCGGGACAATCTCCACAGCAACTCTTAGAATGGGGCCTCTATCAGTCCCATTTTATACAGGAGGATGTTGAGGGTTTCCACGATTAAGTCATTTGCTCAAAGTCAAGCAATTATCCATGGCTTCTCCTATCAACATGATGGACCCTTCTCCAAAGCCCCCAGGGTTTGACAGTAATTTCTATGAATCAAATATCATGTCTTGCATAGAAAGAAGAGTCAGATATTACAATTACATAATAATTATTTTTATATGTAGGATAAAATAAAGAGACCCCTTTGAGAAGGTAATTTTTACATTTTTACCTGGGCACTTTAATGTCTTATTATCTCTAAACTCTGTTCTTTTATCCCACTGTCAGCTATTTTCAATAGAAAGGTTAATAAATGATAATAAGTGAGTATCCCTTCTCATTTATTAATATATGATGTGGAGGTGACCTTGAGATATTAAACTAAGCTTCCAGCTTCTCTTTCTTTCCTTTCGAGGCCCAGTCACGAGAGTAGCCTCTGCCATATCCGTCCACACTTCACTGAAGTGAGGCTTAAAGTCTCCTTCTACCCATCTGAGATAACTTCAAGTAGGAAAATATTTATAGGGAGATTCTCAAGGAGGGGATAAGTGTGTATTTCTAAAAACAAAAATCTTATTATTTTAAAAATGTTTGTTAGAGAATGTCTGAAGTATGAGTAATGAGTTGGAAACCAATTTCCAGTAGCACCGAGATCTTGCACATTAGCCCCCACTGGGAGGATCAGGACCTTAATAAATATGCAACTTCACTTATGTCTTTTTCTGGAATTCTAGAGATTTTGACTATTATGGTCTTGTCTTTGAAAGAACTGATGATGCATCTAGAAACAAGCTTGAGAGGTAAGGTGCATTAAAGTTCCATGAATGGTATTTCAGATGCCAAGAAGTGGTTTGTTTTTGAATTTACCCTCTGATTCATCATCATCATCCCATTGATTGTTGAATTTCTCGAGCAGTCTCAGTAACTTCTCCATTCGTCCTAGCCCTGAGATTTTAGAAGCCTCTCTTTACTTATCCTTCCCAACGATGCCACATTGGAGACTCTTTCAAGGTCAGGGGAATGAGACCCAACATTATTGCTGGTTTTGGCATATGAATACACCATGGGGAGTTTTCAAGGCTCTCCCACGTGGGCAGGAAACTCTCAGTAGCTTGCCAGTTTCTCCCAGAGGGAGAACTAGGCTATAAGATGTTGCTTCCGGGAGCTTGGTTTTAAGTCTCTGGATGTTGGCTGTTGGTGGGATTACACGGCACCAGGGGCAGTTCCTGGGTGTGATGGCTAGCTACTGGAAAATGGGAAATCTGGGCGGAAGAGGTCCAGTCCCAATCTGAGCAGGCTTCAGAAGTCTCAGCCCTGGGTCCCACACACCTGCGTTCCTCTGCTGGTACCTTCATGCGTGAGGCTTATCTGAACATATGGAGAGGGGCCTTGAGCATGGCTGTGGCTAGGCTCCAGAAGTTTTCAGCTGCGGGAGCTCTGCTCGGGATGGGGAGGAAAGCTGGAGCCCACCCTCTCCAAGGGGCCCTGGGGAAGACAGCCAGGCGCGCGAACAAGAGTCTATCTGCTTTTGCTTTTGCTTTACCCTCTGATTATATATATATATATATATATATATATATATATATATATATATATATATATATTTACTGTTTTAGCCAGATATTTATAAAAGTTCAGAATCCTGTTAAGTATGCATCAACTCTTTAAACATTGATTTAACCTCACTCACCTTGTTATTTTATGTGTAAAATGAGGCTAACATGGTCAGACAGCTCAATGGGTTAAGTGCATGCTTTTCAAGTGGGAAGGCTGGGGTTGGGTCATGGGCACTGCAGAATGCCCTGAGCACAGAACCATGAGTAGTTCCTGAGCAACTTTGGGTATATCCCTAAGACAAAAGAGCAATAGAGAGTAATGCCCCTAGTCCAGAGAGTGGTTTGAACTTATGTAAAATCACACTGAGAGCTGAATTTGACTGCAGCTGTATCTAACTTTAAAGCTCCTAATCAACATACCCCAGAGTTTGTTCAGATAGGGGCTGGAAATGTGACTTAAGTGACAGAGCCATACCTTTTACGTGTGAGTTTCTGGGGGTTGGTCTCCAGCATCTGGTAGTCCTTGGGCACTGCTGGATGTTGTCACTGTAGCAACAACAGACAAACAAACAATAAATGGTTGTTCCCATGATCCAAGTTGACTATTTCATGAAAGGAGTAAAACTGCTTGCAAGTCTGCTTATAGTATTTTGCCAGATAGCTTATTTAGAAGTAGTTTAAACCATTATCAGCCAAGAAAGGTTCTGCTATTAGCAAAACAGTGTAGAAGTTATTAAGCTCTTCTGAAAGATCACTTGGCATGATTTACAAAGGGGAGCCCAAGTACATATTTTACACATACCTAGCACGAGGCTATTTTCAAAACACACCTCCCCCAGTATTATCTTAGTAACTGACCAGAGCAATTAATCTTTCTCCATCATCTTTCTCACTTGAGCCTCCTCAGTGATCTTTTCATCCTACACCACATTGATGGCTTCAAGATGGAGACAACTACCTCTAAATTTGCAAAGCTGAATTTTAGAATAAAGTCTACCATGGAAGCTATGGCAAAATGGGAAATGGTTTGACCTTCTTGTGTCCTAGTTCTTCAGAGATCAATGCAGAAATTCATTTTACAAAGAACCAAAGAGGCAAATTCTTAAAGGCAAAGAATTTGGGGACAAACAAATTGATTCTGACACTTTATGGCTGTGTGATCTTTGACACGTTATGTAACCTATTTTAGCAAGAGTGGATTAAATGAGATAAAATAATCCATGTTTAATAGGTCTTCATGACACTGGGTTACAAATGACTTATATCAATGTAGGAGAGTTAAGAAACAAATATTAGAATGCTCTGGATGAAGATGTACGTGCATGCCGTATGTAAGCTTGGCATGAATTGTTGTGTCTGAATTGATCTGTACTCTAAATATTCTCAGTAGAGTTAGGTTGCCAGCAACAAATCACAATAAAAACATTTTCATCAAACCTTCATTTATCCAAAGAATTTTAGCTAACAGCTTTTACATTATTACCTTTTGACTCTGTCACATTGAACATAATGTTCTTCAGTAAACATTTACTAGTTAAACAGATAAATAATGTTAGCTTTCCTCTGAATTCTCAGAAAATAGCCCATCTCTCAAGTTAACCAAAATTGCTTATAAGATTTATCAATGTACATTTAGTTGATGAAATTATGAACACAGAAGATGTGATGTATCAAAGGAGGGCAAAGCTGCTTACTTTCCATTTCTTCAGAATCAGTCAGAATTTGGCAGAGTATACTGCCTCCTGGTCATTTTGATTATGCACTAGGAAAATTTCCTTTTTTAGGATATCAAGAAAATCTTTTTGAGCTAAGATATTTCAGAGAACATTCAGCATCAACTAAGATGGTAAAACAATAGTAAGCCACACCCGGCCGCAAGGAATCTCTGCTTTTCCCCTCTACACCATGAAGTCACTGAACAGTTCTGCTGTACGACGCAGTAAAATGTGCCACTTTCACATCACCATGTTTTGTCTTGCTTTATCTTTTTTCTAGAATGACTACAAAAAACTATCAATGCAGTGCAAAGATTTTGTTGTTGGGCTCCTTGATCTGTGCAGAAATACTGAAGAAGTAGAAGCCATCCTGAACGGGGATGTGGAAACGTGCCCCAGCGGAGCAGACCAGAGCCGGCCAAACCTCAGCCGCTTGAAACTCGCCATTAAATATGAAGTGAAAAAAGTAAGGTTAGGCACAAAGCCCCGTTTAACTCATTGCACATTTTATTGGTGCTAAGTGATGGTTTGGTGGAGGCAACAAATTTTCTAATTAGCAGCTGTACAAGACAGGCTCCCTAAGGAGTCTCAGAAGCCTCCTGTGAAGCGGAGCCCAGGCTAAACATCAGGCTTGTATGAAGTCTGTACACACAGCAGCACACTGACCACCACTTTGCTCTACTTACTAATGATCTCCAGCAGTTTTGTGTGACTGAAGAGGTTTTTGTCATGTAGCAGGAGCATCAGTTTCTAAGACCTGACTCAGCTTTCCCATTTGGGACCAATACTTTCAAATCCTCCTATATTATATTTAAATCTACTCCTATTATGTCTCTATTACGTTGCATTATTTCCAGTTTCTCTTCATACATTTCCTCCCAATCTACATCCTTGACTGGTTCCTGAGGTTATGATGAATACATTAAAAAGAAAAGAAAACAGTTGGTGGGGGGTGGAATGGAGAGAGGAACTGAAAGGAAGTGATAGCATTGTACAGGAGGCAGGAGGCTTGCCTTGCATGGGTTCAATCCCAGCACTAACTAAGGTCCCCTCAGCACTGCAAAAACTGATCCCTGAGAGAAAAGAATAATCCCTGAGCATAGCTGGGTGTGGCACCCCCCAAATAAATAATTTTTTTAAGTTGTTAAACCTAGGCTATAGAATTAAAGTAATATATACTAGTAATAGCACAGTGGGTAGGGCGTTTGCCTTGCACGCAGCTGACCCGAGTTTGATTCCTCTGCCCCTCTTGGAGAGCCCAGCAAACTACCAAGAGTATCCCGCCCACATGGCAGAGCCTCCTGGTAAGCTACCCATGCCACATTCGATATGCCAAAAACAGTAACAACAAGTCTCACAATGGAGATGTTACTGGTGCCCGCTTGAGCAAATTGATGAACAACGGGAAGACAGTGCTACAGTGCTGTGGTAATGATAAATCTCCAAAAAGTATTGACATGTCCCCCCACTCTTATACACTTTAAGGGAAAGTAGTTAAAACCCATATTTCTCTTCACAAATTTTTGTGTTGTATATGTTTGCATATCGTTAAATAAGCATCCATTTAAGTTTTCTCAAAGGCTGCTTTGTTGTATGCTTGGTCAGTTTACTAAGTGCTCATTATTTTCTTTAGGCTTCAGTTATCACAGATGGTCCAACAAATATATTAGTTTACTTGTATGAATTTATTTGTAGACAAAACTCCTAGGCACAGAATGAATGTGGCAAGTTTCTACTTTTCAGAACATTTCAGAACATCTGCTAAATTTTCCTTGAAGACAGGTGCACCTGTTTACACACATGCCAATTATTGTTTCTTCCACAGTAGAAAAAGGATATGGTTATATTTTATCATTATGAAAAGACACACATTGTGCTATTTCTATTATCTTCAAGATTAACCACGCTTAACAATCATTTGTAGTTCCTTCATATAACCTATCCTATATAAAAACTTTTGGTATTATTTACCAATTTTTATTAGGAGTTATAAATTTTTTTTCTTTTTGGGTCACACCTGGCGATGCACAGGGGTTACTCCTGGCTCTGCACTCAGGAATCACTCCTGGAGGTGCTCAGGGGACCATATGGGATGCTGGGAATTGAACCCGGGTCTCCCGCGTGGAACGCAAACGCCCTACCCACTGTGCTATTGCTCCAGCCCCAGGAGTTATAAATTTTTATATACTAAATAACATTGCTCAGTGTCATACCTAGGTTTTATTTGTAAAATATCAGTATGTGAGAATAGCACTGTATGACATACATAACAGTATGTCATCCTGTTCTTCATCGATTTGCTCGAGTGGGCACCTGTAACATCTCCATTGTGAGACTTTTTACTGTTTTTGGCATACAGAGAGCTTGCCAGGCTCCGCCGTGTGGGCCAGGATACTATTGGTAGCTTGCTGGGCTCTCTGAGAGGGATGGAGGAATTGAACCCAGGTCAGCGGCATACAAGGCAAACGCCCTACTTTCTGTGCTATCACTCCAGTCCTCCAGTATGTGAGAATACATGTCATAAATGAAAAGAAATAAAATTTAATTATAAAGTTTTTTTCATTGAAAGAGTTATGATGTAGAAATAAAAAATATATAAACAGGATAGTATATACAGTCTAGAAACATACCAAATTCCACATAAATGGGAATTTAGTATAAAACAAGATTATTAGGGCCAGAGGTATCTTAAAGAACTGGGGCACATGTCTGCATGCAGGAGACCTGGGTTTAATTCCCAGCACTGTATGTTTTCCCAAGCACCACCAGGATTGACCTGAGTACTAAGCCATAATTGCCCCCAGGTTCACCTCTGGGAACAGGCTGAAAGAGCAAAATACACACACACACACACACACACACACTCACACACACACGTAAAACAAGGTCATTAGCATTTTAGATGAATGCATAAAAAGTAATATCCTTTCTTTAAAATGTAATAAGCTATGTGGGCTCATAGAATTTTTATATCACTCTTTCTAAATTGAAAAAGTATATTCTAATAAAAATCCTTGTGTGAAATATTAATGAATTATTTTGAAGATGATAAATTTTCAAAACTGCATATGTTTTGAAAAAATACCATTAGTCATAAAGGAAAGTTTGATAAATTGGACTCTTCAAATTCATATATATCAGAACTTCCTGCTGTCTTGTTGGATACCTGTCAAGTGGATGCTTTATTATAATCATTCTTCAATTTAAACAATACTTGTATGGAAAATCACGCAACGAAATATAAACACAAATAAATGATGTCTGCACCAAACCTTTCTTTAATCAAGCTATGAACTATGCTCTCTCCTTCCTGCTAGTTTGTGGCTCATCCAAACTGTCAACAGCAGCTTCTGTCCATCTGGTACGAGAACCTGTCCGGGCTGCGGCAGCAGACAATGGCCGTCAAGTTCCTCGTGGTCCTCGCGGTGGCCATCGGGCTACCCTTCCTGGCTCTCGTGTACTGGTTTGCTCCGTGCAGCAAGGTGTGTGCAGAAAGCACGGACCTCAGGGATCTCCTACCAGCATGTCAGAGCCGGCCAAGCGAGGAAAATTCTATTTTCCAAATGAAAATTTTAGGGGTGTCAGAATTGAGTTTAAATAGTCCTACAGGTTTTAATATCTTCCAGATAAGAAATTTTTTGATAAAAAAATAAAAAGAAATAGGGAGCAGAAAAATTTTACCTACAATTGAATGAAAGTTAATTATTCTGTTTATGTTGTTATATTTCCTTTTTAATTTCTCACTAGGTATGTCTATGCATATAT
Source organism: Sorex araneus (assembly GCF_027595985.1). Lineage (NCBI taxonomy): Eukaryota > Metazoa > Chordata > Mammalia > Eulipotyphla > Soricidae > Sorex > Sorex araneus. Next base: position 179,380,228 of record NC_073304.1, read on the forward strand.
CTTGATGCCATAGTAAGCACTGAATAGAAGGATTTTTTTAAAAAATCCTAAAAAATGGGGTCAGAGATAGTACAGAGGTTAAGGTGCTTGTTTTGCATGGGGCCAACCCTAGTTCAATCTCTGGTATTGCTAATAATCCCCAAGTACCTCCAGGAGTAAACCCTGAGAAACATCTGGTGTGACCTGATGTTTCAAAAATTAATTATTATTTATTCAAAAATTATTCAAAAATTAATCCTTCAAAAATAAATATTTCAACTTTTCTCCCTCATTAAAAAATGAATTGACAGTTTTTTGTTATTTTATCCATCATGATAAATCTTGCTTTAAATAAATTGTGTAAATACTAATATATTACTTGGTTCAGTGAAGAAAAGCTACATTAGGGACAGAGTACATTGTGTGACCCAACAGAAAACCTGTCTACTTGTACAAATTATATTCTTGGGCTTTGGAGAAAATACTGTGTTGGGAGGGACCCAGACATTCACTAGTGTGACAGAGCCAGCTTGTAAGTGTCGACCTGCTCCCTTAGCAGACACAATTTTCTGTTCAATATTGTCCAGTGAATTTATTCTACATAATTTTGAAGTACATTTGGGAAACTATTTAAGTTTGAACTCAAGAGTCAGACAGAGATCATCCCAAAGCAATGGGGTTAATGTGTCTGCTGCACCATCAATTCATATACTGTATATAAATGTCACTTCCTGAACCACTTGCTGTTTCCTAACATGGACACGACTCACTCAAATACCTGCAGTATTTTGAGTGCAAACACTTAGATCACCATTGCTAACATACAGTCTTCTTACTACTGAGCACAGAGTTAGTGCACTAGACTTAAGATCCTAAGGTGTTCACAGTAAAAGCAGGTGCTGCCTTATCAGTTTCTCATGCCTATTCCATTAGGCAGTTCCTTGTGAATAATGCAAATATTCTGCTCTGCCTTTTGTCGTGACTATAATTTTTTATTCTTTTGTCAAAATTTTATATATGTAAGAACTGGAGTATTATTTAATAGAAAATGTATTCACCTATCAATCAGGAATACCAGCATATGTGATGAAAAACGTTGCCAGATTTTGTAACCACCAAAAATTTATTTTTCTATAATTACTTCCATAAGTATACACCATTATCCTAGGAGATCATTGGCATGCACAGGTGTTTATTCTTGTCTATGTGAGTCTGTGTTTTGCAAGGCATATGAAACAAGCTAAACTTTTCCTTTGGTATGTATTGTGGCAGATGGGGAAGATAATGCGTGGACCATTCATGAAGTTTGTAGCACACGCGGCCTCCTTCACCATCTTTCTGGGACTGCTAGTCATGAATGCAGCTGACAGATTTGAAGGCACCAAACTCCTTCCTAATGAAACCAGCTCAGATCATGCAAAACAGCTGTTCAGGATGAAAACATCCTGCTTCTCGTGGATGGAGATGCTCATTATATCCTGGGTGATAGGTAAAGACTGATTTTTCTGTCATCATTTATTTTTGCAGCTTTAGCAATTGAACTGAATGACACCAATGCCCACACAAGTAAGATAAATGTATATAAGGCACCACACGCCATGATTTTCTTCTGGTGATTTTCAACACAAGGAAGCCTTGAGTTATTATCTCTATAATAGTCTTCATTTGTGCAGTGTGATATTTGAATTTCCAAAAAAAGCCATGATGAAAAGAACAGTACAATATTAGCAAAATGCTGCCAGTGATGAAAAACCTGCCACTCATATTTCTGGAGAGTTATGACTTATATAAGCTTAAAAACAACTACACTCATTTATGTCAAGATATAACAGTAACTGAAGTCCCTCACATTTGATGAGCATTTGTACCAAGCACTTTACATATATCAAATCACACCATTTCTCTGTGCCTCACATTTCTAATGTATACCATAATAATAACAGCTACCTGATAGCACTTGTGTGAGATCAGTCATTTGCTTTTCATCTTCCAGATGGTAAGTGAAACAGAAGAAATGCAATCTTAACTACTACACCCTTTGTGTATAGTGTCACTCAGACATACGGTGTGTCATTAAACATAATGCACATGGGAAATCTATTTCAAGCATATATTTAAAAGCAAATAAATTCACCTATTTGTATACAAGTTTACAAGCCATACCCAGCAGTGTTCAGGGTTTACTCCTGGCTCTGTGCTCAGGGAACCAGACACAGCACAGGGGATTGAGCCGGAGCCCACAGCATGGTGTGCAAGGCAAATGCCTTAATCCCTACTATCTCTACAACCCCATGAGAGAAAGCACTTAGTAGGTACCAAGAGCCTTTGTTCAATAATGAGGATACCTCAGGGAATGGCATAGCACTTCCTGGCAGTCTGGGAACAGGTTGGTAAGAGCATCAGTAATAGAAGTCTGTGTAAGAAATACATGTAAGGAGACATGGGACATGTCCATCTGAGCGAGGGGGATGGAGAAGACATCCCTAGACAATGTCTTCAGTCTGAAATTTTGAAGAGAAGGAACTGTCAAGTGCGTGGAGTGATTCTTGTGGGGAGGAGGTGTGACTGAAGAGCACTATGAGGTGTGGAAACACCAGAAGCTCGTGTGCCACGATGGAGCAGAGGTGCACCTGTCGGTGTGGGGACAAGGGGCGGGAGCTCCAGGCATGGTTTTCTGCTGTTGGGATGGAATCCAGTCCCCCTATAGAAAGAATTCCTTCCTGTGGCTGTAAGGTAGAGTGAGGGCTGAGTTTAGAGGATGGAAAACAGCTGGAGGGATGAGGGGAACGATGATGATGATGAGGAGGAGGAGGAGAAGGTGGAGGAGGAAGAGGAGGACTCAGGCACTGGGGGAAAGAGTCTGAGAGCCTCTTAAGAGAATGTGGAGAGAGAGTTTACCTGGAGAGAGCCGTGGGTTCTGGTTGGATTATTAGGTGCTGAGTATAGTTTGCTAAGAGGGAAGGTTTAGAAGGAAAGTCATGAATGCCATTTCAAAAATCCTTTTTAAGATAAAAGTAACACTTCTTTATAATATTATATAGATGTTAAGGAAAGATTTTTGTATCAACATCTGCATAAACTATCACTGTATCACTGTCATCCTGTTGCTCATCGATTTGCTCCAGCAGGCACCAGTAATGTCTCCATTGTGAGACTTGTTACTGTTTTTGGCATGTCGAATACGCCATGGGTAGCTTGCCAGGCTCTGCTGTGCTGGCGCGATACTCTTGGTGCTTGCTGGGCTTTCCGAGAGGGACGGAGGAATTGAACTCGGGTCAGCCGCATGCAAGGCAAACGCCCTACCCGCTGTGCTATCGCTCCAGCCCCGAGAACTGAAATCTTTTTAGAGAACTCTCAAGCTCAGTCGTGATGGTAGATGGGTATGGGGTTTGGGTGCAGTAGCTCCCACGTTTTTGTTTTTTGTTTTGGGTTGGTTTGGGTTGATTTTTTTCTTTTTGTTTATTTTTTGCTCTTTTTGGGCCACAACCCAAAGCTGTGGTCAGGGCTTACTTCCAGACCTGCACACAGGGATCAGTCCTGGCAAGGTCAGGAGGATCATATAGGTGATGCCTATGTCAAAATTAGGTTGCCTGTGTGCAAAGCAAATGACCTACCTGCTGTGTTATTCTTTAGGGCCTGAAGTGCATTCTTCTGCTACTACCCCATGGTAATGAAATCTACCTAACGGTTTCAGTCATGTGGAAGTCCCATTAGTTCTGTTCTGATTATGTGAGTTCCAGTGAGTGTTTTGGATGTTTTAGTTAAAGATTTCTACAAGGGCTAGAAATGTTACTGAGTAGTAAAGCTTTTGTCTTACATGTATGAGACTTGATTTTGATCCCTGGCAACTGGCACTACTTCACTACCACCATTACACACACACACACACACACACACACACACAACCATACAATTTGATAGTTTATGTGCAGAACTAATGAACAAGAATATTGATTGTTTTAAGGCTCTTGATCAATTTTTAAAAATTAATTGCTGGCAATGCACTATCATTGGTGAACTATGGGGTGTGTGGGGAATGGGATTTGTGGTTCGCTGAGTGGGTAGGGAAAGATTTTAAAAGATTTAGTGCTAAAACCTTTCAGATTTATTTTGCTTTGTTAAACAACTAGAGCTACAGTGAAACTGATTGACATTTTAAGCCCCTTTCTAATGCAGGCATGATATGGGCTGAATGTAAAGAAATTTGGACTCAAGGACCCAAAGAATACTTGTTTGAGTTGTGGAATATGCTTGACTTTGGCATGCTAGCAATCTTTGCTGCATCATTTATTGCAAGATTCATGGCATTCTGGCATGCTTCCGTAGCCCAGAGCATCATTGATGCCAATGATACATTAAAGGACTTGACAAAAGTCACATTGGGAGATAATGTGAAATACTACAATTTAGGTGAGTTTACAATACATAGTACTAACTTGAAAAAGTACTTTGAAAATTTTCTTTGTAAGGGGAAAGGTCAAAACTTATTAATTCTCATATAACTGCTGATGTGTTTCTAGCTTCTTTAGCATATTGTAGCTAAGATAAATCAGGTTTGTACTTCTGATTTATCTACTAGCTGGAAAACTGATAATCACAGGTTGTTTTCATTTTAGCTCTGATCAGTTGACTATCAAATTCCATTGAAAATGACTATACTGTGTCTTGTGTGTTTTTTAAATCTTTGTCTATTGTAAATAGTATACATTTGAGTGACTTTTTCATTTAAGACATAAAAGCTATTTGAAAGTTAGCTTTCAATAATCCACCCAGGATTTGTACTGGATGAGAAATAAGAAAGAAAGTTAAATATGGAGGACAAATTATCACCTCAAAGACCAACGAGGTTCAGGAAGGTCAACACAGGTCTAAGTTTATTTGCCCCTGCCTCCATAATCGTGAACCCCATGAACAGGCAGATGCTTCCCCTAATTTCCCTATAGAAGAAATGAGGTCATCCTTTTCAAAAAGGACTATCGCTGCTAATGTCCAGTCAGATGAGGTTCTTCCAATGAGGATGAGTGGTAAATTCTTAAAACAAAGAGGGCAGAGAAGAACTAAGAACACCTAGTAATTCTTTCAATTTGAGCACACAAGTCATTCTTCATAACAAAAAAAGTGACAAGTGGGATAAAAGTTGGTCCAGTTATTTGCTTAAGAAAAATCATTTTATTTAAAAATCTAGTGTGGAAAAAAGATTCCCTCTGAATATGTGCGGCAGATCCTCTGATAAGAAATGACTTAACATTCAATTAACATCTCTATGGGTTTACTGATGTCATTACATAACGATTTCTTTTTATTACTTTTCATTTGACTTACTACTTAAAGTTTCAGTATTAAGGTTTGAAAATTAAAGCTATTATTTGTATACAATACTTATATTTAAATCATTAAGAAAGGAGACTGCTCCCATTTGTTTCCTTTCCTAATTCTAGTTCTCAGAATATAAACAAATACAAATCTATAATATTTTCCCCTTTCTTACGCATTTTTTTTATTTTCCTACATAGTGGTTTCTTAACTACATTTTGATGATCTTATTTTTATGATTTTATGGTAAAACAGATTTCAGTGATAAATGGAAATTACTTTGAGGAAGCAGAAATCACTTATTAGAAGTGTTCCAAAAGCAAAGATCATATTATACTGTAATCATAGCTTAAGATTAAATAATATTCTACTATTTATTTAGTGTCAAGCATTTTCTAAATACATTTGCTGAATTTTGAAATAGTGAAAGGGATACAGAAATTTATGCTATCTAAATTTCTTTTACAGATGGGAAAATGAAGTGAAGTAATTTGTGCTAGTTGTTCCAGTATATGGGGGTGTATTTATCAGTAAGAGTATGTACTTATATATGCATGTATAGTTGGAAGTTATTAACCATTATGCTATGTCCTTATGGAAAACTGTCAGCAAACTAGGAGAGTCATTTTCTCAGTAAATGTAAATGTTCAAGTATATCTGACACAAAAATACTCCTTAAGATCAGAGATTGGGTTGCTAAAATACTAATACTTCTTCTTCACAACTGAAGTTTTCCTGATAAACAAGAAACTCACAATAAATTTTGTCTTTTCTTTTTCCTAGCCAGGATAAAGTGGGACCCCTCTGATCCTCAAATTATATCTGAAGGTCTCTATGCAATTGCCGTGGTTTTAAGTTTCTCCAGAATAGCGTATATTTTACCAGCAAATGAAAGCTTTGGACCTCTGCAGATATCACTGGGAAGAACAGTAAAAGATATCTTCAAATTTATGGTCATATTCATCATGGTGTTTGTGGCCTTTATGATTGGGATGTTCAATCTCTACTCATACTACATTGGTGCAAAAGAAAATGAAGCTTTCACAACGTATGTGATCTCAATCTTATGAGGATGGAAACTGATGATTAAAGAGATATTAGCATAACAGTTGTTAAAAATATTCATTAAGGTAGTTTTGATAAAGACTTCACCTCTGATTCATCTTACGTCTAGCAAAATGAAAGAATTTTAAAGTGAATTGGGAGAACCCAACAATATCAAACAAAAATAGCCAACATTTTTAGAGCCAAACATTATAATAAGTTTCTCATACCATTTTATTATTTCTATTCCATGGGAAGGGGAAACTCAAATTCAAAAAGGTGAATCTTTTGAACGTTACATAGTTGCTAGTATGTGAAAAAAAAAAACCACAACACAGTAGGCTGGGAGGTGGCACATAGGGCCAGAGAGCATACTTCCCATGTGGGAGCCCTGGGTTCAAACCCTGGCAACATAGGATCCCCTGAGCACTGATCTTGGAGCAACTCCCAAGAAGTACTGGGATGCCTTCTCAAAAAAAAATGGACAACAACAGTTCTCAGGGTGATCCCATATCTATGCTCCTAAGTACGGTGCTCTTGTGTCTACAGGAGTGCCCTGGGGCATGGCCTACGAGAACAGCTGCTGTTTAATTCAGTGTGTTGAATCTTATAAAGATCCAAATTATCAAAAGTGATGAGAGTTTTGACATGTGTTAAAAAATACCATAGACTTATACTTCTTATAAAATAAGTTTGGAACAGATCATTCAGTGTTACAATGAGAAGTATTTGCTGAAATGTGACCCACTTTTATCCCTGTTCCTATAACATGAAGTTTAGCAGAAAAATTAGATCACCTGGGTTATGCATGGTGTTTAGTTTTGGTCTGTGATTGGACTTCTTAAATTTTCCTGCTCATAACCTTTCTTTCATATGAGAAATTGTTACATGACTATGGCCATAAGGCATACAAAATAGGCATAGAAATTAAACATTTACTAATACCAAAACAAAAAAAATTATTTAAAACAAAATTTTAAGATTTTTTTCAACCCCATATTCAGTTATGGGACCAACACGGGGTTGCAATCCCCAGTTTAAAAAATGAGGATCCATAATAATGTCTAAAAGTTTCGAAGTTCCTGCCTAATTCATGTAATTGCTTATAAGATTTGCTAAGTTTGTACTTATATTTTCCATGAGACATTAGTATTCTCTATGTTAGTTTAAGTATAGATAAATAGGACACTTAAAAAGACTCTAACAAGTTTATTATTTTAATTAATATATTTACTTTCCACTTCATTGACAAAGTAATGGATTATTTAAATGTTAATATCTGTAGCTAGGAAGTTGTATCATTCACTGAATGCTTATTACATTTGTAAGATATTTGAATGGGTCTTTTTTTAGCCATACCCAATAGTACTCAGGTCTTACTCCTGGCTTTATGCTCAGGGATCACTCTTAGCAGGCTTGGGGGGACTACATAGGGCTCAGGGGATTAAACCCAGTCAGCAGTGTGCAAGAGCCTACTTGCTGTTCTATGGCTCTGGCTCCAAGTTGTATGTGTGTGTTTTATATTATTACCTCGTCCTAACATAAATCTAGAAGCAAAAGCTTATTGCACCTATTTTGTAGAAAACTGAGGTTCAGGGAAGTGAAAAAAATGTTCTCCCAAGTACCAGATAATAATTTGCAAGCTATAAAATGAACTCACTTTTATTATGATTACCATTTATTCATCAATGTTATTTCCTCTCTCTTTTTATTTTCCCTAGAGTTGAGGAAAGTTTTAAGACATTGTTCTGGGCAATATTTGGACTTTCTGAAGTGAAATCAGTGGTCATCAAAAACAATCACAAATTCATTGAAAACATCGGTTATGTTCTTTATGGAGTCTATAACGTTACAATGGTCATCGTTTTGCTAAATATGTTAATTGCAATGATCAACAACTCATTCCAGGAAATTGAGGTACCATAGCCACAGTATCACTGCTGCACATTTTTATGCTCTGTCCCTGTTCTTGCTTTTGTTTTTTAATTTTCATTTGAGGCGCTATGATATACAGGACTGCTAATAACAGGGCTTCACGCACGCAGCTTTCAGTTCCAACACCCGCACCAGTGTCCGCTTCCCTCCACCATTACCTCAGTGTCCTCCCACTTCCCCCCCCCCACCCCCCTGCTGTGTGTTTAAATCATCCCAGGGATTAGCTCAAGAAAAGTGCCGGAAGGACAGATGTCCCCTCTTCTTTTATCTGTCCCTGTTTTCTATATTTGCTGGGTTAGCAATCTTGAATATTTTATCTCTTTTCCTCGAATACAACTTCAGTGGGTAGAGTGTGACTACAAAACAAAAAGAGAAAAACAATGTCAGATTTAGCATTCTAGAAAAAGCTCTAGAAATTCTGTACCAACATAAGTTTATAGTACTGTAACACTGTTGTCCCGTTGTTCATTGATTTGCTCGAGCGGGCACTAGTAACATCTCCATTGTGAGACTTATTGTTACTGTTTTTGGCATATCAAATACATCACAGGTAGCTTGCCAGGCTCTGCCATGTGAGTGGGATATTCTCGGTAGCTTACCGGGCTCTCTGAGAGGAACAGAGGAGTTGAACCCAGGTTGGCTGAGTGCAAGACAAACGCCCTACCCTCTGTGCTATCACTCCAGTCCATAAATTTATATTTTATTTAAATATTAATTCTCCAAAAAAATTTAGAGTGATGTTCAAAACCACTCATTCTCAAATTTAGAGTAATAGCATAGAATATTTTGTCTGTGTCCTGAATTAATAAAATAAGTGATCTGTTGCAGAATAAACAAGTGAATAATTTTTCATACTGTTGCTCAGAATATAGAAAGGTACATTCATAACTGTCAGTGTATTTATAAATACATGCAGGCTTTGAGATCTATAGTCCTGAAAGCCTGATAAAATTCCAGACAGATTTAGGAAAGAGTGAGTGAGTTGAACACTAACACAGTGAAACTCTCTTGGAGCCTGTTGGGACCAAGAGTGTTTGCAGGCCCCGTTACTTCCACCACACAATGTCAGAAGCATCGCAATAATTCTGTTTCCTTGCATTCCCTTACTCAACTGTCATGTGCATTTGTCTAGGATGATGCCGATGTGGAGTGGAAATTTGCCAGGGCCAAACTTTGGTTTTCCTACTTCGAGGAGGGAAGGACCTTGCCCGTCCCCTTCAACTTGGTGCCAAGTCCAAAGTCTCTGTTTTATCTCTTACTGAGGCTTAAAAAATGGGTTTTGGAGTTGTTTCAGGGTCATAAAAAAGGTTTCCAGGAGGATGCAGAGATGAACAAGGTAATTTAACTGAACAATTATATGTTGTAAATGCTGCAACTGCTGGTACCACTTTCCTACACCCTTTTTAATTTTTTTTTAAAAGTCAACCATGATGACCAGTTCATCACTTTACAAAGTCAGGTCAGTATGGCCCGCTGATTTGAGTCTGTTTAGTAGGAACACTCTGGATATTTACTATCAAAAGAACGACTGCAAGAGTCATGAAATAAAAGAACGACTGTAAGAGTCATGAAATGTAACTGAAATAATGTGTTCCATTATCTGGGGGCTTAAAGGGAGAGCTGTTCAGCATCCCATTTTCACTACTGTGACCACGAATCCCCCACTTCATCTTTGATATATACATTGAGGTAGAGAATCAGCCCTGGATATGACTCGGGGAGATCTGACAAATCATCAAGTAAATTCAACACTGAGAAGTACTGAAATCTATCGCTTAGCTGCAACATGGGAGACAGACTTGGCAGTAGATGGTTAAAGAAAGATCTAAGGATAATAATTGGAAACCATAAATAAGAGGCAATGCAATCTCAAGACACCATAAAAGCAGTATAGAGCCTAGGAAAGTTGATGGAGAGTTCAGAAATGTTTAGAGCATGTGTAGAATGCTACGTGTAACTCTGTGTGTGTGTGTGTGTGTGTGTGTGTGTGTGAGTGTGTGTACACGCGCACGCGCACGTGAGTATGGAAGAGACTTGCTCTACAGAGGGATTTTGTAAAGGTACATAACTCTACACGCAGGAGGACTCAGAGAGTAGGTGCCCCCAGAACAGGGGCAACTGTGGTGCTGGGCTCATCTAACAGGAAGTCAAAGGGGCGGTTTCATCTGAAGACCTGGGGTAGAGCAGGACAGGATGAATATCTTTAAATTTTCCACTTTTGGCTAGAAAGTAAAGTCTGCTGTTCCTTCAAAAATAGAGAGGCATTGAGCAAAAGTTGCAAACTCCTCAGTTTTAATTGTATGTAAAAATAAAACAAAAAGATCTGTCCAGTGCATGGCTGGGCTGTCTGAGAAAGTGGCGAGCCCTCCCCATTGTGATTGCTGGATAAATGCTGGAGAACCCACGCAGGAATTTACAGACCTTTCAATATGGGGTGAACATTGAAGTAAGGGATTGTAGAGCAGTTCTAAAATTCTATTATTGAATGACAGAAATGTTCTAATCCCTACTCCATTTTCCATTAACTGCTTGGGGTTATAAAGTGGGTAATCCACTCTTACAGCTCTGGTTTCCTCAACTATATTGGACTAGTAACAATAAAATATAACTATAACAATAACTATCTACAGTATGATGAGCAATTCAAATTAACATGTTAAATAAAGTGCTTAAAAATCAAAAGTCACCTTCAGGTTCAGATATTATAAATATTTATATAAGAATTTTATAAAATTATATCATCTACAGATGATACTCTTCCAGATTTATCATTTATGGTACTCTGGGTAGAGCAGCAAAAATTTTGGTCACTTTCTTTAATGTTATTTAGTGTGTTGCTTACAGGGGATAATTAGAACCACAAAAATGTCTGAAAGAAATGTCTAAGTACTTACTAAATAACACAATCAGAACATGTCTAAATTTGTTTAGAGTATTAGACTAGGTTGCTTTCATAATATGGAATAAAGAGTAAATTTTACCTTGTAATTCCAAGTATATAATTGGCAAGTGTACTCATTTTACTATTTATCTTTAAAAGAGAAATGAAGAAAAGAAATTTGGAATTTTTGGAAGTCATGAAGCCCTTTCAAAATTGTCCCTGGACCAAAAACAGGTAAGATGATATGTGAAACTATAGAAGTTTCACATTTATGTGAAATGTATATGAAGCTCTGCATAATATCAGGCTTATTTTTTTATGAAAAGGGGAATGGTCAGAAGTAATTTCCAGAAAGAAAAAGATAATAACCATAAAATATTTTAACTATTTTAACAACATTTAGAGAATCTGCTTAAGAGAGGTGGAGATAAGTTTATAGCCAATTAACAAGAAAAGAATTATATGTATATTTAAGACAGATATTAAACATATCTTATAATACCTATAGGGGATGAAACACAGAAACAGTAATGTAAAGAAGGAAAACTTAAGATAACAGAGGATCTGTCAGGATTTTGGTGAAGCTACAATGAACTGAGCTCAGTTGAGAGGGAAAGCACGCACATCTTGAAGAGGCTCCTTAAATGGTTATCATGGTTGTTAAACCAAGATTAAGTATGGAAGAGTCTAAGAGATAGCACAGTGGGTAGTGTGCTTGCCTTGCATGCAGCTAACTCAGGGTTGGGCCTAGGCACCGTTTTTTTAAAAACAATTTTATTGAATCATCGTGAGATAGTTACAAGTTTTCATGTTTGGGTTACAATCACACAATAATCAAACACCCACCCCTCCATTAGTGCACATTCCCTACCACCAATATCCCCGGTATACCTATACCCTCCTTTCCCACCCTCCCCCTGCCTTCATGGCAGACAATATTCCCCATACTCTCTCTCTACTTTTGGGCATTATGGCTTGCAACGCAGACACTGAGAGGTCATCATGTTTGGTCCATTATCTACTTTCGGCACACATCTCCCATCCTAACTGGTTCCTCTAGTCATCATTTCCTTAGTGATCCCTTCTCTATTCCATCTGCCTTCTCCCCTCCGCTCATGAAGCAGGCTTCCAGCTATGGGGCAATCCCCCTGGCGCTTGTATCTACTGTCCTTGGGTATCAGCCTCATGTGATGTTACTCTATACTCCACAGATGAGTGGTGCCCTTACCCTGCCAGGAGTGATCCTTGAGAGCAGGGCCAGGAGTAAGACCTGAGTACCACAGTGTGGCTAAACAAACAAAATTAAAAAACTAAATAAAAGGTAAAATATGGGAGCAAGCACAGGGAAACCTCAATACTGAGTATAACTGACAGAGTTCCCAGATAGCCTCGTGTTCTGGAGATGCATCCACTCTGGTGATGGGGATATCTGCTTCTTTCTTATAGCATGCACACAGCAGAGAGGCAGGGCATGTCCAGAACCGGGCCCCAGAAGGCTGCTGGCAGGGGCGATTTCCTGTTGCTCCTCAAGGTTTTTGGGAAACAGATGCATAATGGGAGCTTCCATCTCTAACACATTTTTTTAAAAAAAATTATTTATTTTATTGAATCACCATGTGGAAAGTTACAAAGTTCTCAGGCTTATGTCTCAGTTATAAAATGCTCGAACACCTGTCCTTTCACCAGTGCCCATATTTCACCACCCAAAACCCCAGTATACCTCCCACCCCCCCATCCCCACCTTCGTAGCTGATAAATTTCACTTCATTTTCTCTTTACCTTGATTACATTCCATATTTCAACGCAAAACTCACTGTTGTTGAAGTTTCTCTGTTGGAGTTTCCCCCCAAAAAAACAGCCCTACTGATAAGGGACAATGAAGTGGGACATGAAAACTGAATCTTTGACTACCCTTAGGAGCACTTCCGGCAATTTCTGTCATTGTAACTCACTGAACAGAGAGCTATGCTACAGCAAACCCCTCCGCACCCCCACCTAGAACACAAATACCAAGGAGATTATTTAACTTTGTTGTTGAGTATGTAACTGTCCCCAGTTGTCCCCAACAAAAGAAGGGTACTCCTAATTATTAAGTCTTAGTACAGTATTTCTGTAATATGCACTGGGGAAGTTGAGGTTCATCTCATTTCTTTCCTGTTCACTATTTAATTAACTTCTCTGAGCATCAATTTCCTCATCTATAAAATAGGGATGATATAATTATATCAGCTGATGGAGAGTGTGATGGTGGAATGTCTTATGCATAAAACCCTATCATTAACAGTTTTGAAAAACCCAGTGCCAAAAAATTTTAAAAATCAGTAAACATTTTTAAATAAAATAGTCCAATTATAAAAATAAAAAACCCTGTACATCACAGAAGGTTGTTGGAAGATGTTAAATTGGTGCTTTGCAAGTTAAGACATATCATAGAAAGATGGCTCCTTTTTACTAGTTGGTAAAAAAAACACAAATAAATTAGAAATTAGCAGCATATTGAATTTTATAGTTTTGCAGTACCCAAATACTTATGCTATGTGACAATTATAACATTAAATCTTTAGACAAAAGTTCAATGGAATTAAAATGCATTTTAAAACTTTGTAATAAAAAATTGTCTTTCAAGACCAAATAATTTTATTTTCTGTATAGTTTCTCCCAAAATGTAGCCAATTAAATTTTGGATCTAAATTATCCAAAATACATGGAGCTGGGCACATTGGCACTGTTCAGGGGCTAGTCCTGGCTCTGGGCACAGGACTGACCCTGACAAGGCTTAATGTCTATTTTCCCCCATCCAAAAAAATTGGGGGACATTTTGGGTCACACTCAGCAATACTCAAGGTTTACTCTTTCCTGCGTCTGAGCTCAGGAATCACCCCCAGTGGACTGCACCCAAGTCGGCCATGTGTAAGGCAAGAGTCCCGCCTGCTGTAATTTAGTGCCAGTTCTGCTCCATTCAAAATTTTAACAAAAATTCATGAAATATCTATTATGTATTAGAAACTGATTTGAAAGCTTTTTAAAAAAAAAACTGTATTTGCACTCAAACTCATTCACATTTAAAACAGAACTCATATCATAAAAAAATATCCAAAGGAGTTCACAATTGATTCATCATATGTCTTTAAATTGGTAGTTCCCGTGTAAGGGTGACTTGTCACGCCCTACCACAAGCATCCTTGGGTCCATTTGTGCTACCTATTTTGCATTGTCATAATTAGAGGGGAACTGTTATCGGCATTTAGTACACAGAGGCCAGGACAGTTGCTGAATATTCTACAGTATAAAGGAAGCTGCCCAGAAGATAGACTCATTCCTGCCCAAAGTGTCAAAATGTCACATTTGAGAAACCCCAAGCACAGGCAAAGCAGAATGCGGAGTGTTGTGCAGAAACTCTCCGAGCAGACGGCAGTGGCTGCTGTCCTCTAGAAAACCCACAATCACACATGTCCTCAAACAGAAAGAATCCCATTTTCTGGCTTTCCTGGCACTGACAACTCTTTTGTGCCACCCAGATCATTTGTAAGACATCAGCCAAATACCGCCTAGCTACTCCTTCATGTTGTGGAAGAATTATCACCATGTAACTGAGTTATACCACCTGGTCCCTATACCTGGGCTGCACAGGAATTAGGTACTACGTGCCCAAGAAGCCAAACGAATAATAAGTACTCTTCCTTCGTCTCTCCATCTAACAATGCTCAGACCTTATGGTGCCTGGGAAACCCAGGATATCCCAGAAATGCTGAGGGCCTCAAGAAATGCACCTGCCGATGCTTTAGGGAGCCAGGTGATGCCAGAAATTAAACCCAGGCAGGGTGCATGGTAGACATGTGCCCTAGCCCTGGGGTGCCCCCAGGCCACGTGTGTATTGTTTTTTTCTGGTTCTGATAAGACTGGCCACAGTTCCCTTATTATCGTAACTCTGCTAGATCATAACTGAGTTATAGCTGTTCTTTCCTGGATACCCAGAACTTAGCACAGCACCTTATATAGAAAGGACACTCAGTGTAAACTAGTTGACTTGATGAGTATGAACTTGGCTGTTTTAAATCAGCATGTGGCCATTTAAAGCATCAAAACCTTGGATTTAAATCAAGGATTTTAACTGAGTGTCACTGAACTGTTTTAGCACGTTAGGTGTCACTGGGAAAAATAAATCATGTCCATCTTTGAAGCCAGGCTTCAAGTTTTCATCCCCCAGAAAATAGTTCTACACCCAACCCATATATATCTGGGGCTGATCTGTTTTTCTCTTATTCTCCTACATTTGCTTATGAAACCATCTTTGGCTTTAGGAAACTCTTTAAACAGTTTTTAGTCATCCTCATAGCTTATTAAAGTGTGTTAACACTTTTTTTTCAGATTTTTTCTTTTTGGGTCACACCCAGTGATACTCAGGGATTACTCCTGGCTCTGCTCTCAGAAATTACTCCTGGCAGTGTCAGGGGACCCTATAGGATGCCGGGGACCAAACCTGGGTTGGCTGCGTGCAAGGCAAACACCCTCCTCGATGTGCTATCTCTCCAGTCCCTCAGATTGTTTCAATTCTTTGCTATTGACCTGTTAAGACAAATACATTGTTTTAAACTGGTTGCCCAGATGTGGTCTTTTGCAAATCCTAAAGTCCAAGTGGATTAATTTGTGCATTTTTGACACTTACATTCTGCCTCTTAGCAAAGCTTTGCCTTGGTGCTTTTTGGGGAAAGTCCATGAGACTGTCATGCTGCAATTCATCTTCTTGCAGTCCTCATATTGGCATGCTGATCCCATAGCAATAGACCTTTGCAAACACCACCATTATGTCCCCAACTAGATTGCCTCTTCCTCTATCACAAGATGAAACTATGGGAAGGATCAAACATGACAACTCTTGGTTAGATGGCTGCCCTATAGCCAAAGATCCCAAAGATTCCTCAGACAACTGCTAGATGTTGATAGACTAAATTGTGATCTGTCTTGGAAGATAATATACTAAGCAAAATACATTATAATGGCATTAAATATGTAGATTATATAGAGAGGTTTATAGATGTGACTGATATATATTATTTAAATCAATTCCTAATTATTTTCAACTTATAGCTTGGGCACAGTAAACAGTCAAGTATAAGAAGTTCAGAAGATTTTCAATTAAATAGTTTCAATAATCCTCCAAGACAATATCAGGTAAGCAATTATTTTTAAAGAAACAAAGCTAGTTATCTAAAATATGTAGAATCTCAAACTGTGCTGTTCTTTAAATCATACTGAACTACATTTTTCTTATTTCAAGAAGTATTTGTGTAGTAACTGCCATGTGCCATATATTTACTAAGTATTAGAGATAACGAAACAGATAAAGTCTTGGTATCATGGGTTTTAGAATCTCTGTCCATTTTTAAAAAGTACTCTTTACAAAGAAACAGAGAAAATAGAATTTATCTCAAGTCCCAACACTACACTTAAAAATTTAGAATACATTTGGTGAATACTCTCCAGATGATTCTAAATGTATATAACTTTACTTATATTTAATACTATTAAGAGTGAGTTTAATATATTTATAACAGAGGAGGGGCCAGTGAGGTAGCCCCATGGGCTGAGCACATGCTTTGCATGTAGGAGAACTGATGGTTCAGTCCCCGTATTACATGATTCCTTATCACAGTGCAAAGAGAGTCCCCAAGCACCACTGGGTATGGCCTCCCCCCAAAACCCTTAATAACAAAGAGTAATGGATTTTTAACCTACAAAACATATTCATATTATTTTTTTGATGAACAGCTTAATTTAGTACAAATAAATAATATGAACTTCCTTGTTGATGTATACTCATAGGTTTACTTTTGCTGCTATTTATTAGTGCGTTATTAATATACTTGTCTAGAAATCCAATTATGTATGTAGAATAAGATCTTGGAAGTAAAATTGTGCTGTCCACCCTTAAATTGAAGGCTTAAATGTAGAATTTGGTTTTGCTATATATCCCCCTGCCAAGATTCTGTGCAAATTCTGAGTCTGTTTTTCATTAAAAGATATTTATATATATATACAGCAATATATATGAGTATATGATAGGTATCTGGTGCCCGCTCAAGCAAATCAATGAACAATGGGATGACAGTGCTACAGTGCAGTGCATATATGTATAAAAATAAAAAGAAAAGGCGCGGGCGAGGGAAGGGACGCCTCACCGCACCGAGCCAGGCACAGGGCCTAGGGCAGCAGCCGTCTCTCCCGCCACCCGAGTTCGGTAGCCTCCGGCCACTTCCCCCACCCCGGGGAGGTTGATGGCGAAGATGTGGCAGGCGAAGGAAGGAACGAAGCCATGATGGTTGGTCTCACTTGCAGTTTATTCCAATCTTCTCTCTATACACTCTCCCCGACCTATACACTTTCCGCCCTCCATACACTTTCCGCCTCTATACACTTTCCCCCCTCACCTTCTCTCCAAATCCCTTTTATTGATCATGGCCCTTCCAAAGGGCGCAATACATTGACGTCACCAAAGCACCAAAAGATCTTACAGGAAGGACATTGAGGCAACATAATTCTCTTGTATCTGCAGGCCCTTAATCTAGGCCCCTGGAAAGAAGATACAAAAGCAAAACCAAAGCCTTCTTTGGGCTGAAAGCACTGGGATTTACATTCCAAAGACTAGGCTGGGCCAGAGCCTGGAATCTACAAAGTCAAGTCAATTCTGGCTAGCACCTTAGATCCGGGTCAAAGATCAGCTAGGTTTTCAGTGACAAAAGATTTCTGTAACAAAACTCCAGAAGGCAGCTGGAAAAGGGGAAATATTCCAACACATATATATCAGTGAAACTATTTCTTAATTGCCAGCAAGTACAAAAATCACAATTGATAACATTTCTTGAAAAGAGATAGTAAAAGATAAAAAAAAAGTACACATTTTCCTGTCCCATATGCAGTAATCATATCCTTCATGTGTCCAACTTAAAGGCTGGGTGTTGCTTTAATACTTCTTAAACAAAAGACAAGCAACACACATCAAGGATTGGATCTTTGCTGTAAACCTATTCTTTTCTCCAGAATTAACTTTTGAGTCATTAGCTTAGGTGCCCATGAAAATTGCTTCAGAAAATCTGGAGAGTATAATATATTCCCTGTCAGCTAAATCATAATAACCTTTAACAACCATCACTTCTAAAGGGAGACAGACTCAGAAACCTATTTCAAATGAGACGTCTGTCATGAACAAAGAAATTGAAATAACTTTATCCATTCTCTCCTTAGAAAATAATGAAGAGACTCATTAAAAGATATGTACTAAAAGCCCAGATAGATAAGGAGAGTGATGAAGTAAATGAAGGTGAGTTTAAACCAAGGACATCTTATTCCCTTTATGTACCAGATCCAAGACACGGGACTTGCAGCAGGACTGAGAGAGAGCTGGAGAGGGACCTGGGAATGATGAGTGTCAAAAGGCGAAAAAGACAGGCTCTCTCTAACTTAGCAGTGCCATAAAATACTGACTGGGGAAATGGGCTGTGGAGAGATGCCATTTGCTAAATGAGCAACTATTGTTTGTGAGGGAATACTGAACAGAAAAGCAAATGGGTAAGAGAAGAAAGAGGCTAGATCCCTACAATGTCTGCCACCAAGTTAATTAAGAAAACAGAAATTTCTCCTTTGGGAAGTTATTTCTTTTGATAGAATTTAAAATACAGATGAATATGGAGTTAGGTGTGACTTTTATCTCTCCCTTTCTCTCTGTATCATGCATTTATATTGGACTTCTTACCACTCTTGTTTTTTCAAAGGGGAACTGAAGGAAATCAAACAGGACATCTCCAGTCTCCGCTATGAACTCCTTGAAGAAAAGACACAGAATTCAGAAGATTTAGCAGATCTTATTAGAAAACTTGGGGAGAAACTCTCAGGGGAAGCAAACCAGGAGGAAAGCAAGAGATAATGTAAAACTTTCCTAAAATTTCACCTATCTTCGCCAGAAACTGTATTTTTGAGTTTGTTTTAAAAGTGTCAATGTCACGGCATTTTAAGCAAGAAAAGGTTGAAAGGCAACTTGTGTACCCAGAGACCTACTATTTGAATTTGTGATTAAATTCTATTATTCAAGTTTACTGATTATGATGAAAATTAGGGGTGTGGTTTGGTGCTTGTTTCAGCGGAACACTTATGATGCTGGGACTGCCAGGACAGGGCAGTCACCAGGAGGGGCAGAGTGCTCCAGACCCCTCCTATTTCCAACCCCACCCCCGGAAGGGGAAGACTAGCCATTCTCTCCCAGTGTGTACTCCAGCCCCTCCCCTCCTCCCCCCCCCCCCGCCCCCCGCACATCTACTTCCTTGTGGTCATTTCTTTCTTAAATTTTTTTTTTAATTAAGTTACCATGATTTGTCAAGTTATTCATCGCTGAGTATCAGGAATACAATCCCACCACTAGTGTCCATTTTCCTCCACCAATACCCATAGGTTTCCCGCGCCCCTCACCCCTGCCTGCCTCCTTGGCAGGCATACTTTTAAGTTTGTTTTTTATGATTTGGGTCGCATTCTTACAGTGCGGTTTAAATCTGCACACACACCACTCCTTGAAACCCCAATGTGCTCCTGCCCCTCTCCTGTTAGCTCCTGTTGGCCTCTTCTGACTTCTCCCATTTCCATCCTATCCCATGTTCATTTCAAATATCTTCTGGCTAGCTCTGTGAGTTTCTCACTGGGTAGTGACTTCCAGTGCTGAAATCGAGAGGGAAAAGATACTCAATGTTGGTGCTAGAGATAGTGCAGAGGGTAAGATGCGTGACTTGCATATGGCTGGTGTTGATTCGAGCCTCAGCACTCCATATGGTCCCCCAAGTTCTCCACTCATCAACACAGAGATCTCTGAGCACAGAGCACTGCCTGGAGTGGTCCAAAGACCAAATCCCAAACCAAAATCTATATGGCCATTTAGAAAATGCTATTTAGTCACATACCCAACTTAGCTCCCTCAGAACGTGATTAATAATGCAAAGATAGTTATTTCCTAAGCTTTTGGATTCCTCTCTTTGAAGATACTACACTGACAGTGAAAGTGTCTGTTCTGCACATGAGTCATGGAACCTGCTAAGCTGTGTGTGTGTATCTGCATGTACACTCATACACATGCAATGCTTGCTTGCCTTATTTTCTTTTGCAGCCAACATCGATACCAAAATCTCTTTATGCTATTTTTTTACTGTGCCTGAAACATTACCACTCCAGTAAGGGTACTGTATTGCAACCATTCAAAGTTATAAACAATTCTGGTCATTTAATCAAATTATAGCACAATTCTGTCCCACATTCATGGTCTTTTTTCAGGTGAATTCCCACATTTGGCATCAATTGAAAAGGGTAAAGAGTGTTGAAGGAACTTGAAGATACAAATCTGTTATTCTTACTATGTTCTGTCCTCATTTCAAAATATGTAAAACACAAATTTGCACTTACGAGCATTCCCCAAGAAGTTATTACTCACATGTGTAAGGCAATAGCTAAAATAACTGCAGGAGAAGGATAAGGGTTGAGTCGATCAATTATCCAAAGCCTGTTAATATTTGATGATTTAAACTCAATAAAGGGGGTTTCAAATGCATCCTTCTAGCTTGATTTAAAGATGTAATGGTCCCAGAAATCTGTTTTTGTTCCTGTTTTGACTTATAGAAAGCAAAGAATCTTTATGTAACCAGATCAGAATTTACAGCAAACATTTTATATCTTGTATTTGTGGGTATTATTTATTAAGTCCTCTGAGGCTGGAGAGATGAATAGCAGGTAAAGTCTTGCACACAGCTGACCTAGGTTTGATCCCCAATATTCCATATGGTCCCCTAAGCCAGCCAATAGTGATTCCTGAATACAGAGCCAGAAATAGCCCCTAAACAAACAGAAAGACCTCTTGCTCACGTTAGTGATACAGACAAGTTCTGTTTTCAAATCTTTCCTGGCAATATTTAAATCAAAAGTTATAAAAATCCACCTCATACCGAATCACTATCAGCAAATTAGAACTATTCTAGTCTCCACAAAGCTTATACATTGTGCCATGTAAAAGACCTACCTCCGTGCCAAAGCAGTCTCTGTGATGGTTCAGGGGTAACTACGGTGTCTCTGGATATAATATTCCTATTTCTTAGTGTCTAAAACTGGATTAGTTTGAAGAGACACGAGTTTGGGAAGACACGCCAGAGGTGATAGATTCCCGTGTCAAAGGCATCCACCACGAGTTCCACATACTGTCATCCAAAATCACCATCCTAATGTCAGAATTTCCTCAAACTAGATAAATTGGTACCTATCCTGATTTCCTTTAAGTTTAAAGATGAAAAGAGAAAGTTTTTTTTAATTATTTAAATTTATTTATTTTTTAATTAGTGAGTCACAGTGAGGGTACAGTTACAGATTCACACATTTTCATGTTTTTTTTTTCCCTCATGCAATGTTTGAGAGCCCATCCCTCCACCAGTGTCCATTCTCCACCACCAATGAACCCAGTATCCCTCCCACCCCCCAATCCCATCCCCCCCACCCCACCCCACCTCTGTGGCGGGGCATTCTAACTTGATATCTCTCAAAAAAAGAAAGTAATTTTTTAAGGAAAGAAGGCTTTAAAAATTCCAACAAGAGCTCAATTGAAGGCATTCTACAAAGGAAAATGATAAGCACAATAGCGAGACTCTTTTCCATCCTATTCATGTTAAAATCAGCTTCACCTTTGAAAAATAAAGTAATTAATTAGTTAACATTTATTTTTCTAAACTGCTCTCTCTGTGATGTTTTTCCCACCCATTCTGGAGCTTTCTTGGGGTTTGGACACTACTAAAAGAACAGAACCGAGATACTCAACACCCCAGTGGCCACATCCCGCCTATTCCTCATGGTGGACCCTCCACCACCAAACAAAATCAAGAATCTGTTTATCAATGTCTCATCCTGCTCTCTCTTGTTCTCATTACTTTGAGAAATAACATAAATTCAGCATAATTGTATTAGACATATGAAATCAATGGCCAAAAAATCTACTCCCTACTTAAAACTCTGAGAGGGATTAAAAAGAGCAAGAAATGACCTTTTAGCATCAAGGATCTCAAAACCAAGAAGACAAATGGGACTAAATACAACTTGGAAACACTTCCTGAGTACCTACTATATGTAAAGTAGTAGTATAAATGCTCCCCATGCATTATCTAATTTGATGTAACTCAATATTCACAACTGTTTCAGATAAATACTATTATTATCTTTATGGTAAATGAGAATACAGAGGCTTTTAGAGGCTGAGTAACTTTCATGCAAAGGGCTAGAGCAGAAACAAATCTGAGCTGACCTCATGGCAGAAGCTTTACTGTGCTCCTGATAAGTTGTTTATTTAAGTCTGCTCCTTTCTTTCATAGCTTGTATTTCAATTTTTGGAGAGGGAAAATGGTGATTTGTGAGAACCCAAAGTTTCATTATTGGCTTACAGTCCAAAGACAGAGCACAGCATTAATCAAGGGAACCTGAGATAAAGAGAGTGTTTAGATTCAAAAGAGAAGCATATATATATATATATATATATATATATACTTCTCTCATATATATATAATATATTTGTATATATAATATATATGTATATATATATATCACTCTATCACTGCCATCCCGTTGATGATCGATTTGCTCAAGCAGGCACCAGTAATGTCTCCATTTGTCCTAGCCCTGAGATTTTAGCAGCCTCTCTTTACTTGTTCTTCCCAGCGATGCTGCATTGGAGGCTCTTTCAGGGTAAGGGGAATGAGACCCATCATTGTTACTATATTTGGCACATCAAATATGCCACGGAGAGCTTGCCAGGCTCTGCCGTGTGGGCAGAATGCTCTCGGTACCTTGCCAGGTTCTCTGAGAGGGAGAAGTAGGCCATAAGAGGTGCATGGTCGAGAATGTGTCACTCTTTTTCAGGGAGCATTGTTTTATAGTCTCTGGGATTACATGGCATGGGGGGGGGGAAGCAGTTTGTGGGTGTGGCTGCCAACTGGAAAATGGGGGGTCTGGGTGGATGAGGCCCAGTCCCGGTCTGAGCAACCTTGGAGATCTCAGCCCTGGGTCCCGCACACCTGGGTTCCTCTGCTGGTTCCTTCATGTGTGAGGCTTGTCCGAACGTGTGGAAAGGGGCCTTGAGCATGGCTGTGCCTGGGTTTCCGGAGGTCTTCTGCTGCCCGGGCTCCACTCAGGGCTGGGAGGGAAACTCAACCTGCCCTGCTCCGAGGGGCCCTGGTGAAGACAGCCAGGTGCGGGGGCAAGAGACATATAAAGAGTGGGGATAGTGTGAATAAGGTCAAGAGTTGGTATCGCTAGACAAAATCATTATTAATATTTGCAATAAATACTTCCAGTCATATGGAAAAAATAAAGAGTTGGGATTGAGGAAGGTGCTCAGTACAACGCATGCCTCTGTGAGAACAGATCAACTAGAAGCAAACACAGGGACTTTAGTCAGATTCCATCTGTCCTAGACTAGTCCAACATCAGAGAATCGTGTTGTCATCTGAATGAGCAAAGAAGTGAATAAGAAACCAAACTTTCATGCTGGAGTGATAGCACAGCGAGTAGGGCATTTGCCTTGCATGCGGCCGACCTGAGTTCCATTCCCAGCATCCCATATGGTCCCCCGAGCACTGCCAGGAGTAGTTCCTGAGTGCAGAGCCAGGAGTAACCCCTGAGCACTGCCGGGTGTAGCCCAAAAAGCTAAAAAAAAAAAAAAAGAAAAGAAAAAAAAGAAACCACAACTTTCAATTACGATGAGCTATCTGGCAGTACTTCCAAAATGGGCCAAGTGACCAGATGTCCAGTCCCTAGCTTCTTAAACTGTGGGTCATGACTACTGTTTAAATAAGTATGGGAGTCATGAAAATTGTCTATAAATGAATTTATGATTTATTATCATAAAGGTCTGCTTTTATACATATTTTATAGCCTAGAGTTGCATAAATTTTTTTCTGATGAAAAGTTGCCAGTGGGAAAAACATTCCAAAGCACTGGTCTCATGCCCAGTAGAAAAATTCTCAGGACCAAGTTCAAGCTTCAGGCTAAGGAAGGGATGTTTCTTCAAGGGTTGTGTTTTCAGTATGGCCTTTTGATTCTAAGAAGCTGCTATAGCTTCCTTCCTTCTGAATCCCTCCTGAACCATGGGCATCCAGAGGAGGCATGCCACTTGAACCTGCAGTCAGGCTGAATGCCGCTGACATGTGTTCCTTTATGTTTAGTTTGGGTCATTTAAAAAATGGGGGCGGGATCTTCACACACTTTCCTCTCAGAAACCTTTTTGGGATCATTTATAGCGGATTATTCATAACAAGCAGTACAAAATAATTTCGGTTCTGCTTTGGGGGCAGGATTTGGGGTTCAGGATGGAAATAGGGTGGTGGGAAGGTTTATGATGGTAGTGGGATTGGTGTTTGAATATTAACTGTAATCAAATATTGTGAACAAATTTGTAAAAATAAAACAAATTTAAAAAAATTTAAAATGGGGGTGGGGACAGCTCTCAAGTGGTGCTCAGGGGCCTGGAGGCAACTCCTGCTGATTCTCAGCCAACCAGTCAGCAGGTTAATGCAAGGGCCACGATTTGGTGCTGCGTGGGTCCTGTGGCACCATGTCAGATTACCTGGGCCGTGCCAGTGGTGCTTGAAATGCCTTTTCATGGAGGATGTGCAGGTGGACTTACAAAAGGAAAAGCATTTCTTACTCAGGCACTGTACACAGGAATGGGCCAATTAGCTTTCCAAGTGAGCAAGTTACACAAAATTTGTGTAGGAAGGCAACCTGGCCCCCGAATGGATGGACGTCGGAAATGCAGGTCAACATCTGTTATTGTGCAAAACAATGACTCATGATCGGAGCTTTTTCATTTCCATGTAGCTAGCTGGGTAAAAGATACACCAGGAACTCTTTGAAAGACACAGGTAATTAAGGCAAATGCACTTTTCCCCCCTTAAGTCACTGAATGATTGCTTACATTTCTGCTTCACTCTGGTTGACATCCATCAACATAAAAGGTTCCACAGATGCTTTAACAATTTTCCAAGAAGAATGTCATAAAAAACACCAATTCACAAACCATAAAAGCCTTTCAATTTTTTAATCACTTCTGCAGGGATTTTTGCCAAAAGCTGAGCAAATAACAAGAGACACTGATAAACTACATGAGAGATGTTTTTATATTAGTAGCATTTGATGGCTAGATCATCGTCATATTTATACATGTTTTTCAAACAGTTATAAAAACAAGATGCCATGTAACCAGTTATTCAACAGCAAAGAGAATTATGCTCACTAAAGAGATCATATATTCATATAAGTCATAGTACTGCCTGAGTATGTTATCTAGGACATTGAACAATCTCAGAGTAAAAAGTCTGTGAATTGTCATGGCTCAGACTAAAAGAACAATAATAATGCTTTACTTTTGCCTTAACCTTTTCAGTATTCTTAGTATTCTGTGATTCAGCCACTTGACATTTACCTTTCATTCTTCAGAAATGGACTATCCTCAGAATAACAAGAAAAAGTTGAATTTTAGTGTTATCTTATATTTCAAAAAACATTAACATGTTACATTGTTCTATTTTGAATATGAAGAAAAATACATAAATCTGTACATATTTATAGCCTCCTTTGATATATAATATTGCATTACAAGTTTTGTGATATATGTGTGTATATATGTATATATATACACCCAAGCCAATATACTAACTCTTCATCCTTAAACAAAGACATTTTTCAAAGTATAGCTATGGTCTTACAAAAAAAATACTTAGACTTTATTGTTTCCTTTTTGTTTTATTTCAATGATTCCAACTCTTTACCTGTCTCTGTTACCTACTGCTTTTACTGAGTTCTTCGCAGCCTAGTCCTGGAGAGGCTAGAATGGAGAGCCAGCACAGAGTGGGAGTCCCATCTCTGACATTTTCTAGCTGTGCATTCTACAGTTCCTTAACCTTTCAGAGTCTCATCATCCTCGTTCTCCAGACACATGAAAACTAACATTAGCTCTTGCACAGAATTTCTTAAATACGAAATTAGCTAGCACATTTTAGACTGAGGTACTGGCACCTGGCATCTAGGAAGCATTCAATTTATGTCAGCAATTATTGAAGAGATCTTGCTCTAAAAATTCCTTTTCTACATCCCCCCCTTTTTTGTTTTAAACCACCCACTCAAAAAACTTCATAAAACTAAATGAAAGATATATTTTTCCATTCTAATAGCTCATGAAAGTTAGGTTTCAGTGTTGATGAGTTTGTTCAGTGTCTGAGGCCTTGGATCTGAAAGATTCTGAGGCTCCCAGTGAAGAACAGGGGGAAAGAACAACACACATACCACTAGAATGTCTCCACGAACACCAGGAGTTGGCTCTCATGCCAAGTTCCCATTTCTGATGAATATATAACTGGGCTCCAGCTTCCCTCCCTGCCCTGAGCAGAGCTCCGGGTGGCCGAAGACCTCTGGAACCTAGCCACAGCCATGCTCAAGGCCCCTCTCCACACGTTTGGACAAGCCTCACACATGAAGGTACTGGCAGAGGAACCCAGGTGTGTGTAATCCCATCAATAGCCAACATCCAGAGACTTAAAAGCAAGGTCCCGGAAGAGAGCGACGCAGAGAGTCTCTTATAACCTACTTCTCCATCTGGGAGAAGCTGGCAAGCTACTGAGAGTTTCCTGCCCACATTGGAGAGCCTCGCAAGCTTGTAATGCCAAAGCCAGTAACAAGCTGGGTCTCATTCCCCTTACCCTTATAGAGCCTCCAATGCGGCATTGTTGGGAAGGCCGAGTAGAGAGAGTCTTCTAAAATCTCAGGGATAGGACAAATGGAGAGGTTACTGAGACCGCTCAAGAAATTCACGATCAACAGCATGATGATGATGATGATGATGATGATGATGATGATGATGATGATGATGCTGATGATGATGATGAAACTGTATAATAAAAATAGGTCTTATTTGGATATTTTGGGAAAAAGTTCAAGGCACATTTTTACCTTCTTTAAGAGTCTTGGCTATGCCTGGCATGTCCTAGGATGTGCTCAGCAGGTCGTGTCGTGTGGTGCCAGAAATCGAACCCAGGCTTCCTGCATACAAAGCATGTAGCTCATATTTCTCAGAATATTTTGAATATTGAAAAAATATTTGCTCGATGGTAGAGCACTCGTTTTCAGGTCTCTGCTTCTTGGGTGCTCCCAGCCCTTGCTCTCTTCCTCTCTATTTCACTTTCACCCTCCCTCTTGCTCTCTTAAACACACACTGTTTACTGTCCACCTGCTCAGCTTTATAAACTGAAGCATGGCCGGGCCAGCAAGACTCACATGCCCCGAGTCGCTTTCTAGTGCCACCCTGTGGCAGAGGATGGGTAAGCATGCTGTTCTGTGGCCTGTAGGTCACTGGTAGGTGCTAATTGTCTTGCTCATCACTGTGACCCTGAGGACCAGATGAGAATGAAGGCAGCTGTATCACTGACCCATGGACTCAAGCTGTCCGCCCCAGGATCGGATAGGGCATTTCTGGGTACTTAGGCTGCAATGATTATGTTCCACTCTAAATGAGGTACATCCAGGTACAACTGTCCTTGCATGCGCGAGTCCCTGTGTTTAGTGTCCAGCACTGCAAGGGGACAGCTGGAAGCAGTTTATCGCTTTAAATCTTTTATCATTTAAAATCATTACAACTCTGCTATTGTGTGTGTTCTATAGATGGCGATCAGTAACAATAGCCTTCCAAAACCTGTTTCACACACAATAGCAGAGTCTGTGCTAAGCATCACCTCGTCATCTTCATGGCAAACCTCGGACTTTGATGTTGCCTATCAAAGAGATGAAGGAGATGAAGGAATTCAAGTTCAGTTAGAGCAGATGCCAGACATCCAGAAAGTGGTGGATTCCGGAAAAAGACAGGGGCTTGCCTGGAAACTGCAGTGAGTGGGAAGGAGTGCAGGCCTGGGCACTGAGCTTCTGTTCACTCACGGCTGTGCTGGCTTTGAGTCCACAGGCTCATCTGCACGTGCTCAGTCTTGTGGTACTTGGGGACTTGTACTACATGGATGGAAATTCTGTTTTCAGCTACAGTCCCCAGCCTGTAGGGAACATCTTGGGGGACTGTGTCAGGAAAGTGTGTTTTTTCTTCTGCCATGCCAAAACGTAAGACAAACTATTTGATTTGGCCCAAGACTTCCAAAACTTGTTTCATGAAGATAAGATACTAAGATGGAGCTAAGAAAAGGATGTTCAGATGACTGTTAATTTTGCTGCTGGCCAAATGTAATTTGTTTAATTCCCATGTCACATGGGTTAAAGCTAACCCCCAGTTCCTTAGTTGGAAATCATGGATGTCAGACCTCTACCATCGATTGAAGATACACAGAGAAGATTCTGCGAGCTGTATAGAATAACATTTAATGTTACTAAAAAACATTTAACTCTATACTTTATAAAGATTATGAAAAGGTTCATTTAAGAATTACTAGGCCCCTTTTGTTATTTTAATAATCTGGATTCCATTGACTACTAGAGTTGAATATATGTCATCCAGGCTTAGAAAAAGTGAGTCACCCCTTTAGAGAACATTCAATCAATGTGCACCCACTTCTCTCTGGGAGGACTTCCTTGGATACCTTGTTGAATTTGCTTATTCTTTTTCCAGATGTTCATATTTTAATCCTCACAGCAGTCCCATATTGAGTTGTAGAGGAAAGAAGTAGCAGCCATTACTCTTAACTTGAGAGCAAGATGCCAGATTGAGGTCAGCACCAAGAATAATACTTTATACATGTGAATACATAACTGTCAAAGTAACCAGCTCCAAGAGAAAGAGTGTTGGGGTGATGGTCAAACACAGGTCAGGTTGTACCGATTTACCAAGCGTGAAGCTAGGAATGGATTTCTTTCAATTTACCAACGAAAGACATCTTGACAAAGTTCTTCCACTAGAGGGAACCACAGCCCATCTCTCGCACAGGACAGCATCACCAAGATGCTTGAAATTGTAACCCAAACATGAAAGCTTGTAACTATCTCACGGTGATTCAATAAAATAAAATTTAAAATAAATAAATAAATACTGCAGTCTGTGTGTGGAATGTCCTGTGAACTGAGAACTGTCCCTTAAATAAGACAGAAAGTCAGCTTAGCAGCCTTCTTGCTGCAGGGGTGCAATGGAGGATGAAGGAGGCAGAAGTTCAGCAAAAAATGTTCTAGTGGGTCTTCCCCACCTTGCTAATTTTCCTTTCTTTTTTAAAATTTTTTTAAAAAATTGTATTAGTGAATCACCGTGAGATACAGTTACAGACTTATGAACTTTCATGTTTGCATTTTGTTTACATCCTTGTAAATTTTCAAGGAAAGAAAAAACATTCTATAATACTCCAGGCAGTTTGACTACGGTGATTTCTGACAGCTATAGGTCACATGTATTATTTTTTTGTCTGACAAGGCTGACTAGCAGCTGGCGGCTGCTATAAACCCAGATAGCCTGTTCAGATGATAAACTCTTTCCACCTGAGCTAGAGAGGCAGGAGGGCTTGGGCTGAATGTTTTCATGTCCTGGAAACTTCATTTGAAGTAAGTGATTTGGCCTGCAGGTTGGGGAATGAAGCTTAATGATTCTAAGAACCGTGGCCTTCATTTCCTCCTGAGTAGGGAAAGGAAACAGTTTCTGAGCTTCTTGCCTTGCCTCTCCTGTCCCTCTGTGGCCACATCAATTCAGTGAAGTCTAACACATTCAAGAGTTTTTATCAAACATCTGGCACTGCTCTAGGCACTGAGAAAGCGAGATAAAAATGCAGGCTACCTCCAGGACTGACTAACTACAGAGACAGGCCATCAATGAGAGTAGTAATTGTGGTGACCGACTCATGCATAAAACTTACGAGGTGCAGTATAGGTGAGTGACTTTGAGTGAGGAGAACTGTGGAGAATGTCTCAGTTCATGCATAAGAGAACACTAGACAAAGGAATGCAAATGGATTTCCAGAACATAATGCTAATTCCCTGTCCTATAAATTTGAAATAAAAAAGAGCTGACAGGTGAAAGCCTGCCCTTACCCGCATCCCGAGGGGCTCTGCCAGCACAGCTGCCCCACCCATTCTGAGGGCAAAGCATCTTTTCTCTGCCTGTCCCCCTGTAGGCGCCCTCACGTGTTCCCATTAGGGTTTGTGCACCCAACTTCACTTTATTAATTCTCTCTTCTGCAATATTTTTGTAACCTTCATTTTTCACTTCCTTTAGGGACACACACACATACACACACATATGTCCTGGGAATGTGCCCACTAGATTGTTCTTGTGCTCAGCAGACCAGAAGTACCCACTTTTCCCAGAGGAAAGGGCACTGTCAAAGTGCCATGAGGGTCAGCACAGGTGAATGCATCCACTTAGATTTCCCACATTAAATTACCAACCATGCCCCCCACTCTCTTATAGTTTTTCTTCTCTTTTTCACCCGGGCCACTGCTTGCAGTGAAGGTGGGGGTGATGATATGGCCACTCTCTGCTACATTCAGCCCAGGGTGCAGACCCGATAGTTCAAGCTAGGTGGCGCTCTCACATACACTGGGCAGGTGCGCTACCACTTGGTCATAAACCTGCCTCTTTTAGTTGTTTTCAACAAGCTCATTAACTCTATCCTCATTCCCCCTTAATCCCTTCTTAACGGATCTTCCCCCCAAACCTCATACTCAGGGTTCCTCTGCCTGTTTATGCCTCAGTAACTAGGCTGCTAGATATGCATTATCTTGCTACCAGGGGAAAGAAAGGGGGTGGGAAGGGGCTCTGAGGAAAGGCCTAACGTCCTACTGCCATGGAAGTGATAATGGAGCCCGCTCTTGCAGGCCCAACCAAGAGCAAGTAACATGGACATGGAACACTTGTGTTCTCAAAATCATCAATGTCCTTAGATAATTAGGGGAAGGAACAAGAGAGTCACAGATATAGAACAATACTGAAGGAAAGCTGCAGCCTTATGTGATGGGGTTCCTGGAGAGTTGGAGCGCTGGAAGGTCACACCCAATCACTCCACTGTGTGGCGCAATTCCCTGCTCTTCCTGGGCCAGCCAGAAGCTGCTTCCTCTCCGCCTACTGAGAAACTGAGCTATGGCCAGCTGTCAGGCAGCCTGAAAACTACGCAAACCAGCAAAAATGCTCTGACCAGTACTACCATCAAATCATATCCCCAAATCCCTAGAATTTGCTCTAAAGCCAAACAATAGAATATTTCATTTATTTAGATTCTTTTTTTTTATTCTTTTTGCATCACACCCAGCGATGCTCAGGGTGTCACACCTGGCTCTGCACTCAGGAATTACCCTTGGCCATGCTCAGGGGACCATATGGGATGCTGGGAATCGAACCCGGGTCGGCCGAGTGCAAGGCAAACGCCCTACCCGCTGTGCTATCACTCCAGCCCTGATTTAGATTCTTGACAAAGGGTAGAAAATATCTAGTACGTAGGCCTTTATTACTGTATCACTGTATCACTGTCATCCCGTTGCTCATCGATTTGTTCAAGCGGGCACCGATAACGTCTCCATTGTGAGACTTGTTGTTACTGTTTTTGGCATATGAATATGCCACGGGTAGCTTGCCAGGCTTTGCTGTGCAGGGGGGATACTCTTGGAAGCTTGCTGGACTCTCTGAGAGGGATGGAGGAATCGAACCTGGGTCGGCCTCGTGCAAGGCAAATGCCCTATCCGCTGTGTTATTGCTCCAACCCTTATAAGGCTCACAAAACATGAGCTTCCTGTCTAGTGCTGTGGCCCGAACATCTGTATTGGTCCATAGGCGATGGGTGAGTGGTACAGCCATCTATCCAAAACACAGACTCAGCAACACTGAAAACAAGAGATCGAAGCTAAAACTTTGTAATGTCTGTCAAGGTAACAGTATGAGGTGTGAAGGAAATCTGGAAACACTGGTGGAGGGAAGTTGATACTGGTGGTGGGACTGGTACTGAAATATTATATGCCTAAAACTCAACTATCAATAACTTTGTAAATCACAGCACTCTGGTTAAAATAAGAAAATGACGAAACAAGCAAAGTATCTAGAGAGTCCTTGGGGAAAAAAAGGTTTCCCACTTCATTACTTCTTTCCTGCTTTGTGTTTGGCCACAGCACATGCTAGGGAGCCTCCAAGTTTTCATGTACTCTGGAAATGGCACTGAACATCAGGGGGTGATGTGCATCGGGTTCACAGTGGGGTCTGGACTCCCAGTTCTTAAGGGCATCACCTCCACAAGAACAGTCCGACTCAGGAAAAACTTGAAGTTTTATTGCCGTCAGAGGAGATCTTCAGGGGCAGAATCCAACATCCTTCCCTGCCAAATGAATTCAAACCGGGGCTGTTCGCATTCAGCCACAGAAGCTTTGATTTCTGATGAGAACTAACTGGAACTGGGAAAAAGGGTTGTAAAATATGAACTGCGTGGTTCCCAGTCAACCCTGGCAATGATTGAAGCTGAAGACAGGGGCTAGGTCAACACTTCTGTGTTGCATTGCCAGAAAAGCTTCTAGGACTGCAAATCAAATTGTACCTGGTCCTGGTGTTCTGGCAGCAAATAAAGAGGGCAAGAAGAGACCTGCCTTCTCCAGCAGACACCCTACACCTAGTCAGGAGACAGCGTCCCACATTTTCCCCCCTGGCCATCCTTGAAGTTTGCACAGAGGCAAGTTTAACTTGCAGGTATAATAAATAATGAGTTTTATGGAAAATTGTATTGGAAATTTTCCCTCTTGAAAATTCACAATGCTCTTAGGTATCCTAAAAATGTTCAAAATTCCTGAAGTTAGGGCCAGAGAGATGATACAGGGGTTAGCTAAGATGTTTGCCTTCCATGCATTAAACTCTGGATCAATCCCTGGCACTACATGTGGTTCAGTGTCACTAGAAGTGATCCCTGAGCATAGAGCCAGGAGTAAGTCCTGAGTACATCTGGCGGTGGCCTCCAAATAAAAAGAAATTCTAAAGTCAAAATGTTTTAACTTTTAAAGATTCCATAATTTTTCAATTAAGCATTTTAAAATTTGAGTGTTGTTCAAGGATAGACTGAGGTGCATGTCAACATTTTAAAAAGTGAGCTAAAATTCATGTAAATCAGGAAGTGCCAAACCAAAGTGACTAAGGTTGCTCCCACAATCCTGGTAAGAAGCAAAAAGAAGTATTTGACGGGCTGAAGTCTTGAGCCTTGCTGACTGTGACTGGTTGATCGGAGGTTAGATTTCTGTAAACTTGAAGCAGATACAGGCTTAGTTTTGCTTAGCAGGCCAACTAAGGCATCAGAATTACCTCAGTACGGAGGGCTGGGTGGGGAAGTGCCTGCTTTCATTAGAATCAGTTTAGCAGAAGTTATTAACATCTCTAGCAATCAGTTACACAATGCACATTTTGGGGTGGCATACGGCAGAAGCACACAACAAATTCACGTGGTATACAACCATGTGGGGGTGAGGATGGGTACATGAATGATATCTGTACAAATCCTTTTGGACCAGCCTCATGGAACACTGTAATAAAGACCTTAATATCACTGTATCACTGTCATCCTGTTATTCATCGATTTGCTCGAGCGGGCGCCAGTAATGTCTCCATTGTGAGACTTGTTGTTACTGTTTTTGGCATATCGAATATATTCATGGGTAGCTTGCCGGGCTCTCCAAGAGAGGCAGAGGAATTGAACCCGGGTCAGGAATCTAACGCGGGTCGACTGCGTGCAAGGCAAATGCCCTATCACTGTGCTATCGTTACAGCCCTTAAGACCTTAAGAGTAATTGCTAATTTGTCCAGTGTGACTGGCACTGGAGGGAAGAGACTCATCTCTTGATACTCCCCTCCAGACCCACAGAGGCTTTTCCTGTAGGTCACAGTAGTCCCCAAACTTTGTCAGAAGCACAGGATGATTCATCCACGGTAGGCCATCTGTGGGGACGGGCCGCATGACTCCACAGGGTGCTACCTGTGGTAATGTATTACCAGAAATGAATGCAGAGAGGGAGACAGAGAGGATGCTGGAATGAGATTAGAAAACTTGCCTTTGTGTTCAGGATCCAGATACAGCTGATTGGGAATGCAAACCCAGAGGGCAAAAGAACCCAGTGGCCGGCTGGGAGGCCTGGATGGCAGCCCAGTGGCTCCCAGCCCTGCTGCAGTCAGCTGTGCTTTGCCACAAGTCCCTCTCTATGGGGATCAGCCGTCGGGGAAGAGAAGCTCTTTGTCTGGGAGCACAGGAAGAGTCTGGAGGCAAACAGCCCAGTACTTTGTTGTTTACAGAGATCTGGGTGGGGTGAAGAATCCAGGAATAAAAATTCTTTTTTCTTAAGATAAAACACGTTTTTTTTTTTATTTTTGGGTCACACCCAGCAATGCTCAGGGGTTACTCCTGGCTTTGCACTCAGGAATTACTCCTGGCAGTGCTTGGGGGACCATATGGGATGCCGGGGATCGAACCCGGGTTGGCCGCATGCAAGGCAAACGCCCTACCCGCTGTGCTATCGCTACGGCCCCGATAAAACACATTTTTATGGAGTTTCTAATACCCTAAAGCTCCCCTGTGTTAGTTCGGGCCTCCTAGAAGCAGACTCGATACAAGATCAGCTGCATGAGAGATTCTTTGGAGGAAAGGAGTGTGTATCTAAGGAGGGAAACGGAGAGGGTAGGCAGTGTGAGGTGGGGGAAAGGAGGGGAAGGAAAGAAAAGCACTTGGGCCCAGGGAGGTGTGACCCATTAAGGAAGGTTCTGAGCAGGACCTGCCAATGGCATCTGGTCTCTCGAAAGAATGAACCCATCTCGTAGCTCTGGTTTCCCAGCCTTACCCCGACCGTGGCCCCCTGCTACCTATTTCCTTCCTGAGACCCCCACCTCCACTCTACCTGCTGGCCCCCTATTCTCATGCCATTATATCCCCCCCTTACAGATTTTAACCTTCGACTTCCTCAGAGCACGACGGGTTCCTCAGGCCCCTGATGAGAAGCACCAAGCAAGCTGTGTTCATTGGGTGCCTGATCCAACTTGACTAGTTGGTGGTTTACTATAACTCAGCTTGTCTGGACCCCAGTCCATGGTCAAGCATCCATACTGGGACTAGACCCCAACAGCTGGGAAACAAATCTTTGGCTACAGATGGCTAGCTCCTCTGGACACCAGAGACTGGACTGTGATTCTGCCACCAGGACCCTCCACACGCCCACCCTCAGCCCTTCCCTCACTGTTACCAGATTGCGGGATGCACAGGGCCAGCAGCAGTGTGGTACCCATGGGGCAGGCTGGACCTCAGTCTCTCTCACTGTCACCTGGCACAGGTGCCAAATCAGCTTTCCTGAGGGTGACAGAAAAACACCCATAGGGACTATGCTAAAGGTCTTTGTGAGAGAAGCCATAAGATAGTCATTTATCTTATGTTCTGAAAGGGGAATCACATATGTTTCTGACTACAGGAGTCCGTGAAGTGCAGGTTCCTGAATCCCGATGTGAATTTCTCCCTCCAGTCCTAGCCTGTAGTCATTTTTCCATGGAACGGAACTGTGTAATATTCTGCAGGATGTCCAACAGACCCAGGTCTCTTCATACTATATTATGGCCAAGTCTGGGGAAGCTAACATATCGCAAGGGAAAATTAACTGTATTATTGTTCATCCCAAGTAAATGCAAATAATTTGTCTTTATTTTCTAATTGGAATAGGAAAAAATTAGTCAATAGTAACTGTACACCACATACCAGAGGTTTATAAATCTTCCCTAGCAATGAAACCTCATCTTCATCCTTTATTTACTTATGGCATTATCTTTCCCAGAATGAAGATCTTTCATATCTAATTTTGGCTTATGTCTAGTAACTGATCAAGGAACTCCACTCTTTAATAGGACAAGCCATCCTCAGCCTCCTATTCTCCATCCCGCCAACACCCCACGTTTTTTCATGGTGGTAGAGTTTTAAACACCCTTAAAGACTGCCATTTATTTTGCTTCTAGACATTTAATTGACCTCTCTAACATAAAGTCCCTTGGATAGACCTAAACTGCTTAGGCCATCCTTGACAGTTATGGCTGATTATGGTTTCCTGGTTTCCTGCAGGTACCACTGCACTTGGCCTCTGATAGAGAGATCATCATCATCATCATCATCATCATCATCATCATCATCATCATCATCATCCCATTGATCGTCAATTATCATTGATCGTCATTGATCCCCACCTCAAGGTCTGCAGCCACGCGTTTGCTTTCCACATGTTTGACCAGATGACTAGAACAGTTTTTCCATGGAGCCAAAAATCAACATCATAATTTTGGCCCTATATCATCATCATCATCATTATCCCATCGATTTTCTCAGTAACGTCTCCATTTGTCCCAGCCCTGAGATTTTAGAAGACTCTCTTTGTCCTTTCCAATGGTGTCGCATTGGAGGCTCTTTCAGGGACAGAGGAATAAGACCCATCATTGTTACTGGTTTTGGCATATGAATATACCATGGGGAGCTTGCCAGGCTCTCCCACGTGGGTAGGAAACTCTCAGTAGCTTGCCAGATTTTCTGAGGGAGAACTAGGCTATAAGATGTTGACTGTGCTTCAGGAAGTTGGTTTTATAGTCTCTGTATGTTGGCCATTGATGGGATTACACAGTGCTGGTGGCAGTTTCTGAGTGTGACCAACTAGCTACTGGAAAATGGGGGATCTTGGCGGAAGAGGCCAAGTCCCAATCCGAGCAGGCTTGGAGATCTCAGCCCTGGGTCCCGCACACCTGGGTTCCTCTGCTGATTCCTTCATGTGTAAGGCTCATCTGAACATGTGGAGAGGGGCCTTGAGCATGGCTGTGGTTATGTTCCGGAGATCTTCAGCTGCCAGGGCCCTGCTCAGGGCAGGGAGCGAAACTCAACCCACATGCTCTGAGGGGCCTTGGTGAAGACAGCCTAAGGCATGAGGGCAAGAGACTCTGCGTTGCTCTCTTCAGGGAGCCTGGTTTTAGTCTCTGGATGTTGGCCTCGATGGGACCACTTAGAATGTTGAGAAGTGTCAGTAGAAACGGAGATAAACAGATTAATTGTGAAATAGCAGCTGAATTAAAGGCATTTGAAATAAATGGGAGAGTGGGGTAGAAGGAAGGAGAGAGGCCAAAATAACTTCCATATTTCTAGCCTGAGCAACTGAGATATAGGTCGGTGCTAACAACTTTGGTACAAGATGATGATTTTAGTGGTAAACATGCTTGTTGCCAGTGTTGGCAAGAAAGTCAGATGGAGGATGGTGTTCAGTAAGCTGCTCTATACGCTGATCTGCTCTTCAGGAGAGAAGAGCAGAATCTGGGTGGGGTATTCAGCTGTCAGTATGAGAGCTTAACTATCCTTTTTTTTTTCTTTTTTGCTTTCTGCAAGGCCATTATCTGTTTAGGTTTTCAAAGAGTTCATTCTACCTAGGTACAAGGCCTATTCAACCATACAAAGCTTCAGTCAGAGGAGTTGGGGGATGGGTGGGGAGGACTGAGGAATGGGAAAAAAGAACAAAAGGAGGAAGGTAATGTAGGAAGGAACAGACAAAATAATCTAAATGTATATTGTAAAAAATACGCACGCGGAAGGATGTGTGTTTTCGGGCTCTCCAGGAGGCTCTCTCTCACCCTCACCGCCCGAGTTTGGTGCTCTTGAGCTGCTGTGTATGGACTGGATCAGGACGGTGTTGGTGATGGGCGGGCGAAGAAGAATGAGGACCAAGCTGGTTGCTGATTAGTTGCCGTTTATTCAATCTCTCATCTCTCCCATCTCACGCACTCTTCCTTCTAGCCCTTCATTCCTTGATCTCTCCTGTCTCTCCTGTTCATCTCTCTGCGCTCCATCTTGCTCTCCACTCTCTCTCCCACCTCCTCCAACTTTCTTGTCTCCCCCTCTAGCACTCTGGGCCCTCAATCCAGTCTGGTAGGGTAGCAAAATCAACATAAGAAAGCCCTTCCTGGGGCTGGAGAGAGAGCACAACAGGTAGGGCGTTTGCCTTGCATGCTCAGCCAATCCGGGTTTGATTCCCAGCATCCCATATGGTCCCCCAAGCACCGCCATGGAGTAATTCCTGAGTAAGCCAGGAGTAACCCCTGTGCATCACTGAGTATGGCCCAAAAAGCCAAAAAAAAAGAGAAAGTCCTTCCTGACTGTTCATCAGGCTCGAGGGCAGAAACACCACCTAGGGACAGGTGTTCCTCTTCACTTTAGTCCAATAACTTAATTAACATCTTAATACTAGTTATTTTTGTATGGACACAGTCAGAGATACATTGAGGTTTGTAGGGCAGCTCTCCTGGGAGCATCTTGCCACAGACTCAGATTACAGTGCTCAGGCCAGATTAATCATTCCTAACCTTAGCAGGGTCTGAATCTAGTTATTACTTTTTGGATCATGACAGAATTTGTCCATGACTATGCTCTTAACTTATAGTTAAGCATTACGGCACTTTGGCCAGACC
Organism: Sorex araneus; assembly: GCF_027595985.1. Classification (NCBI taxonomy): domain Eukaryota; kingdom Metazoa; phylum Chordata; class Mammalia; order Eulipotyphla; family Soricidae; genus Sorex; species Sorex araneus. Next base: position 179,418,840 of record NC_073304.1, read on the forward strand.
TATCTCGATGCCAGGGTAGCACATAGCTCACCACTTTCCCTGGGTCCATGCAGTCCCTTGTCAGGACCCTGCTTTTGAGGTGCTAGGAAGTAAGGGCATCTGTGGCTTAAGTTGAGAGAACAGATGCCCAGAAGGTAAATATCATTGAGATTCCATTAACTCCCAAGTTACGAAAGCATAGCATTAACTTTTCTTGTGCCCATACAAAAAGGACATTACTCTGAATTAACTATGCAAAGGACGTGAGGAGAAGAGAAAAAGAATATTTACAAGTCAACAGAGCACAAGGAAAGAAGTTACAAATAAACACAGAGGAATGGGAGCACTGTGATGGGAGTAACCCAATAAACCTAAGTTTCCTGTAGCAAGGAGGAAAAGACAAACCTATGTTATCCTACAGTATATATTGCCACGGAAATGAAATTTGAATAAACAAGTATCTTGGTTTGCATTACAAAGGACTATGCTAGATGCATTACTCTAGAAATCTGAATGCAGGAGTTTTTTAAATTTACTTTATTGAATCGCTATGAAAAAAGTTACAAAGCTTTCAGGTTTAAGTCTCAGTCATATAATGGTTAAACCCCCATCCCTTCACCAGTGCACATGTTCCACCACCAAGAACCCCAATATGCCCCCTCCCCCCACCTGAGTGGCTAATGATCTTCACTTTATTCTCTCTATACTTTGAATACATTCAATATTTCAACAGAGAACTCACTATTATTATTTGAAATTTTCCTCCAACAATCAAATCTGCTAAAAAGGCATCATTTGATAATTTGTTTTCCATTGCTGAGAATGAAGATTATATGAGCTTTGGTTTCAGATTTCTGATGTTTAGCTCAGTTCACAGTCTAGGTGCATTTCTGTAAGAAGCCACTGGGTGCCAAAATGGGTTAGAAGACTTCCCAGATCATAGTCTTTAAGGAGCAGAGGGGCCGTTTTGTGCGCGGCAGCTCCGGATCTCATCAGGGCCTGAATGCAGGATTCTAAGAACTTACGTTATATATGATATGGTAATTTTCTACAGAAAAAGACCTTTTAAATGCAGACTTTTGACCCAGCCTGTTAAAAAAAAAACAGTATAGAACATCTTTTAGCTGTCCACACTTGATAATAACATACACCTATGCAAATAACTTTGAAATGAATTCTGAAATGTTAGAAGCATATTAGATAGTATAAAAAGACTAAGTACATTAAAAATCCAATACACTAGGATTCCAATGAGCATACAATAAGTTTTAAACTGTAGCAAAAAGTCCCACTCAAACTGTTTTATTTTTTTAACTCCCATGACTAAAACCCTTATCTAAGTGGCCCAGATAGGGTTCCTGACCTCACATGTACGACTTCTATCCCATCACTTACATGACATTAAAGTGACTAAATTTTTAGTCAGCTTTCCTTCGTTTGAATTTGAACTTCCTAAGGACAGCAACTGTGTCATTTCTTTTTATGTCCTTGTGATTGTTTGGCATACAACTGATGTTTAATAAATACTGAATAAATGGAACTCGTTGTTCACTGCTTACCCCCAACTTGTTAAAAGAGTGGGTGAGAGTTGGGAACATAGCTCAGCTAGCCCTGAGTTCAGTCCCGGTACTGCAGGGAGAACTCTGATTCACAGGGGGAGTAGCCCCTATATGAAAATGGATACATTCAGAAAGATACTTTAAAAATGCTTGGTGCTGGAGAAATATAGCACAGCAAGGAAGGCACATACCTCGCATGTGGCTCACCCAGATCCCTGGCACCACATACAGTCTCCTGAGCCCTACCAAGAGTAATTGCCGAGCCCAGAGCACAGCTGAATATGGCCCCCAAATCAAACTAAAACGAAACAAGACCAATTTAAAAATACTTCTTCAGCTAAAGCCAACTGAAGATACTCTTCTATGGCAAATTTTCTATGATAATTCTCTATGTGGAGGTTTTTCCTTGTGCCTTAGAGGAGGTTTAGCAGCACTGGTGGCTTCTACCCACTGCCAGTAGCACCCACACTATGTGACAACCACAAGTGTCTCTAGACATTGCACAATATTTTAGGAGGGTAAAAACACCCCAGGCTGAGAACCACTGATCACGACTGTCATGGGTTTTATGATGTAAGGGGTAAATGATATAAAGATGAAGTGAAATCCAACTTTTGTTTAAGGCATGCCAGCTGTCATGTACTTGAAGACTACAAGCCTCAGAAGTGAATGAAAGAGTCAGAATGCAGGCCTTGGGTGGGTTACACTGGAAATAAAGCCACCTCCAAAGGTTCATGGACAGAGTGATATATGACAAAATGTACAGGAATGCCTGATATTGCTCCAGGCACATACAAATCTTGGGAAACAATTGTTGAATCTGAAAGCTGATGCAAAATGCCCTTGGTAAGGCATGTTAAGTTGGCAAAAATCAACAAAATATTTTGGGTCTGCCATCAGCATAATCAGCTGCTTTGCTTTTAGTTTTCATGTTTCAACATCTCCAGTTTCCACACTTTGCTGTCTTACTTCAGTTACTGCAATGGTGACCCAGGTAGGATACAACATCTTTCTGTCCTAGGAATACCTGCATGCAGTGAGGGAGTGATTCCCGTTTTCAGTGTAAACATTTAATTATCACTAACAGCATTCTTGTTTCATCAATACACCTTTACCAAAGTTAAAAAAGTAAAATTATCTCTTGGAAATAAATAAAGTAAAAAATGCTTGATAAGTCTTTACCTTTAGAACTACTTCCAGTGGTTTTATGGTTTTATTTTTCCATAAAAATAGAAAATTATAGGAAAATGAAGAATAATAAAATAGGCCACTATTAATATTCAGTTCTTTATCATCATTACTATTCCAATCAATAATTTGATGGGACTGGAGAAATAATACAATAGGTAAGGTGCTGACCTTGCAAGCAGCCAGTCTGGGTTCGCCGACACCCCATATGGTCTCCTGAACCCACCAGGAGTGATCCCTGGGTTCAGAGCCAGGAGTAAGTCCTGAGCACAGTTGAGTGCAGCCCAAGAACCAAATAGACTGTCACTGTCATTGTCATCCTGTTGCTCATTGATTTGCTTGAGAGGACATCAGTAACATCTCCATTGTGAGACTTGTTGTTACTGTTTTTGGCATATCTAATATATTCATGGGTAGCTTGCCAGGCTCTGCCGTGTGGGTGAGATACTCTCGATAGCTTTCCGGGCTCTCTGAGAGGGCAGAGAAATCGAACCCTCTTTGCCTGCATGCAAGGTGAATGCCCTACCCACTGCACTATTGCTCCAGCTCAACTAAATTGAAAGTACTTTTTTTAAACAGTAGAATGAAAACCTTAATTATTTTTAAATGATTCACTTGGGTCAAATATTAATTTCAATACTACCTTGTTAAAATTCACTATAGTGTAATTCACTATAGTGTAATCTGGGCTGGAACGACAGCACAGCAGGTAGGGCATTTGCCTTGCATGCGGCTAACCCGGATTCGATTCTTTCATCCCTCTCGGAGAGCCCGGCAAGCTACCGAGAGTATCTTGCACACACTGCAGAGCCTGGCAAGCTATCCATGGCATATTCAATATGCCAAAAACAGTAATAATAAGTCTCACTTGGAGATGTTACTAGTGCCTGCTCAAGCAAATTAATGAGCAACAGGATATTAGTAATACAGTGATATAGTGTAATCCAGATCCTCACTATCACCAAATTCAGCACTTGGCAAAAGTCATTACATAAACCTAAAAAATTTGTAATGTCCTCTAGGAAGCTTTAACCTTCTTTAGTTGTGACTTTCACATAAAAATTAAGGTATTCAGAGATATTCAGTCTTACTCTACATATTTGTTGATAATTCACTGAAGACAGTACAAAATTATTACACAAAGGAACAAATTTAGTCTTTCAAAATATCTCATACCCAAATGTTTTTGTTAATAAAATATCTCAAAGAGAGGTTTTTAAACATACTTATGTTATAAGCACATCACACAGCATTTTCTAGAAACCTCAATGTAAAACTATTTCCTGCACTGCAAATACTGCTTAAGCAGCCAGAATCTGCTCGGTGCCAGGCCCAGGCTTGACCAGGAAAGGTCACACTGTCCTGGCAAACGGTATCCCCGGCTTTGGGCGTGCTTTCATTTTGCTGTGGGAGAAAGAATAAAGAACTGCTCTCCATGCCTTTCGGGAAGGGGCAGCTCATCTTTTGGCAAGCCTGTTGCATTCCTCCTGGTTTGGGAGCAGCCCACAAGACATCCAGAAGTCTTATCACCCCAGGCTTCTCTGTGAATCTGAGATGCACTTGAGATCATATCTGAAGCAGGAGCTATTCAGAGACCAAAAGGAAATCAGCTATTCCTATACAGGTAATCTCTGAGCGTTCAGGTCATTTATCTCGTGGCTCACATCCTCCATCTACCACCTTTATGGAGGTACCTTAAAAATGTCTCCCTTGGGCCAGAGAAATAATAGAGGCGTAAAGGTTCTTGCTTTGCATTCAGCTGAGCCCTTTTCAATCACTGATACCACACCTAGTCCCCTGGGTAGTGACCCTTGATCACAGAGTCAAGACTGGCCACTGAGCACCACTAGGTGTGCCCCAAATCTCTACCCCATGTCCTGCCACTACCGCCACCAAATTCTCAGCCACAAAAATAATCTCTTTTTTTTTTTCCTTAAGGAAATTTCAAGGATCTCACATAAATGCTCCCTCTCCAGTGGCCCTGCCCTTCTGTCCCATTGCTTCTACTGGTCACAGCACTGTGACTTCCTGACTCTCATGGAAACCCTTATAAAAAGGGTTTCCTGTATTCTTTTTCTTTTTCTGCATTCATGGGGACCATGATTGCATAAGGTTGGGGCTTTACTCCTCTGTAAGTGAATACCTCTAAGAATAGTGAGGGAGTCCTTCAGGGGTCTGAAATGCTTGAGGACTGTACCCCTCTTACTACCTCACTTTTACAGTCATCTGTGCAGAAACTGCGATCACGCTGACCGGAGCTTAACAATAGAACCGAAGACCATTCTCATGAATGACATCATTTCAGAGAAAAACGGTGCTGTTTCTTGTCTATGCTTCCTACAGGAACAATACAGACATCTGAAGCAGGTATCCTGGGAGGATCAGAGGCTCTCTGAAAGTGAGAGAGATAATGGATGGAGAAGTGAAAATCTTTATCTTTACGATATGTCATTGTTATGATAGGTTCTGGTGCCTTATTGAGATTATGGTGATGGTGTGGAGTGGCTTCTGAGATACTTTCACAAGTGAATTTAAAAAGGCATCAGTTTTTGGTACTTTGATCTTTTACAAAACTCAGTTTGGTTTACATACTCTTCTGTGACAGAGTTGAATTTCGAACTGAACACTTGACTGAGGCTAGAAAGGATGGGCCAGCCGTCAATTTCTCACTATCTCAGATGGAGACAAGAAAGGTCAAGATGACGTCCAGCATACTTGCTTATGGGCAGTCATATATCAGAACAAACTTAGAGAATCAGTCAAGGTTTTTATTGTTTGCATTTGCAGGAAGAACCAAAACTAATACTATTAAAAAGCATTTCAATAAAGTGGCTACAAATGCTTTTTGAATGCTACAGTGATTCTGCAAAATCCACCAGACATTTTAATATGGTTTGATCAAACTCAAGCGGATGAAAAGCTGTAAAAATTAGAGTGGTGAAAGGAAGTGATGACACTCAAGAACTGGTGAAGACCACATGAGCACCAATCTATAAGCACCCAAACATTCTCTCCAAATCAGTCCTGTGTCTTTCTAACAATATCTGAGGTTTGACTCTGAGGAATACTTCCTTGACCCATGCAACACTGTTACTATGGTCCTTGCCTTTCCCACAAGGAAAAGAAGCCCTTTCTCATCCCTCTTATTACTTTACCAAAAAGTCATGTGGTGAAAATATGTTTCTAAGTCAAATATGTCTGACCTCATTTCAAATTTCAGTCTTATCATTTTTTACATCTGTGACTAAAAGAAACTACATAAGCACTCTGCATCTCTATTCCTCTAAATAGAAGTGAAAAATAAATTGCAGACTATTTCATGTAACATAATGTGACATGGTACAGATAGACCTGGGTTAGCAACGCAAAAAGCACTTGGTAAACCCTTCTGGCTCTTCCTTTCTACCTTTGTGCCATGATTCCACAATGTCAACGTCAGGGACCAGAGAAAAAAGGAAAACAGACAACTAGGAATGGCTCTCACACTAGGAATTGTCATGTGAGTTATAATGAAATGAAATCAAATTACTACACTACTGAGAATATTCTTGAAAAGCTATCAGAAGCTGGAGGGAGCTGTTAATATTTAGTTGATTTAGTACCGGGTAGTTAGCACATATTAAAATATGGGCCCCTCTATTTATTTTTAAAGGTCCAGAGCTTTATTCTGTAGTAAAAATGCAGGTTTACTTCCTTTAAGGAGTTGATAGTTTTGAGACAGCAATTCTGAAAACATCAGGATTCGCCCAGGACATACATACTTAATTTGATATTTTTTGGATATAATAATGAAAAAACATGTTTCCTCTATTTTTAAAGTTCCTCTTTCCACATAGCACAAAAATTTGAATCCTCAACAAATGATTTGGGCAAGTTCTGGAGGAATAGGGGGAAGACAAAGCTCTTTCCTCAAGACAATGCTGTTTCCATGCCCACTTTCCCACCATCTAAAGCAGCAATGGGGTACCCCACCCCCAGACCACAATCCTTTCTCAATCTTCCTTTGATCACCAAAAGATACTGATTGAGGTTGGTCTTCCTTCCTGTTTTTTTTCCAGAAACTACCACTAACTCAGCAAAACCAGCACAGAATCGAGGCTTTAAGAAGCTCAATCACATGGCAGGCACTACAGAGATCATAGGAACCCAATCAAGTCTGGCGAACAGCTAACTCATATTTAACTGAGAAAAACAGAGTAAGAAAACATTAAAAATGGAAAGGATTTCTTTTATTATTTTATTTTATTTTTTAATTTTTTTGCTTTTGCCTTTTGGGTCACACCAGGCGATGCACAGGAATTACTCCTGGCTTATTCACTCAGGAATTACTCCTGGCGGTGCTGGGGGGACCATATGGAATGCTGGGGATTGAACTCAGGTCGGCTGTGTGCAAGGTAAATGCCCTTCCTGCTGTGCTATGGCTCCGGCCCCTGGAAAGGATTTCCTTTAGATAAATAAAATAATTTAAAGGAACTGAGATAGAAAGGAACTAAACAGAATTTTCTTAATGGGAACATTAGAAAAAAAAAAAAGTAGCAGCTATTTCAGCCGAACCAGAGCAATCCTGTGAAGAGGAAGAGATACAGCCCAGGGGAAAGAGGTCAGTGCAGGAAAGGCTCAGGAAGGAAGGAGAGAAAGAGAGGGCCGTGTGAAAGAATGGTAAGAGGAGACGAATAGTCTGGAAACGGAAGCCAGGAAGGAAAATACATACCAGGGACCCCTCATCCCCTTTTCACTGACTGAGCTGAATAAATATATCTCCACACACAATGATCCTGATCAGAGGTTGGTCTGTCGAGGGGAAAGGTCTCCAATGACAGCTGGAGCTTCAGTGCCCCTCACAATGACAGAGGGCAGATAGGCAGAAAATTGCTCAATTTTCTGAAGAGCCACATTCACGGGAAAACTGTCCTCCCCTTCACCCCTTCTTCCTGGTCTGATACCTTGATGTCACTTGTCGAGGCGTGCGGGCTTTACCATGGTCGATACTAAACCTAGAGAAATATGCAGTGACTCTGCTATGGTGAGTATTGGATAACTTGCACCAACATGGCTTAGAAGGAATATTAATTAGCCTAATTTATTAGTATGAGGGTACTCAACCTCTAGAGCTGTCAAGGAGACGAGGCTGTCTTCTTCCTTTTCCTTAAGTCTCTTTCCTGGAGTTCACGTGGCCACTCTCCCCCTAGGGTCTCTGACTGACCACTCTCTGCGTCCAGCCCAAATCTATGACCTCTGGGCTGTTTTCAAAGATCCCCACTAGCCACACTACATCAAATATCTTTCCTTAAAAGATCATTTTATGGAAGCTGGAGTGATAGTACAGCGGGTAGGGCGTTTGCCTTGCATGCGACCAACCCGGGTTCGATTCCCAGCATCCCATATGTCCCCCGAGCAACGCCAGGAGGGATTCCTGAGTGCAGAGCCAGGAGTCAGCCCTGAGCATTGCCGGGTGTGACCCAAAAAGCCAAAAGAAATAATTTTATGGTAGATAGTGATTTTTGTTTGGGGGCCACACCTGGCGGTGCTCACAGCTTCCTCCTGGTGCTGTGCTCAAGGATCACTCCTGACAAACCAAGTTGGCTGCAGCAAGGCAAGCACCTTAGGCCCTGTCCTCTCTCCATCCCCCATATGCTTCATTTTTAAAAGGTTAATTTTTTAGTTTCCCCCCAAATTTTATTTTATTATAGTACCGTGATTTGGGCTGGAGCGATAGCACAGTGGTAGGGCGTTTGCCTTTTACGCGGCCGACCCGTGTTTGATTCCTCCGCCCCTCTTGGAGAGCCTGGCAAGCTACCGAGAGTATCGCGCCCCCACGGCAGAGCCTGGCAAGCTACCCGTGGCGTATTTGATATGCCAAAAACAGTAACAATAAGTCTCACAATGTGAGACGTTACTGGTGCCCACTCGAACAAATCGATGAGCAATGGGATGACAGTGACAGTGACCATGATTTACTAGACTGGAGTGATAGTACAGCGGATAGGGCGTTTGACTTGCACCCGGCCGACCTGGGTTCTTTGCCCCCCTCAGAGAGCACGGCAAGATACCGAGAGTATTCTGCCTGAACGGCAGAGCCTGGCAAGCTACCTGTGGCATATTCGATATGCCAAAAAACAGTAACAAGTCTCACAATGGAGGTGTTATTGGTGCCCGCTTGAGCAAATCAATGAACAACAGGAGACAATGCCACTGCGCTACCATGATTTACTGTTATTTATAGTTGGGTCAACTTCCCTCCACTACTGTTCCCAGGTTCCCTGTCCTACTCCCTCCCCAGCCTGACATCTTGGCAGGCACCTTTTAAAGTCTGGTGATTAAAGTTTGGGTCTCATGACCTCAGTGTTGCTGACTCTGGTTTAGCTATTTAGCTCTATCATTCCTTAACACCACTAATGTACCTTGACCCTTGAGCCTTTTGCTTCTCATCTGTCTCTTCTCTTCGCTCCCCACCCCCATCCTACACTAGCTCTTTTTCCTTCTCTTCCCTGTACATTGGGACCAAGGGTAATCTAGGTATCCCCCCTTTAAACCATCCAGTTACTCTAAATACCACATCTAAGTGATATCATCTTCTGTTTATCCTTCTTCCGAGTTACTTCACTTAACATGGTATCTTCCAGTTCCATGTTGCAGCAAATTGCATGATTTTCATCATTGCTTACAGCTTTATACTATTCCATTGTGTTTGTATGCCACGTTTATGATCCACTGATCTGTTGTTGAACATCTAGTTTGATTCCAAATCTTAGCTATTGTATTGAGTACTGCAATGAATAATGGTGTGCAAATGTTCTTTTGAATGAATTTTTTTTTTTGTCCTGGGGTTAGTTACCCAAGAATTGCTGGATCACATGGCAGCTTAATTTTAAGCTTATTGAGCTCTCCAGACTGTTTTTCACAGGGGTTGAACCAGACAACATTCCCACCAACAATGGATGAGAGTTCCTTTTCTACCACATCGCCACCAACACAAATTGTTCCCATTATTTTTCATATGTGCCATTCTCACTGATATGAGATGGTATTTCATTAGAAAGCTTTTTAAGCATGAAAATGCACGTCATAGATTCTCTCAGGATATGATGACTCTCAGTAATTTCTTATTTTGTGTGCCTTTTTTTGTAGTGATGAGGTTGAGCTGGATATTCACTTTAGTGATTTATGACTATCTTATTGCAGAATTATGAGTCATGAAATAATTTTTTTTTTTTTTTTTTTTTTTTTTTTTTTTGCTTTTTGGGTCACACCTGACGATGCACAGAGGTTACTCCTGGCTCTGCACTCAGGAATTACCCCTGGCGGTGCTCAGGGGACCATATGGGATGCTGGGATTTGAACCCGGGTCGGCCGCATGCAAGGCAAATGCCCTACCCGCTGTGCTATCTCTCCAGCCCCGAGTCATGAAATAATTTTTAAGTGCACTTAATAATATGTGTGACGTTCTTCTGATACAAAATCATTCAATATACAACATGCTTCTTATTGATAGTTAAAGTGTTATTGATCCGAACTGTATAATTTTTCTACTAACAAATTCCTGTTGGTGGGTAGGTATAATGGTGGTGGAACTGGTATTGGAATACTGAACATAAGAAATTTTTGTGAACAACTTTATAAAAATACAATTAATTTAAAATTAAAAGAAAATTCCTGAACTTTTTGACAACAAGGAAAAGAGTATATTTAAAAGCATAGAATTTTTTTTAAAAGCCTATAACATAGACTAGGGATGTAACTGATGTTAAGTACATACTCCACATTTTGTAATTCTGGCATTTTTATATTTACTTTTATCTTTGATTGAAAAACATGACGTAGGCATCTTCCAACCATACACACTGAGTTTCTTTATGCTAGGAGAGAGAATTTAGGAGGACAGCTAGAGATACCATGAGGCGAGGCCAAATAGAGTCTATATGGTGGCTACACAGTTTTGTGGCTACACATAGCTAAGAAGTGACAGGGTCCTGAGGAAAACTTTAATGCAATATGAGGAGTTTTAGAGTTGTCTGAGTAATATGACCCAGAATTTTTACCAGATTACATTTCTGATGACAGTGAAAAAGAGAATTATGAACAATCTTGAAAGGAAGACCTCATTTTATAAATCTACCACTTCTACTTTTTATTACTAACAGTTCATCACTACCCTTAGTTCCATGTTTTCTGTTCATGATTTTTTTTTTAGTTCAACTGCATCCCTTCTGGAAGGATCGACCATCTAGCCTACATCCTAAGAAAAAGTACTTGGCTTTACACACTTTCGGTTACAACAAAAACTATTCTAACTCATATTATTCTCAATTATTTACCCTGGAACCCTCTGAAGTGTACCATTTGTCGTTTTAACCTAAAGAAAATTCTGTTCCATTTTCCTGGGAAAATTTTGTCTTTCTATCTCTGAATTCTAAAAATATGAACACCTTTTAAGCAAGTGAAATAGGAATTACTATAAAGTAATTCCTTCATTCTTGAAATTCCGGATGTGAATTCAAGGAAAGCTAAAATCAAGCTAAAAGCTAATTAAGTATTTAAATTTTTTTCCTGCATGAAAAAGTTATCATACTACTTACGACTAGTAAGTAATTATCAAGTTCCCTAAGAAATTCTGCACAAAATAAAGAAGTGTTGCATACAAATTTTTAAAGAAAGATAGTAGAAAGCTCATGTGCCATGCCATCCCTTCTGGGGACTAAGTGTTTCTAGACTTAATTCTGGGTACTAGGTTTAAAGCCTTTTGGAAGAAGCCTACTACTGCCACTACTGCCAAAGATGAATTCTGTCTCTTGCAGAAATATTCTACAAATGGCTGTTCCCATAAGTGCTTGGAGGCCTGGGACTAGTCCATGGGACTCACAGTCCGGCAGTTTGGGCATGGCAGTTCAGTGCTTCGACAAGCCTGCACATGCTAAATATTTGTTCGACCACCTTAGCAATCTCCTTGCACCCCCAACACTTCTTTTTAATTATTATTTTATTTTCAAGAAGAATATTTTTCCTGGCATAACTTTATTTGAAAAAAAAATAAGATTAGGAGGATACTTTTATATTATATTCCACCTGCATACAGCCTAAGTGCTGTTCACACCATTTATCACTTACAGTTAGCAAGAGAATTTTGTCCTAACTTACTCTCTGATAGCTCTACTACAGCAAATGGAAAAAGAATCACTTTTACCCTTAGAAGGAAAAACTAGGCTGTCACTTTATAGCAATTTTACAAAAAGTTCACTGTGTTCTTGTCTATCACATTTCAAGTTTTTGGGAGGTTATAAAATCTGACAGTTATTTTGTATCTAATCAGTGTAAGAATTGTATAACATGGTAGTCTGAGAACTATATAATACACTGTTCAAAGTGATAATCTGATCTGCTGGTTTTAAAATACAACTGAATATTGCACATCTAGGTTCTAAGTAAATAAGGAGAGTTCAGTATATTTTTCAGACTCAGAAGGAAAGTTCCTGCCATAAGACAGGCTGGGGGAAGGGTGGCGGGAGGATACTGGGGACTCTGGTGGTGGGAAATGTACATTGGTGGAGGGCTGGATGTTGGACCACTATATGGCTGAAACTTGAATATGAACAGAGATCCATATTTCATGGTGTAGCACTGTCATCCCGTTGTTCATCGATTTGCTCGAGTGGGCACCAATAACGTCTCCATTGTGAGACTTGTTACTGCTTTTGGCATATTGAATACGTCACGGGGAGTTTGCCAGGCTCTGCATGGTTATTCAATAAAAAAAATTCCAGAGAGAAGAAAAATCATTCAGAATGGGAAAAAATATTAATTAGAAATGTATTCCTGTAAAAGCAGCAGTTTCATTTTTTTTTTCCTTTTGGGTCACACCTGGCGATGCACAGGGGTTACTCCTGGCTCTGCACTCAGGAATTACCCCTGGCAGTGCTCAGAGCACCATATGGGATGCTGGGAATTGAACCTGGGTTGGCCGTGTGCAAGGCAAACGCCCTACCCGCTGTGCTATTGCTCCAGCCCCAGCAGTTTCATTCTTCATGAAAGAAGGCTAATAATTTTATTATTTATCCCATAACTTGGACATTTACTCAAATATTTTTTCCTTGAGAGGAAACAGCACAAGGTGAAACGGAGAAAGGAGGACCTAAGCACGAACAGAAGAAAGTCTAACACCACTACAGGAAGGAAGGTCTAAGAATCCCTGCCCTGCCTGGGAATGAGTGGTCACAAGGAACAACTCTTCACATCAGTCTTCATTTCAGCATGCTTTCATAGTGGCCTGTTGAAAATAACTCTCTTTCCTTCTGTTCCAGGAGTGACCTCCAGATTCTACCTTCCTACCCTGACAGCTCATCTAAAAATCACAACCTTCCTCCCGCATCTTGATACCCATTTAGTGTACCTCTCTCTTTTAAAAAAATTTTTATTGAATCACCATGAGGTACTTACAAGCTTTCATGTTTGGGTTACAAGCACACAATGATAAAACACCCATTGTTTGATCTTCATACTACTTAATCACAACCTAAAATTCCTTCGTCCCTCCCTCCCTTTCTCTCTTCTGAATTCTTATTGTCATCCCAATCCCCATTATCTTAAGGAGAAATATTCTACTTATTTAACTTACCTTTTTTATTAACTAGAATGTTGCATGGCATAAAACTTCTCTCTCTAAATTTATATAATACACATGTACTATATACACACATGTTTATATGTGCACGTGTATGATATGTTTAAATTAATGAATGGCTTTGATAAGATTTAAATTGCAGTCTGAGATGTGTCAGTGCAGCTGTTACTGACATCTAAAGCAAAAAGAAGGCAGTAAGTGGAGAAAAAAATGTGTACACGTTTTTATACATATATATGTATATGTATATATGTCCTCTTTTAGTCTCTTTATAAGTTATGGATAGTAAATTTTCAATGAGGGGAATAAAAATAAAATTAATCAAGAAGAATTAATTATTTGAAAATAAACAGGAGCTGCAGAGATAGTACAGGGGTTAAGGAATTTGCCTTGCATGCAGCCCACCCCAGTTCCATTCTCCGCAATTCAAAAAGGTCCCCCAAGCAACTCCAGGAGTGACTTCTGAGGAGTTCCTCAGAATATTGTTACTTAAAATAATGGGAGACGCTCACACATTTATTTCATCTTTAAATATTTTATCTATATATGTTGACGATCACTGTATCACTGTCATCCCATTGCTCATCGATTTGCTCGAGTGGGCACCAGTAACGTCTCCATTGTGAGACTTGTTGTTACTGCTTTTGGCATATTGAATACACCATGGGTAGCTTGCCAGGCTCTGCCATGCGGGCTAGGTACTTTTGGTAGCCTGCCAGGCTCTCCGAGAGGAACGGATAAATTGAACTTGGGTCAGCTGCGTGCAAGGCAAATACCCTACCCACTGTGCTACTGCACTATGCTTTTTTAAATCAGGATGTCTCACAACTATTTTATCTTAATAGCAAATTCTTGAATTCCAATTTTGTACCTATAGGTTAAATCACTACAGTTTCAGGGGAAATGAAGAAAAATGATATCCAGTTTATTAGATAACCTTAAATTAAATCAACCTTAAATATGTAACTATTTTGAATAAAACTGATTTTTCCTCCAACAGACACATGAGTGCTTTTTTTCCTATCTGCTCAAATTTTATTTCTCTTAAGTATATGTAACTATATAGTATACCAGTGATTTGAAAATGTGGAAAGTATATTAACACCTATAATAAGCCTTCCTTCTCTAATAATGAATATGTAAAGCCAGATTTTCTTCATAATATTCAACCAAAACAACACATTACAAAAGACTAACTGCAGAAGCAGCCACAAAAACCTAGTTGTGATGGCTAATTTTGTGTTCCAATTTAACTGGGCCACAGAGTTCAGAGATAATTGCTTAAACATTATTCTAGGTATGCCTGTGAAAGTGTTTCAGGACAAGATTAATATTTGATCTTAGACTGAGTAAAGCAACTGCCCTTTCAATGTTAGTAGTATTTACTCAATTCATTAGAGGTCTGAATAAAACAAAAGACAGAGCAAGGGAGAATTGGCTGTCTCTGCAAGACGGTCTTCAAACTGAGATTATCAGCCTTCTGCTGCCACTGGTCTCATATTAAAAGTGGTTCTTGGGCATTCAGACAGGTCTTTAACATCCTCTGTAATTTTATTCCTCAGGTAGGACTTCAGATTTAGATGAGAACTATATTATCAGAGTTCCTGAGTCTGTAGATTGTAGACTTTATGAATTTTCAGCTCCCACAGTTACACAAGTCAATTTTTTACATTGTAAATGTATTTTGTATGTATGTACATAGTATCCATTTCATATTGATTATATAACTGCTTAGAAATGGATAGATTAGGCAAATTTTATAAAGTGAGCTATAAAAGATGTGAGCAAAATAGAAAGCTAAATTTGATGGGAATTTAAGACGCTGAACTACAGAACAACATGATACACTTTTGTTTTGTCTAGCTTATAAAGAACATTTACAAAAACATGCCATAGACTGGAAAATAGAATGAGACACTTTTCAAGGAAAAGAGATTGTAGATATGTTTCTCTGACATCAACATTAAACTGCAAATAATGCCAAAATAAATATGGCTAAATTAATTCTGAATGTTTGAAAATTAAGAAAGATCTAAATAAATCTGATGTTTAGTGGAAATCATAATTAAAATATATACAACTCAACATTACAAACCAAATTTGTGTGATGTGCTTAGAGCAACACATAATTTTATGATTGTATAACTGATATTAGAGAAAAATGGCTAATATATATATTTTTACTTTTTTTGGGTCACACCAAGCGATGTACAGGGGTTACTCCTGGCTCATGCACTCAGGAATTATTCCTAGCCATGCTCGGGGGACCATGTGGGATGCTGGGAATCGAACCCAGGTTGGCTGTGTGCAAGGCAAACACCCTACTTTCTGTGCTATGGCTCCAGCCCCCCAAAATGGTTAATATTTATTGAGCTAAGCATCCATCTTCAGGAGTTAGAAAAGGGATATCAAAATAAGCCCTCAAAGTAGATATGTAAGAAGGAAGAAAAGCATAGAAGTATAGAAAATATATAGATATATAAAATTATATAATAAAAGTATAAAATAATGGCAGTATTAGTTCAATGGTACTTTGATTAACTTCCAGACACCTCTTTCGCTAAGGTCTACTAATCTGTGGAAAATGTCCCTTCCCCTCATTCTCTCTTCTATCCCACAAATATGTGAAATAAGCTGTTAACCTGAACTTCCTCCTTCAATAAACAAACATTAATAACCCACTTGGCACTGAGCTTAGTTCAGAATGTTATTCATTAATAGATTCTGGATGCTGAAAAAGAGTCCTCTAGTTAGTATTAAGTAACAGGGAAGTCTCCTCCCCAGGGCCTGCAAGCAGTATTTAGGACTTTTCCCCACTGGAGAATGGAGTTCTAGGAAGTGCTAGTCAAACAATAACAATATATTTATAAATTACAAGACAACTATCCATCGTTCTATACCATTATTCCAACCCTGCTTATCAGTTTGCATGATTCAAAATAGATTCACTTAATAGTCTTTGTTCTGATAGCAATATTTCTATCATCAGTCCTCACCAACATGATAAGTGTGAATAGATCAACAGAGTAAACACTGATATGTTTACATATTAATAGCTTCCAAGAATATATATATGCATATATATACACACATATATGGGACACACACAATAAAGGGACATACACACACACATATATATATATGACACTTTTCCACTAATTAATTTTTAAAGGTATTTGTATTCAACTATCTGAGTTGAGTCTTCTGAATACTTTGTGTCATGTCCCAGTTGAAGGCTATGTTTATAAATTATTCTTTTTCCTTTCATAGATTGGTCAGAAGTAAAATAATTTGCTCAGGAGCATAAATCACAATATTGGCACCAATATCTTGATTCTGTCACCCACAAAGATGGTGAAGCCATATGTGAAATTCTGATGAACAATGCATTAGTAGACAGAAGGAGGCACAGACATCATAAAAGTTTGTTTACCTTGCTTGAATATACTCAATTGGAAGTAGCATCAAAATTGCTGCCCATTTTCCACAGTGAAAAGCACTGCTCTTGAGACTATTCTTAAAAGGTTAGGCTATGGGATGCTGTCTGTAAAACAAACATTTCCCATATTGTCTCTCAGCCTAACAACCACTTACATTAAAGAGGCTAGTCTGTTCTTTATTTCACCTCAGGGATTGGCCAGAAGTTGGAAAAAAAGATATAGACTATCCTCAATTGAGATTGCCTTTCATCTTTTTGGAATGTAGAGACAGAAAACAAAAGCAACTAATCTCCAATAACATGGGGCAGTGACAGGGATGGGCACAGCATTCATTTGTTGGTAACTTGAATGAGACTTGCCACAGAGAAAAAGGACCAAGGACCAAGACCCAAATTTCATGGATTGTTAACCCTCTGGTCTTGGCAATTTAAGGACACAAAGAAAGAACTAAAAAGCCGTGGGTTGTCCCAAAGGACCTAAAGTTTTTTTATGGAATCTGCCACCCATTGGCTGTGGGGCTCTGAACACATCATTTAACATCTTTTAATCCTCAATTCCCCTGTATGTTAAATGAGAAGGATAAGTAACCATATATGTTTCCTTCAGTTTTTTAATTTTTTTTTTTTGCTTTTTGGGTCACACCCAGAGATGCACAGGGGTTATTCCTGGCTCTGCACTCAGGAATTACCCCTGGCGGTGCTCAGGGGACCATATGGGATGCTGGGAATCGAACCCGGGTCTGCTGCATGCAAGGCAAACGCCCTACCCGCTGTACTATTGCTCCAGCCCCTGTTTCCTTCAGTTTTTAAATTCCAAAATTCAACTTTAGCCTCAATAAAATGTTTGCTCTGAACACCATCTCATCACTTACAACCAACAGACCTATCCAAGGGTTTCCTGCATCAAAAAAAAAAAAACCAACAAAAAGCAGTGCCTTGTATATCCTTGATATCAATCCCTTATCAGATGGGTATTGGGTGAATATCCTCTCCCATTCAGTAGACTGTCTTTGTATTTTGGTCACTGTGTTTGTTTGAGGTGCAGAAGCTTCTTAGTTTAAGGTAACCCCATTTGTTTATCTCTGTTTTCACTTGCTTGGCAGAGTGCCCGAAAACAGATGACTGGTTGAAGAAACTTTGGTACATCCACACAATGGAATACTATGCAGCTGTTAGAAAAGATGCAGTCATGAAATTTGCATATAAGTGGATCAACATGGAAAGTATCATGTTAAGTGAAATGAGTCAGAAAGAGAGAGACAGACATAAAAAGACTGCACTAATCTGTGGAATATAAAATAACAGAGTGGGAGACTAACACCCAAGAGTTGTAGAGATAAAAACCAGGAGATCTGCCCCACAGCTTGGAAACTGGCCTCACATGCTGGGGGGAAAGGCAACTCAGATAGAGAAGGGAACATCAAGTAGAGGATGTTAGGAGGAACCATTCAGGTTGGAAGATGTGAACTAAAAGTAGACTATAGACCAGACATGAAAGCCACTCAATACCTCTATTGCAAACTACAACACCCAAAAGGAGGGAGAACAAAAGGGAATGCCCTGCTGAAGAGGCAGGGTGGGGTGGTGAGAGGAATACTGGGATCATTGGTGGAGGTGAATGGGCACTGGTGGAGGGGTGAGTAAACAATCACTGTATGAGTTAAATGCAAACACAAAAGTTCATAAGTTTGTAACTGTACAGCACAGTGATTCTCTAATAAAAAAATTTTTTTAAAAACCTCACTGTTGAAGTGTAGAACCATTTATTTCCCTTTCTGAAGAGATCATTTCACAACCCTGGTGTAATCATGCCATTCCCTAGGCTGAAACGGGTCATGTACCTCTAATAGCTAACACTTACTGAGTGTTTACAATATTCTATGCACATTTCTAAGTGCCTTCTGTGGTTTAAGTTGCTCAGTTGGGGAAGGGGGTGGTTTGGGCCACACCTAACAGTATTCAGGATTTAGTCCTGGCTCTGTGCTCAGGGAACCATACGTGTGCTAGGGATTGAGCCATGGTCACGTGCAAGGCTAGCGCCTTAACCCCTGTACTAACACCCCAACCCTTCTTCAGCCTTTCAGCAAGCCTTAGAAGGTTTTTTTTAAAATAGTTTTTTTAAAATCATTATCACAGATTTCATAAATAAGGAAACTGAGGTATAGAGTCACAATCCTAAACAGTACTTTGCTGCCTTTCCTTGGCAGGATTATGGAAAATGCATTGACCTTAATAATAACTCTTAGGATAAAGACCAATTAATTCCTACCTAAATTAGCTGAACGCTTCAGGGATTAGGTCCATGTTTCAGAGCCTCATTACTGGTACCATCTCTTCTCAATATTCTGTTGCAACTAAATAGAACTAATTACAATTCTTCTGAAAATAAGACTTTAAATGACAGTGAGAGCATATTGCTACCTTTGCCTCTAATATTCACCTCCTTAACTAGGTAACAAAATTGCCAATGTTCAGAATTAAATTCCCTCAGGGAATTGATGAGTTTAGATAGCCATCCTAAAGTGCTCCTGTATTACTTCAACTGCATGCCTAACAGACTACTTAGATGACCTGCTGCTTTTCATGTGCCTCTACTATAAGCTTTTATTTTTTGAGGGGGGAACTATGTATTCTTATAGCCTAACACATTTATATTCAAAGTTGTTTAAATTTATGACAAAAAAGAAGCATAGCTTCTCTTTCCCTTTTCTTTCTTTTTTTTTTTTTTTTTTTTTTGCTTTTTGGGTCACACCTGGCGATGCTCAGGGGTTACTCCTGGCTCTGCACTCAGGAATTACCCCTTTCATTGCTCAGGGGACCATATGGGATGCTGGGAATTGAACCCAGGTCGGCCACGTGCAAGGCAAACGCCCTACCCGCTGTGCTATCGATCCAGCCCCACCTTTCCCTTTTCTTACCTCATATGCTGTTGTGTTAAATCTGTGAAAACCTAGTGAAATTCCCTAATGCTCTGAATCAAATCTATTTTCCCTTCCCCATTAAAACGTAGGGCTGGAACAATAGCACAGCAAGTAGGGCATTTGCCTTACATGTGGCTGACCACGGTTTAATTCCTCTGTCCCTCTCAGAGAGCCTGGCAAGCTACTGAGTATCCCACCCACATAGCAGAGCCTGGCAAGCTACCCGTGGCAAAACAGTAACAAGTCTCACAATGGAGATGTTACTGGTGCCCACTCGAGCAAATCGATGAGCAACAGGATGACAGTGACAGATTAAAATGTATTCAATCCGTGCTCTCATCTATCAGATTCCTGATCTACTTGCCACATGTCTAATGGTGGGATATATTACCCTTCCCTCAGTTTCCCAAAGGAATGTTTTAGGTGTGGAGGCACTGAGGTAGGTGAGATATTTCTGACCTACTCATACAACCAGAGGCTGCTAGCTTTATCAATACATACAGTCCATACTGCGGCATTAGAGCTCTTCTGATTTTCAGGACTGTATGAGTTTGAATGCTCATATCATTATTCCTTACCCTGCTCTGAAATTGTTGGAATGGATGATTCCAACAATTATCACTGTTGACCCTACAGATGATATAGGGAAATTATTTTACAAACTGTCATTAACAGATTTAAAAAATGCTTATGAGATTGATTTAACTTTCAAATTTGTATGAGGCTGTTTTCAAAGCAAGAGCAAACTTTGACAATTTCAGCTAGCACAAATACAAATAGGAAAAAAGATTTTGTAGAAGAAAACGAAATTGTTTCTCCCCATGGAAGAAAGTGTAACAAATATCAGGGAGAAACTTCTTTAGTTCACAGTTGCTACTAACCCCATTTAAAAGTCAGGGCTCCTTAACATTCTGCAACTCTACTGCAGTTGCCTAAATGTTTCTGGGGCTTAGGCTTGAGGTTTCAGATGGAAACCCAGGAACAGAGCAGAATATGATTGCAAAAGCCACTATTTATTGCCAATTTGAACTATTCTAAGACTCCCCCTATGTCTTTGAGCACTGTTTACCATAGAACCAAGGAAATAGGTTGGCAGGAAGGGAGGTCTGCAGGGTTCTCCTGCAATACAGGCAAGCCGAGATCAACTTGGGGTGTTCGTCTTTCCTAGAGGCAAAATGATGTAAATTAAAACAAAGCAAAACAAAACAAAAACAAAAACAAAACAAAAAAACTATTCTGCTAACGGGGCAGCAGCAGAAAGGCCTGGTAGCATTAGACCTGCTTCCACTTGGACGAGACCTCCAAGCTGGGGTCCTGCACCGGATGGAGATTCGTGCTATGTAGCAGAAGCTCAGCAGAATTCCTGGAGCACAGCAACTCCTGTGCCCGTGGCCCAGTTTCACATGCAACCGGGTAGCCTGGAAATCTCCTCTCCCGTGTCCCCTGAACGTGGCGCGCGGTCCCACAGGCAACCGGGTCCACCCGGGAAGCTCCTCTCTCGTGTCTCCTAAATGCGGGGCGCGGTCCCACAGGCAACTAGGTCGCAATCCCACAGCAGCCAGGTCGCGTTCCTACAGGCAACTGGCTCGCGTTGCCACAGGCAACGGGGCCCACCCAGGAATCTCCTCTCTCGTGTCTCCTGAATGCGGGGCGTGGTACCACAGGTCCTGGGTCGGTCCCACAGCCTCCGGGTTGCTCCCTCACGGCAGCCTCATGGGTAACAAGGTCGCACCCCCACTGCCTCCGGGCCTTGCCCCCCACAGCACCTGGGTCACGGTGCCACAGGCAACTGGCTCACGTTCCCACAGGCAACGGGGTCCACCCGGGAAGCTCCTCTCTCGCGTCTCCTGAACGGAGGTCGCGTTCCCACAGGCAACCAGGTCTTGCCCCCACAGCCTCAGGGTCGCGCCCCCACAGCGGCGGCCAGCCCAGCAGCGTCCCTCTGGTCTTCCCTCTGGTGTCCGTGGACGCAGGAAAGCGTCGCGCTCCGTGGGTCCCGTTCCAGCGCTGGCTGCGGGGCCGCTGTCCCTTTCCAGCAGCCCAGCGGCCGGGAAGCTGCAGCCACGCACGCTCCAGAGCTGCAAACCCCGCCTGCCCGTGCAAAGCCCTGCCACAAAGTGCCGCGTCGCGACAGACACTGACCCCGAGCCACGTGGCCGAGCACACAGTCAGCGTGATCTTCTCGTCTCAAGCACGTTATTTTCCCCGGGCGCCAGCAGGGCCACACAGAGCTGCAGCAGGCGCGCATCTCGGCCTTGTGCTTGGCTCACTATGATTTTTTAGAAAATTTCAGAAAAGAAAAATGCCGCGTTTTCCATAAATTTAGAGTGAATCTCATGTTAAGGCCCGGATGAAAATTTAATGATGCTACCTGAGATGTGCTTTGCTGCTAAAGAAAAATTTGGAATCCCTGGCTGAGAGCGATTTAAAACCCCAACCATCTAATTTCAACAAGAAGTGAGTCACAGGAAAGATAATTTGTAGATGCAAAATGCCGAAAATATCACTTTCATTCTGGCAAAGACGATTCCATCAGTTTTTATTCAAGTAGAAGCAGTGGAACATATTTGAAAAAACTATGATTTAATTTGGTATGTACTTATTAAGAATTTATTTTATGCTGAGAATTATACAGGATCCTGTGTTGGAAGGACTCCCAAAACATGCTCAGGAGCCGTGTGCCACTCTGTATGACACTCCATTTTCTGGCCAAGCTGATTTCAGGGCTTGGGAGTTGCACTGGGTGGCCATGAGGCATCCTAGTGGTGGAGTGAGTTTGGGGGTAGGTGGGAGGGCGTTGTAGTTTGGGTGGTAAAATGTGGGTGCTCGTGCTTTCAGGCATGTACTCCTGAGCCCTGAGCTATCTTCCACGGGCCCTGTCTTTGGATGCCGTGATGCCATCTTGGAATTTACATTGGAAATAGGGTTAGAATTTACTTAGAAATGAGGTTTCCACAATCTTGGAATTTACTTTGTCATGAAGGAAATGAAATATGAGTTATATCCTAGAAAATGCAGAGTGGAACATAATAGTTTCAGTAGCATCATGTGAGAGTATTGAAGCTAAAGGAGATCTATTCCAGGGTGGGAAATCTGGCCCCTGGAGGACAGGAAATAAGAACTGGGAATCCTACTTAGAAAGCAAGAAGTAGTATCCGTATACACACCGGTGCTAATCCAGTTAAAAATTTATCAGCTTTTAGCCTACTTAACCATTCTGAAGAATCTGACACTTTTAGCCATCCTGTTCTTCCTTTAGTTTATCCTCTTTCATTCCCTCCCCCCTTTGCTCTGTTCGTTCCCTTTCCCCCTCCCTTACCCCCCATTCCACAACTACTCCTCATATTCCCATATAGTGTTGCCTAACATTGTCACATTGTCCTACTAATAAATTTGTCTCTGTCATGAATTATGCCCATCCAATGACAACATTCTTCACATTTCTTTTTCACATCATGTGTCCACACTATTTTAGCAGTAGTTGTCTGAGTTCCAAATCTGGATGTCTCACAATTTAGTGTACATCTCCACTTGGTTTTCCATTGACACCTAGCCTCAATATGTTCAAACTTCATTTTTTGGTTTCTCTCAAATGTGTTTCCTCCTGTCTCATAAACAGTATTACGGTATCATTAAAATATCCACTCTTCCACCTCTAATGGAACCTCAGTAGTAGCTTCAATTTGGGCCTCATTATCTTTTCTTTGGTTGTAGTATTTTTTTGTTTGTTTTTGGACCACAATCTGACAATGTTCTGGAGTTACTCCTGGCTCTGCTCTCAAGAATCACTCCTGGAAGTACACAGAGGTCCATATGGGATGCCGGGGATTGAACCTGGGTGGCCACGTGCAAGGCAAGTGCCCTACCTGCTGTAATATCACTCCAGAAACCACAATCTTTTTGATTCCAGCCTCTTCTCACCTATCTTCTTGGTATAGGCTGAGGATGGAAGGCCTGTTGCACAGGTCAGGAGGAGGGACAAGAGGGGTGGTGTGGAAGTCTGGAAGCAAGGAGATTTCAGGCAAACGAGACAGAAAATTAAAAACAACTAAAAACAAGCGCAGTGTGTTCAATTTCTTGGACATTTTAGAATTCTGAGTTGCTTGTGCATAGTTGCTTATGTGTGTGTCCAACACCTCCTCCCTCCACACACACACACACACACACACATAGGGTCACTGATATTTTTTGTACTTGTTTTTGTTAATAAACCGACTTATTTCAACAGAATTATTACTAATTGTTTTCCCTTGTCAGTACATTATGGGTAGTCATTCAGCCTTCTTCTTTAATTTATCTGGCAAATATTTTCTTTGAATTTGTTTTTTTATAGGATTTTCATGATGATGCATCTGTTATTGTTCTTTGAGTTTTAAAATTTTGTGTCTGTGAAAAAAGATGTTCTTGATCAAGTCATGTTCCTGTGAAAACATGTTGTTGTTTCTACATTACCTTTAGCTGCCTTGTATCTGACATGTATTTCTCAAGTGTCCTGGGCACTCTGGTGCCTGTGTCTTCTGAAAAGGGCCTAGCTGCATTAGCTGGTTGTCTGCACCCTCTGCATGTAGGTGTGAAACCATGTCCAGGTGCTTGACTAGCATGGGTGTGTTCATCAACTTTATAAAGAAAGTTGAGTAGCACATGGATTACAGTGAGAGCACATGGTTTGAACACATGTCCTACATTGGGAACACATATTACTTCCTTATGAAAAGAAACACTAAGGTTTTCCCCTCAAAAAAACTTAAGGCTTTTTTTTTTCTGCTTTTTGGGTCACACCTGGCAATGCACAAGGGTTACTCCTGGCTCTGCACTCAGGAATCACTCCTGGCAGTGCTCAGAGGACCATATGGGATGCTGGGAATCGAACCTGGGTCAGCCGTGTGCAAGGCAAACACCCTACTCACTGTACTATTGCTCCAGCCCCGAAATTAAGGCTTCTTTTGGTACATCACCACAGAGTTGGGTGTTTATACATTTTTAAAAACTTTGTTCTGAATGGGAAGTGTTTTAACTTATTTTTCTTCAATTTCTTCTAATTTGTTTGTTGTTTCCTCAAGAGTGGGAGTCCTTTATATTTCTTTTTCCATCTTGACCTCCAAATGAGTAAGGGCAATATTGCAAACAGAATTGTGGCTGAGAAACATATACTGTGGGACCACATGCTCCACAAAACAGGAAATTGAATAAATCACAATGACTTTTTGAGAGTTTCTTGTCTAAATAATTAGGTTCTCTATGTACTATCCACAAAGGAAGATGTCTTCTTAATTAACAATCATAATAAAAAGGACATGTACCCTAAGGACAAATAAAATAACTCCCTTATCTTGAGCAAAGCTTGAAACTCATAATGAGGATATCCAACGGCCACGGTTAGAACATAAAACACATGAAAACTCAAATATTGGAAAACATAAACATGGGATTTCTTTCCAAGAGATGAAATTCAGGGGTGGGGGGAATGGAACTACTGGAACGATGTGGGAAGGGGGAGACATAGTTCCAGTCAGTTTTCATGGTTTTTGTCACAGAAAATACTCCCCCTTACCCTAATTTCCGGACAACTGCAAAACTAAGTGGACAGAATCGGTGATTCACTTTGAAAGAACCAGAGGCTATCACGAATTGCAGCCTCTGAGCCACATGGACCCAGAGCAGACCACACTGCAGTCTGAGAAGCTGCTTCCTGGATTCAGTCTGGAGAGAATCCCCATCACCTACTTCCTACTGCGCCAGCCTTACTTTATCGCTGCACACCAGACCTCCAAAAAGAATGACATCCTATCACCATCTAAATATGCTTGATCTCTTTCCTTCTTGTGTTACTTTTCTCTGGACACCATTGTGCGGTCTACACCATGAGGACAAAGGAAAAAGCTAGCAAAGACTGGAAGGATCTAATGCATAAGACAAACAAGAAGGTGCTGCTGCTAAGACCTGCCTTCTCCGAGTGATGGGCTGTGATGGGCACAAAGAGCAGGAAATCGTGGTGGTGATGGTGGTGCTGAGGCTGTGGTGACACTGGGATGGTTTGGTTTGGTTAGAGCCTTCCCTGTTGGAGTACTAGTACTCATCTGAAAGTCTTCTGTGTTATTCTGCTTTCCTGGTTCTTGCCAAAGAACTGGGTTCGTATTCCCAGGTGAATAATATGTACCCAAATACTCCCTCAAATTCTGCTGTAAGGGGTCCCAACATTGCCAAGAACAATTCGAAAAAACAGAAATATGTTAAAAAAAAGAACATTGAAGAATTAAGCTACGTTTTGTGTGACTTACTACAATTCCAAGCTTTTTGTTATCAAAATTTTGTTTCTTTTGATTGTATTACTACATGAAAATGACTTTGAGCAGTGAGACAGAGACTATTCTCATTATGATGACCTTCTCTGACGGGGCAAATGCACTTCGTCTTCCCTTTCAATCTTGCAATGCTGTTTCTTTGGGACTAGAACCATTTTCATCAGCTTTTCCTATAATAAATAATCCTCAGTTTAGCTTCCAGATTCTCCTGCCCTCCCCTCTGCTGCATTCTCTGTTCTCCCTCTAATGTACTCCTGTGACACCCTGAATTTCCAAACTGAGATGTATTATAAACCCCTTTATTCTGTATCCAAAGAAGGACATAGAATGTGTTTGTCATGCCTGAGTTCCCAGGATCTATCACAGGCCATGACATATAGCGGGAATATAAATCTAAATGAAAATGAATGACTGCCAACAAAAGGAAGACATATAAGGGAGTATTATGTGACACAGGGCATGACAGAAGCTTGGGATCACCTTCTCTTTGGGAGGGACCATTGCTCGCACCCATTTCTAGACTTCTCCAGGCCACTCTCTACCACTTTCCAAGAGAGAGTTGCAGTGCAGGAAAGAACGCCGGGCTGGCTTTGGAAAGGAGCCGAGTTAGGATCTCCAGACTGTAAATTGCTTCGTGAAAGGGACCAACCACATCTTATTCTACCTTTATTCTCAAGTTCCAACCTTGCTAAGCACAATGGTAACAAAAATAAGATGGGTTTCATTGTCTGGCACATCAGCAAGTGCCACAGAAACTCTGTATGAATAAGCTGGGGTGGAGAGAGGGGTTAGGATCCAGGCTTTATTCTGGGGCCACTGGACTCTGCAGCCTGGAGAGTTTCATCAGGGCTGCCTGCTGGCCTGAGCAGCTCCGGTTTCTTGGGCCTTGGCACTCAGCTGCAGGACATGTTGACCAAAGACCACGGTGAGAGCGGCCGCTGGGCCCCTGAGCACAGTCCCTTCCAGAGCCCCACACCCCAAAGAATAAACAAAATCTTCTTACCTACCTTTCCCACTGACAATTCTTTCTTTTTTTTTTCTTTTTTAAAATAAGGCTATCCCAGTAGTGCTTGGGCAAGGGAGTTACCCCCAATGATTGTCCCAATGGAATTTGGGGGGGGGTTATGCAGAACCAAGGAGCAAAGTCAGAGCCTCACATATGTTAGCACTCAGACATACCTGGGCCCCTTTCATTACTGATTCTTAGTCTTGGGCTTCCCTTCCCTGAGAACCAATTTCTTTTCCTCCTTCGCTGCTAACCACATGCCAGGATCCCCAAACAAACTGCTGCCAGTACCTAGAATGCTTCCCTCTCTCCCCTGTGACCAAAATCCTACAGAGCCACCCAAATGCCCTGATGATTCATAAAGCTTCCTTCCCTAGTTCCTCTGGGCTTCTATTGACCTTCCTCATTCAATCCCATAAACCTATAATCACAGAAATGTTATCTCCTCCTGGGGCAAAAGCTCTCTGCCTCACAGATCCGGAGTGCAGAGATAAATAATGGTGCCCAGAGTGTAACTGGCATTCAGTAACTGCTTTTGGGTGTTTTAAATAAGTCTGGATAGTGGAGTGAGATGAGCTAAAAATTTTGTTCATCACTCTCTGTACTGCAGAACTAATTTTAAGATGAAAGCAAAGAAAAGCTGGCCTGTTTTGTTTGTTTCAGGTTTTTTGTTTTTGTTTTTGTCTTGAGTGGGGAGAGGAGGAAGGAAGGGATTCATTGGCAATTAATGTAAGGGAATTTATAAATATACATAATGCAGTGGACTGGAGCGATAGCACAGCGGTAGGGCATTCCCCTTGCACGCAGCTGACCCGGGTTAGATTCCTCCGTCCCTCTCGGAGAGCCCGGCAAGCTACTGAGAGTATCCTGCCTGCACGGCAGAGCCTGGGAAGCTACCCATGGCACATTTGATATGTCAGAACCAGTAACAAGTCTCACAATGGAGACATTTACTGGTGCCTGCTCGAGCAAATCAATGAACAACTGGACGACAGTGCTATACAGTGTTATACATAATGCAGAAGGTTATTGTAGTTCTTAAAGGAGCAGGGTCAATTTACCTTCTGAGGGGTGTTGACATTAATAAGGAGAGAGCTCGGTGGGCTAGAACCTAGACTGTGTGCCAGAGACCCAGGTTTGACAGCACTAGGGTCCCAGAGCATCACTGGGGTGGTTCCTGAGGCCATTGGGTGTGACTCCAAAGAAAGAAAAGAAAAAAGAAGAGAAGAGAAGAGAAAAAAAGGAAAGAAAAATAAGAGAAAAGTGAAAAATAGAAAAGCATGAGTCTCTATGATGGCAGCAATAGGGGCTTCAGAATGGGACCTTTTCTAAAAACTGAAAACATACAATCTTTTAATGGAAAACCAATTATCAAATGCTTCCTTAGTAAGGCTGTCTTTCTTGGGGGGAAACTCCAACAACAATAGTGAGTTTTGTTTTACAATATGGAACGTGATCAAGGTAAAGAGAAAATGAAGTGAAATTCATCAGTTATACAGTGGGGGGTGGGGGGCGGGGGGTATACTGGGGATTCTGGTGGTGGAATATGGGCACTGGTGAAGGGATGGTGTTTGAATATTGTATAACTGAGACATAAACCTGAAAACTGTGTATCTTTCCACATGGTGATATAATAAAAATTAAAAAAAAAAAAAAAGAAAAGCATGAGTCTCTATGATGGCAGCAACAGGGGCTTCAGAATGGGAATAATTTGCATAACAACAGAATTGTTTGATTTTATGTGTTGAAGGGGAAGTACAGTTGCTGCCCAGAGGTAAAACTGTTCTTCAATTCCATACCCCTTGACCAGACTCCCTATTCCTCTCCAAGAGAGCAAGCACTGAAGCCAGAGCACCCTTTGGGTAAAAAGCATTTGCATGCTGTCCTTGTATAAAGCCACATATATTAAAAATTGTGCTTTTGAATATTCAAAACTGGTGGAATGCAAGTAGTTCTTGTAAGGTGAGTGAAGGGAGAAAAACTGACCAGAAAATTAAAATGAAAAAATGATGCATGTGAAGGAGAGCGTCCTAGGATGAAGAGGTGTCTGGAGGGACCTTGCTGGACCTCAACATCTGAAACTGCAGCTCAAGACTTACAGAGGCAGGAAGCGAGAGCACACACCTCTCAGAACAAACTTGGTGATATACAGGATTTTTAGTTTGTTTTTGTGTGCGGGCTATACCTGAAGTGCTCAGGGGCTACTAAATCAATGACAAATTTGATCACATGTTTGCAACTCCGAGGCAGCAGGGAGCATTATTCTTCCAAGTGTATTGATCTACAAACACCCCTAAAGCTCCCATTTCTGCACACTTTAAGAAACGGAAGCCTAAGTCCCTTAGTGGCTGCCACTGGGCTAGAACCTAGACTTTGCATGCAAGAGACCTAGGTTTGAGCAGCACTGAGGTCCCAGAGGTCCCCTGGAGCTGGGAAGATAGCAGGGCAGTTAGTCCTGAAATAAGTGCACGTAAGCGCACATTTCTGCCACCTTGACTGGGTATTGGGTGTAACAGCTCCTTGGCTTTGTATTTTGAACATTGAGGAAATAGCCCTGAAGCAGGGAGCTAGTGGGGACCTGCAAGGTTGGTTAAAGGAGTTACTCTGGCCTCAGTGTCCCAAGGCAGGAAGGCAGGAAGCCCATTGAGATGCAGAAACCATGGCCTAGAGACTCTTATCTACATAGAAAGCCCTAAGTAGGGAAATTTGGAGGGGGGCATGATTTATGAATCCAACTTTGCAAGGGCAAGGACAGGCATTCCCATTCTGGGATTCTCCTGCACCCCAACTTTGGGTGGTATACTCTTGGCTCTCTCCTCTCTGGAGAAGTCTGCATTCTCTCCAGCAGATATACTAGGGTGAGGCCACAGGTAACGAGTTCTCTAGGATATAATACAATTGAGATAGAATTGAAAGAAGTTACTCATCACTAGCCCTAAGTAGCCAAAAAGCATCATGGCCAGACCCACTTTGTGGAGACAGGAACTGAAGTCTGAGATGACTCTAAACTGGTACCAACAGAGGCCCAGAGAGAGCTGGACACCCCACTACCACCCTCAGGAGAGAAGTTCTAGCAGGAACAGAGGGTTGTGATAAGGCCACGAAGGTAAACCACCAAAAGTTTCAAGCTCTCCCTCTTGACACGGCCATAGCAACAGAACTCTTTTCTGCATAGAAAGCCCCATGTGGGAACAGTTGGGGAGAAAACCTATAAAGGCAACTCTGAAAAGGCAAGTGGGTGCCTCCACATTCTGGGGGAGGTAGGGGAGGGGCTGTCCCACATGTCCACCTGAGATGTGAACTCTTGGCTCTCCCCTCTGGAGAAGCATACCTTTTCTCTTGAACACTTACTCTCCCTCCCTCTCCCTCTCCTCTCTCTCTCCTTCCCTTCTCTCTCACTCTCTGTCTCTCCCTCTTCCCCTCTCTCTCCCTCTCTCTTCCTCTTCCTCTACTTTTCCCTCTCCCTCTCCTCTCTTCTTCTCTCTGTCTCTGTCTCTGTCTCTGTCTGTCTGTCTCTCTCCTCCCACCAGTTCCTTTCACATAGTCTCTAGATAAATATGTTTTATGTCACTATTCATCTTCTGAAATTCTTTCCTGGAAAACCTGGGTAGAGTTTAGGAGTTTCCTTTCCTGCCAAGAGCAATCCCATGCTCCAACTTGGGCCCCACAGCTCCCGAGAATCAGATGGCTGGAAGCATCTCCCACACTGTGCAGAACAACTGGGGCTCCCCACAGACTCTCCTCGGTCCTTCACTTCCCGTGCACTTCCCCTCACAACTAAGGTGGTAGGAGAAAAGCAGTAGGCTCCCCTCTCAAGGCTCCCACCCCAATAGTGCCTCTCTCTCTAGTCTCTCCCTGTGCTCCTCCAACTTCACACCCCCGTTATAAATATATTTTACAGCATCATTGCTCTCCTCCTGGAATTCTTTTCTACGGGGTGGACGAGGGACCTGAAACATGGGTGGAGACAAAGACCAATTTTCTTTTTCCTTCAAGGAGCAAGTCCCATGATAAATTAGCTGAAAAAGAAAACCAAGTGAGGGGGCTGGAGCTCAATGCACAGCGGGTAGGGCATTTGCCTTGCAAGCGGCCAATTAGGGTTTGATTCCCAGCATCCCATATGGTCCCCCAAGCACCACCAGGAGTAATTCCTGAGTGCATGAGCCAGGAGTAACCCCTGTGCATCGCTAGGTGTGACCCAAAAACAAACAAAACAAACAAAAGAAGAAAACCAAGTGAAATGAAAAATAATAATAAAAGAATATGTGTGGATTTTTTCCTGAAAGAAGTAACATTCTCTCCTTTGGTGCAAGTTGAAGGCCAGACACAGCAGCAAGAGCACTGCCTCTCAGGACCTTGTCTTTCTGCCTGCATCAAGTTCCTGCCATTCGCATTCTCCAGGGGCTGAAATCCTACCAGGCCCATCATGACGGAGACGCTGTCCACTGCACTTACAGCTGTTTAGCTACTTTCCATGAGGTGATGTGGTGTCACTAGTTCATATTTGTTCAAAGGCTTTGCATAAAGATAACATGTAGATTGTTTTAGGAATGGGTTGTGATTTTAGTATCACTTCCGTTTAGGCCACAAAATACATTTTTCTTCATTTTTTGAGGGCTGGGGCTCTAATAGTGTTTGGGGCCCCAGGAACCACTACAAGTGTTGCTCAGGTACACACACACACACTCTCACATGCACAAACACACTCACGCACACTCACACGCATGCATGCACACATACGCACACATGCACACACACACACACCATTGTATACTATGTAGCTATAAGAAAAGATGAAAGATTGTAGTTTGCTGTATTGTTTGGATGGAATGGGAGGGCATTGTGTTAAGTGAGAGAGGAAATCTAGTTTATGTTTAATAACTACCTATTAGTAAATGTGTGATACTGAGTCACATGCTCAACACACAACTCTTTTTATACATTAGATTCCTTCTGTTTCAATGCCCACATTCATAAAAGGGCCAGGAGGAGGAAGTAAATAGGAAGCTTAGGCAAGATGAAGGAAAAGTCAAAATTACTGGAAAATATAGAAAAATTGGAGGACAAGATGGAGAAGTTATAAAGCAAGTAGACTGTGGGATTGAAAAGGGATTTTGGCTTTCAAAGCTTTTGCTCTTTTCTCAGAAAATGTTATTAGCTGCCATAAATTGCAAGCGAATGGCTCATCACAAAGCAGATTTAGGTGGAATTACCTTCTTCTAGGCCTCCATTCATTTGATACTTCATTTTGTAGCTTGGCCTGATGAAGAGAAATGACCTAAACTGCTCGTCACTGTGGAAACTAGCACCGTCAAAGATGCCTCCCAAAGGCACACATGTAAATGTGTATGTTAAATAATACATGACCCTTCTCTGGCATTTGATTTTAGGAGAAAGTTTTTCATCAAGGGTTGGTGGCCTGCACCTGGCACTATTTTCCAGATGCTCAAGGGAAAGGTGAAAGGATAAAAGGATTTTTTGGTTTTGTTTTTTAAAAAAATTAGGTGTAGGGGGGTATGGTGCTGCCATCAGGTCAACCTGTACCTGTGGGGCGAGTGCATCAGCAGCCTGATGGTGCCTTCAGGCTTCCTGATACCCCAAAATTGCCCCTGTGCCTTTGGCCAGACCCCAACAACTTGGGACCAAGTTTACCAAGAAATTAAACCGCCAAAAACTAGGTATGTGGGAGACACACCCACAGACCACCTCGGGCTCAGCTATATAAGCTCAACACAGGCAGGGGAAGGGTTGGAATGGGGGTGGGGGTGAGGATTATAAATGGGGATTTTGGTGTTGGAAAATGTGCACTGGTGAAGGGATGGGTGCTTGATGATTGTATGACTGAAGCTCAAACATGAAAGCTTTGTAACTATCTCATGGTGAATAAAAAAAAGGGGGGAAATAATAACAAAATAATAAAATAAAATTAACATTTAGAATAGAAGTTAAAAAAAATAGTAATGTGGAAACCAGCCACCATCCAGATCACAAGGTTGTTTCTCCTGAAAGGGAGCATAACATGAGGCCACCATAACCATGCCACTGGACTCCATGTCAGGCTGTTTCACACGGGGCGCCCCAGAGGGGGACGGGTGAAAGCCCTTCTCGCCCCAAAGGATTCAGTTGCGGCAGCCATAAACCTCCACAACCCAACCACTGCCACGCTCAAGGCCACTCCCTATGCACTCAGGCAGAGCCTCAATCATGAGTGAAGTCCTACGAAACCCAGGTAATGTGGAACTTTGTGACCTTGGACTCTGGGCTCAATGGGACCAGGAGCAGAGATCCTCTGTCCACTTTCCTCAGTCTCCAGCAACCCAGGGGTCACACCCATAAACCACCTCCTGCTGACCCCAGATAATCTTGTCATTGACCACCATCCAGATCACATGGCTGCTTCTCCCGAAAGGAAGCATAACATGAGATCCCCATAACCATGCCACCAGACTCCTCGCCAGGCTGTTTTCACTCGGGGCACCCCAGAAGGGGGCGGGTAAGAGCCTTCCCCCCAAGGGACCCAGCCTCGGCAGTCAAAAACCCCCACAACCCAATCACTTCCACCCTCAAGGCCGCTCCCCATGCACTTGGGCCGAGCCTCATATACGAGTAAACATTTTCCTGGACCACGTGGCGGCTTTTGCAGCTGCAACACATCATAAAACACTCCCTACTCATTCTCCATAATTACCACACCACATTTTATGGGGTTCAGATGGTAGGCAACAAATCATAGAGGGAAATATATATATGCATATATACATATTTTCAGATATATATAACAAAGCTCACATCATCAAAACTTCAATAACATGTTAGTGATATCCTGTAGGATGTCTTAATGGCTCCTGCCAAAATAAAACAATCTTTGCACTCTTTCCTATATGAACACTTTTTTGTAAGCATGTTCAGCAGTTCTTCATAACAGATAATATGAAATATACTATTTTGGTTTTGGGACATATACACATTTGTGTTTTGGGACAGGGATTGAGGCTTGGAATGGAAACATCCTGAATTTGGTGGTGGGAAGGTGTAATGGTGGTGGGATTGAATATTTGAATATATGAATATTGAATATTGAAGGTAATCAAACATTGTGAACTAACTTATAAAATTAAAAAAAATTTTAAAAAGCAATGTGGAGTTCACACCCAATTCAATCAGCTTAATCAATGGCTGAATAAATAGCAGTGCTCCTACATTAAAAAAAAATTAGGTGTAAATGATCCAGCCCTGGATCTAATATGTTCAAAACAGAAGCTCTACTACTGAACCACATTCTCTCTGCATTTTCTAAAATTTAATTAAGATATTTGGGAACTCATATGTAAGTTGCCAATGATTTTTTCCATTAAAAGACCTTGAAATGATAATAAGTATTCTTTTGGTCAAAACTTCCCCTCTTTTTGGTGTCATTTAGTCTCCTCAACCAAACAGATACAACACAAACATATGCAATTAAAATGATTGTATAGTGTCTGTAGTTCCAAATCTCACCATTGTTCTGAACTATCTTATTATTCTGTAGTACTGATATGAATATTGTCTTTTGGGCTGGAGAGATAGCAAGGCAGGTCGGGCACTTGCCTTTCATGCAACCAACCCTGGTTCAATTTCCAGCACTGCATATGATGCCCTGGCTCCATCCAAGAGTGACCCCTTCATGCAGAGCCAGGAGTGGGCCCTAAGTACAGCTGGGTGTGGCCTGAAGAAACACTACAACAAAATATTATCTTCTACTTTGAATCTACATTAGTGTCTAGAGAAGAAACTCAAATGTTGAATAACTGCCAAATAATTTCCAAATTAGTATATATTCTCCTGAAAACTTGCTTCTGAATTTCATGGTCACTGATTATAGTATTTTCTCCAAATTTCCACATGAAGTGGCCTTTGGCCATCATCCGAATTTCCGTGTCCCTACTATCCAAATGTACTCCTGGCCCTGCACTCCTGATTCCAGCCAATCATTTCCTAGCTAACTATTTGTGGCTGAAACTTGAAAAATCCTCCCTGATTTTTCCCTCCCATTATCATCTCCACATCTCCTTTAAACTGGTGTAACATTTCTCGCATCCACCCAAGCCTGCATTGCCAACGGTATTCTTGTTTCATAAGAGATGGATTTTCTAACCCTGAGTTTAAGCCCCGGCTTGAGTGGCTGTGTGCAACATGGCTCTCTGCTTCCAGACTTCTGAGCACAGAGAAGAGTACAGCACCGCTTCCCTCGAAGCTCTGACTCATAAGGTAAAATTCCAGAGTCCCCTGCCCGGGGCCAGATCACTCCCTCAGCCATCCGGCCATTCTGCTTATCAAATGTTCTCCTCTTCTTTGCCCTTTTATAATGAGCTGAAAGATTCAGACCAAAGGGGCAGCTTGACTCAGTTCCTCAACTGACCAGACGCCCCTCTCCACCCATGCCGCCTCAGACAGTCTCCACGGGAGGCCTGTGAAGGGTATTGCTGAAGTCCTAGAGACCCGTGAGAATACTTCCTGTGCCTTTTAATCATGTTAGAATGAAAAAGGCCCGTTTCCAAGGGAACAGAACAGTTGCACTAGAGGGGCTGCAAAGTAGACTCTTGGGATCTGAGACAGCTCCATCAGGGGAGGGAGGTTTATGAAGGGGTCAAGTGACCACACCGACCACTCTCCTGGCAACGAGTGAAAGGTAGAATCACTTTAGTGGCAGCAGGTTGTCTTAACATTTCGGGCAAATTATCTCCTCTTGGATATAAGTATACCAGGAAAATGCAATTTAACTTCCTCAGATTACACTCTCCCACCTCTGACCCAGGAAAGAAAGTTCTGACCTGGATGAGCAAATTGCTTTTTCCTTATCATTACAAATAGCCATCGTGACTCCACATACTCTGTGCCCAGGTTCGTGTGACGGCAGCCTGGCAGTAGGCATTGTTGTTGTTTTTTTTTTCTTTTGGGTCACACCCAGAGTGCTCAGGGGTTACTCCTGGCTCTGCACTCAGGAATTACTCCTGGCAGTGCTCTAGGGATCATATGGGATGCTGGAGATCGAACCCAGGATGGCCACGTGCAAGGCAAACGCCCTACCCACTGTGCTATCACTCCAGCCCCGAACAGCAGGCATTTTTATTCTCCTTTTCCTGCTTGCCATGTAGTGAGGGCAAGAGCTAAAGGGCAAAGCAAGAAGTGCAGTTACCACTGGTGGTCTAAGGTCTAGGGCCCTCACCTATGGCGTCACACTGGCTTTGCTATTCCTCAGATTTGGGTCTTAAGGCCAGACCCAAATATGCTTACTAATGGCTAATGGAGAAATACATTTTCAAAAGTGAAGATCACCCCATCATAAAATGGGGCAATGAAATGAACAGAAACTTTCTCAAAGAAGATATCCACATGGTCAAAAGGCACATGAAAAAATGCTCTTCATCACTAATCATCAGGGAGATGCAGATCAAAACAACAATGAGATATTAACTCACACCACAAAAACTGGTCCACTTCCAAAACAACAGAAGCAACCGGTGTTGGCACAGATGTGGGAAGAAAGGGACTCTCCTTCACTGCTAGTGGGAATGACGACTGGTTCAGCCCTTTAGGAAAACAGTATGGACAATTCTCAAAAAATTAGAAATTGAACTCCCATTTGACCCAGCAATACCACTTCTGGGAATATATTCTGGAAAGGCAAAAGAGTATAGTAGAAATGACATCTGCACTGGTATGTTAATTGCTGCACTGTTTATAATAGCCAAAATCTGGGAAAAAAACTGAGTGCCCAAGAACAGATGACTGGTTAAAGAAACTTTGGTACATCTACACAATGGGATACTATGCAGCTGTTAGAAAAGATGAATTCACAAAATTTGCAAATAAATGAATCAACATAGAAAGTATCATATTAAGTGAAATGAGTCAGAAAGAGGGAGAGACATAGAAGGATTGCACTCATCTGTGGAATATAAAGTAACACAATGGGAGACTAACACCCAAGAATAGTAGAGAGAAGGACCAGGAGGTTTAGTCCATGGCTTGGAAGCTGGCCTCAAATGTTGGGGAAAGAGGCAGCTCAGATAGAGAAGGGACCACCAAGTAAAGGGTATTTGGAGGACCAGCTTGGGTTGGGAGATGTGAGCCAAATGTAGGCTATAGATCGAACACAATGGCCACTCAATACCTTTAGTGCAAACTACAACACCCAAAAGGAAAGAGAGAACAAAAGGGAATGCCTGCCACAGAGGCGGGGTGAGGTAGGGGGGAGGAGGTGGAGGTGGTGGGAGGGATACTGGGATCATTGGTGGTGAAGAATGGGCACTGGTAGAGGGATGGGTACTTGATCATTGTATGACTGAAACACAAGCACGAACGTTTGTAAGTCTGTAACTGTATCCCACAGTGATTCACTAATAAAAAATTAAAAAAAAAACAGATTAGAATGAAACTCAAAAAAAAAAGTGAAGATCAGCAAGAAACACATTTTCCAGGCCACAAAGAAGCAGTTCAAGATAAAGCTTATGAGTGGTACTGCTTACTACCACTCCTTGCAATATTGACAACTGCTTTGCTAAACTCTAAGGCTCTAGCTCTCACGTTTCATTTGGCCCTTAAAGGCTCTGCAGCCCTTGGGGAGTGGAGAAGGAGAAGACCTTAACAGGAGATCCAGGAGTTATTTTCATGTCATCAAAACTCATTTTCAGAAATAAGGTTTCATGTCCTCCTAGAGTTAATGTGGTCATCCTTCCAAATGACTCACTCTTCTTCATCCACGGTGACAGATGTGTCATGGATTTGATTGCATCAAAAATAAGCACTCAGGATAGACTATTTACAGAATGAAAGGCAAGAGACAATATTAGACATTTATCTAGATGGGCAGGTACAAAAATACACAAGGGTGTCCTGACCCACCATGAGTTTCATGGAAAAATTAACTTCAAAAAGGCAATGATTTTGTGGTTAGTTTTGTTTTGTTTTCTGGGAATACTGCTATATCAGTGGAAAGAAATAAAACAGAGACCACAAACTTTCATGTGCACACTTATTATTTTGGTAATGTGCTTTTGCCACTGAGCTTTATATTTAAACAAGGTCATGGCCTGCAGCCATGGAAAATTAACATTTGGAAAGTAACCAATGGGGCCAGGGAGACAGCGCCAGGGTTAGACCCCAGTTTGATCCCTAGAACCACATTTTCTCACCCAAAACATTGTCTGGTATAGCCCTGGGGCGGGGGGCTTCAAGCACTACTGGGGTAACCTTGGTGGCCGCCCATGCCACATGGCCTGAGTAGTTCTTTATCCCAGGCTCTAGCCATTTAGCCATCTGTTCAGGTTGGACAAGTATTGCTGGGAACGGAACTCTGGGTTCCGTTGAGCACTGCTTGGGAGTATCTTCCACAAAGGAATAAAATGCAGGGCCAAGATATTCCTCACATGGTAGTGGGCTTGCCTTGTATGTGTGGGCCCTGGGTTTGGCCCCCAGCACCCCCCAGCACCATATGTCTCCCCAAATACAGAATGTTAATCAACCCTTTCCCCTCTCACTAGTAATGTTGCCTTTAAATTATAAAGTGTTTCTAAATGAATGACATCTTAAATTATTCTCCAGAGTAGTATTGAATTCAGAGAAAGTCAGCAGGAAACCAGGCTGCCGTGAATGGCATTTGTTAAGTTAAATAAGGTCCTCTTTGCATACTCCAGAAGACGCCTGCCTTTCTCCTTCTGGATGCAGGTGAAGAGAAACACAGTCTACAACCCCTCAGAAGCCGTCTCTTCCTATATTCAGCTGCAGATAGCATCCTCTGCTCTTGTTAAATTTGTACTTAACTGCTCATTGCCACCAAGCCCTAGCAACACACTTATATGGCTAATGATTTTGGTTCCCTAAATGTAGCAAATGTACTAGCGTACTAGTAAGAAAGAGGACTAGTGAGGGAAGAGGATATGCTCAAGTAGGAATGGAAAAAAATGGAGTGAACTTGAAAATATGCGCCCAACTCCACCGCCACCGCCACCCCACCCCACCCTCATACAGGCAATGACCTATGGGCAGCTTTCAGAGCTGCTCCTGGCATTCTCCGTTCATTCAGGGAATTACAGATTCCTGCCTCACTGTGAAGCAACAACCACTTCTGCAAGTCTCTCTTTATTCTCTTCCTACATCCCTTTTTTCACTCTCATTTCCAATTTAATTATATAAAAGGAAATTTGAAGCTCATGTGTGTTACTTTTTGCAAAAAGCACACTATTTGCATCCCCTTTAAACCATTCCATGGAACATTTTTAAACACTTCCTTAGAAAATTTCAAAGGGCAGACTGGAGCCAAAGTGCAGCGGGTAGGGCTTTTGCCTTGCACATAGCTGACCCACGTTCTATCCTTGGCATCCTGTATGGTCCCCTGAGCACTTCCAGGAGTAATTCCTGAGTGCAAAGCCAGGAGAAACCCCTGAGCATTGCTGGATGTGGCCCCCAAACAAACAAAAATATCAAAGGGCACCAATAAGTTAGCTTATGAGACTAGATTAACTAGATTAGGTTTTTTTTTCAGCTTTTAAAAATAATTGTGACATGTCTTGGTTTCAACATGACTGTAGAGCGTGGGAGAAAATGCCAAGGCTGGGACTCATGCTTGGCACACAGGAGCCCTGGAGTCAGACTTCAGCACTACAGGGTCCCCAAATCAAAGGTCAGATGACTCCTCTGAGCCCCTCCAGGCATGGCCCCCAAACAAACAAAAATAGAACAAGTAGCTAAGACTGGTGTAAAAGTTGCTGAGCAAAACTTCCAATCCCAAACATTTACATTCATAAAGATAGTCATATTTTTCTTATTGATAAGTTTTATAACTACTAAAATATATATTTCAATTCTATCTGTAAGTGAATTTAGAATGTGTTAACTGTTCAACCCTCATGATAATCTTATAATACATGCGTTGTCTTCACTTTTTACAGACTAGGAAACAAGTTCAGGGAGGTAATTCTCCTATGATGACACTTGGTAGCAGAGCTGAATGTCACACTCTTTGACTGGTACTCTAAGACTTCCATAAAAGTACTGACTTCTGGAGCCAGAGTGATAGTACAGCTGGTAGGGCATTGTCCTTATGTGTGGCTGACCCATATTTGATTCCCAGCACCCCATATGGTCCCTCAGACCCCTGCCCGGAGTTATCCCTGAGTGCATAGGAGTAAGCTCTGAACACCACTGGTATAGCCCCCAAACAAAACATCAATATTGACTTCAGTATTTACAAAACTGATGGGTGTAAGGACAATCAAAGTAACAGGAAAACCTTTGTATGCACAGTTTAATAAGGCAACACTTAAAGTACTATTAAACATATACATATATATAATATACATATATGTATATATATTGTAGTTTATGCCAAGTGCTTTCACGGACTTTTGTTGGTAAAATCCAGGAACTTTGTGTATTTGTTCCACTCAGTTTTCTATTAGTGAATCTTAGATGTTCAGGAACTTACCCTGGTAATATCTATCTCTTACCTCGGAACTATGACTCACTTTATTTCAAAATTAAACTCCTTTCTGCATAGACTTCAGATGAAAGCAATACTGTGGAAATACGTAAGATTAAAAGGGGAGAACTTCTCTGTCCACAGATAATGCAATTTTCCTGGGCTAGTGGTTGTGAAACAAAGGCAGGTGAGATGTTAGCAGGGTGCCAACTGTTCGCAGCAGTTGGCAGTGAGCGGTCAAATGCCCAGCAGTTAAGACACTCAACGACTATCACTGTTGATGATGACAACTACCTTTCATGTACTCATCAACAAAGGGACATTGCCTATTTTTTAAAACCTATAGATCATGAACACTCATTAGTGAAACACAGGAGTAAAGAGAAAAGGGTGAGAACAGGAAGGGAGGGAGGAAATGCTCATCTGCTGCGGCTTGCTCTGTCAGACGTATTTACCTGTAGAAATTCTCTGAATCCTCATAAGAGAATGGGTGTCACCACTTGGTAGCAATAAGGCAATGAAAGTTCTGAAGATGAAAATTTTCACATTCCGGGCCAGGAATGTAGCTTGAGAGGTAGAGCACAAGCCGTGTGTGTGCCAAACTTAGGTCCTTAGCACTGCCCGTCTCTGCCCCAAGCACTGTGGGGGTCCCTACTGACTCCAATGCTGCTGGATAGAACCACAGCACGCGCAGCAACACCAACAGGGATATGACTTGGTGGCAGAGCACATGCCTCACATGTGTGAGGGTTTGATTGGCCCCAGCGCGCGCGCGCGCACACACACACACACACACACACACACACACACACACACACCATATATTCATTCATTCCATGCATACAGTAATCACCATTGTGTTTGGATGAAAACAAACAATAGCTTTCGGTTCAGAGAAATCACTGCTGATAGGTCTGACATAAGTGACACACCCACTGATGAAAGAGCCATCACACCAATGGGAAGTAAGGGGGGGTTTTCTCCAAATTGATGATGTAGGTTGGTCCAATCACATATTTCTCTATATTTTATGAGCTTGATTTGAGAGCCTTCTGGGGGTTGCCAACAAGATGCTAAATAAAAGAGCAAGTATTTCACAGAAATTCTTCTTAACCAATAATTATATAGGCTAAAGGCTTATATCTGAAACATATTTTTGAGATACCGATTTGCATGTTCTTTTTTTCTCTATGAACTTCTTTCCTTTCTTCCTCATATTTAGGTTTATGGCTGAAACTGGCTTTCTGATTTAGTGAAAGTAGGTGGCTAGTTCTGTAAGTTTTTGTGACCTTTGATGCCCCAAAGAGCACAGAGAGGCAGATGGAGAGACAAAATAAAAATCTTGGAAGAGGGTTATTTTTCCATATCACAACCTCATTCATTGGTTGCAATGGCAGGCTGGGGCTGGCAGAGGTGGATTGAGAGAACAAGCCTTCTCTCAGAACCACCCTTGACCTTTTTTCAGCAGCATTGCTGAGAAGAAAGAATACCTAAAGAAAGAGTGGCATGGTACATTTGGATCCATCCAACTCAGTCAGCATTACAAAATATTCTATTTCCCAAGTGCATATCAAAGCATGGAGGCCAAAGGGCCTCAAGGGTGAGGACAGTGGAATAAGATCCATGCATTTAGGAAAATGCTGACCAAATTTCTGGAAGGAGAGAAGAGAACAAACAATTTCCCGTAGGTTAGATCTCGGAAACAAAGAAGGGGAATTGCAACAAGTTATGCTCTATATATATATATGCACACACATATGTGTGTGTATCACTGTATCACTGTCATCCTGTTGATCAACAATTTTCTCGAGCGGGCACCAGTAATGTCTCCATTCATCCTAGCCCTGACATTTTAGCAGCCTCTCTTTACTCTTTCTTCCCAGCGGTGCCACATTGGAGGCTCTTTCAAGGTAAGGGGAATGAGACCCATCATTGTTACTGTATTTGGCATATCAAATACGCCACAGAGAGCTTGGCAGGCTCTGCCGTGCAGACAGGATGCTCTTGGTACCTTGCCAGGTTCTCTGAGAGAGAGAACTAGGCTATAAGAGGTCGAGAGGCCACATTGCTTTTGGGAGCGTTGTTTTATAGTCTTTGGATCTTGGCTGTTGATGGGATTACACGGGGCAGTTTGTGGGTGCGGCTGCCAAGCTACTGGAAAATGGGGGGTCTGGGTGGAGGAGGTCCAGTCCCGATCCGAGCAGACTTGGAGATCTCAGCCCTGGGTCCCATACACCTGTATATATATATATATATATATATATATATATATATATGTATATATATGTATATATATATAACAATAATATAACAATATACACCAATGTTTATAACCCACTTTGGAGAGTAGAGAGGAGTGCATGGAGGTAGGGAGAGGGAATTTCATTCTTCATAGCTCTGGAAAGTATATCATAAACTCATGAACTCTTTGAACGATGTTGGGAAGGTTTAGCCTTCAAATCACAGCCACACCCCACACTCACACCCTAATCCATGTACAGTCCAGGAAAGCCCTTTAAAATAGCATCAACTCACCTAGTATAAATAATAAAGCTCAAGGCACTGGAGATAACTTAGGTGGTAGAACACATGCTTAGCACGCGTAAGACTCCGAGTTCAATCCCCAGTGCCCAATATTCCCTGAGAAGCTGAACCATCAAGTCCACACCACCTGGAGTGACCTCCAATCAAAAATAAAATCTTTATTTCAATACTAGGCCCAAATGTATAGCTATAATAAAATTTGAGGAGGTTGGTCATTGTTAATATAGTAATTTCTTCATATAATAGAAGACATTGATTGAACCAGGCTAAACAGATGTATACATGATTAAGTAAAGTAGTTTTACATCATGAATCATAAGCAGTGGGTGCTAAATTCCATACTACCTCACCAGGTATAAAGTAAAAAGTCTTTTGTCTGGTGTGGCCAAAGAAGCATTTTTTCTTCTCGAATTACTCATGTTGCTAATCAACTTCTTTGTGTTTTATTGGGTGTTAATTCCTTATGCGCATGGGCTTATAGCTATCAGATAAAAGTATTAGTCTGCAGTTGTGTTGCTAGAAGGATTAATTTTCTCACCCAGCCACACAAGGCTTCAGGATAATTATTATCATGTCAGAGCTGCCTCCCAGAGATGGAGCTGCTGTTTGCTCCTGTTTAGCTTCCTGCTTCGAGCAGTCTGCGCTCAGCAGGTTTTCCTCATCGTGCCTTATCAGGAGAGGGAAAGAACAATTCATTGCCTATAAATCCTTGATCAATTTGATACCTTGACAATGATTACAGGTGAAAATGGAGGAAGGATCACATACAAAACATGAGTGCCATCATGCGGGCATCATTTTGGTAAACGACATTGCTAGAGGCTTTAACTGGCCCACATAGTACCTGGGATGTGACTCCAGAATGACAGGTAGGTCATCATCTGTAAAAAACATCTGCCAGGAAGTGACCGGGGGAAAGCCCTGGCAGCACTCCTCTTCAGCTGTCCCCTGGGCTTGAGGGGGATTGGTCCCTGGCCGCTTGCCCAGCCGGAGCTGCCTGGGCCATAGGGCAGACGGAGGAGGAAACAAGGGCCAAGCCAGTTGATCCATCAGTTGCCGTTTATTCCATTCTCCTATCTCTCTCACTGCTTCTCTCCCTGCTCTCCATCTCTCTCGCTCTGGATCTTGCCCCACTCACTCTTACAGCCTAGTTAAATGCCGCCCCCCACCCCCAGCATGAGGGGGTTGGAACTTACATGTAGGTGTGGTCACAATCAATAGGG
This sequence comes from Sorex araneus, assembly GCF_027595985.1. Lineage (NCBI taxonomy): Eukaryota > Metazoa > Chordata > Mammalia > Eulipotyphla > Soricidae > Sorex > Sorex araneus. Next base: position 179,463,075 of record NC_073304.1, read on the forward strand.
TTAAAGTTCTTTCCCTCAGGGGATGCTGCTTCTAGGACAGATTCTCTTTCAGCAGGATGACCCATCCAAGGGCAAATCCCATGAGTGTGTTTCTCCTCTCCTTGTCCACCAAACATATAAGCACTCATAATATTAATCATTTTGTATGGACACAGTAAGAAATGCATTAAGCTTATAGAATTGTTCTCCTGGGGCCATCTCGATCTCAGACTACAGAGCTCAGGCCAGATTAGTCTTTCCTATCCCTAGCAGAGTCCTAGTCTTGTCGTTATTTTTGGGTCATGACAGCATTTGTCCATGATCTAGCTTTTAACTTATAGTTAAGAATTAGGTACTTTGGCCAGGCCCATCTCGATGCCAGGGTAACACATAACTCACCGCTTGCCCTGGGTCTGTCCCGTCCCTGGTTGGGACCCTGCTTTTGGGATGCTAGGAACTGAGGGCAACTGAGGCTTAACAGTCAAGAAAGCAGATGTCCGGGAATGAATAATATTCAAAGCCATTTAAGTCCCAAGATACGAAAGCATAATACTGTCTTCTTGTGTCTATACAAAAGGGACGTTGCTTTAAAGTAAACTATTCAAAAGACACAAGGAGAGGAGAAAGGCAATATTAACTTACAAGTTCAGTGTCCTAGAAAGATCTAACCTTACAAATTAACAGAGTCTCATTAGGGGGAAGAGCTGATTAACTGTTTGGGGAAGAGAGCATAGAGAAGTGGTTATAGATAGACAAAGGAATGGGAGTGACTCGGGAGCACCTTGATGGGTGTGATTGGGATAAACCTAAGCTCTTTGTTGCAAAGGGGAAAGGAAAAGCAATGTCATCCTACAATCATCAATTACTAGTTACCAATTCATAATTGGAGAATGAAGTTAAGATGTGCTTCAAGAATCCAAATTTATAGAATCAAGAGCAGGGCTGGAGCGATAGCACAGCAGGTAGGGCGTTTGCCTTGCACTCGGCTGACCCGGGTTCGAATCCCAGCATCCCATATGGTCCCCTGAGCACCACCAGGGGTAATTCCTGAGTGCATGAGCCAGGAATGACCCCTGTGCATTGCCAGGTGTGACCCAAAAAGCAAAAAAAAAAAAAAAAAAAGAGCAAAGGAAAGGTAATTCCTGGCGGTGGTTACAACAATGATGATTCATTGTATATTTTAAATTACAATACAAGGTAGAAAACAAGAACAAAAATCAAACTCTTCACAGCCAGGTTGCTTATGGGAAAATGGCTCTGATTCAAAGCATTTGCCGAAGGGGAGTAAGGTTGTAATCCAGCTCAACGCTGCATTCTCACAGTCCGCTCCCATGACAACTCTCTCTAATCTGTCCGCATTTGCTTCCTACCAAGCCACATGGAGATGCCCCGGGCTTCCCACAGACCTCAAGACCAGGGTACTGCCTCGGGGCACACCCATTCCTTCTCTCTCCTATCACAGACACTGGGCTTTGGGAAGAAGAGTGAACCCTTCTATAAATGTCTCTAAAGTGCTCTACATGTTTCCAAAGTATTGTGAGGTTGCTTTAGCTCGAAGCTGTCAGCAGTCACACAGAGATACACATCCATCCTTCAGACTTTTCCCACCAGCCCGATCCACGCAAACCCATTTTTTTTCTTTTTGGGTCATACCCAGCAATGCTCAGGGATTACTCCTGGCTCAACACTCAGGAATTACTCCTGGCAGTGCTGGGGGGACCATATGGGATACTGGGGATTGAACCCGGGTTGGCCACATGCAAGGCAAACACCCTATCCATTGTACTATCTCTCCGGCCCCCACCCAAACCCATCTTTAAAAAATAGCATTTTTGATAGAATATAACAGTGGTAGACATAGCAGTATTGATGTATTAAACATATATACATTGATAAATTTATAAAGGAGCTTTATGAAATAAAAAGGTATTTAAAATGAGAAGTTTCTTATTTTGTTTTCATATATATTTTTTCATTACGTAGGCCTAACAGATTGAGGCCTTAAGATTCCACGAACAGTTTGGCAACAGTTACACTGAAATCAATCTTGGAGGAAGATAATATATGGATTTTAACCCATGATCCCTACCTCTGGGTCATGGGATCAGCTTGACTGCTTTTTTAAACTTTGTGCTTTGGACTTTTATCTGTATTATTATAGTATACAGGTATTAACTTTTTGTATTTGTTTTTGAGCCATACCCGGTGGTGCTCAGGAATCACTTGTGAGGGACTCGGGACCATCTAGGGTGCTAGGGATTGAGTCTAGGTTGGCTGTGTGCCAGGCAAACACCCTACCGACTGTACTATTTCTCAGATCCTAGACAGACATTAATTTTTGTTATTTAAAAGTTATTTTGTTTTTTTTAAATTTGTTGATTTTTTAATTAGTGAATCACAGTGAGGGTACAGTTACAGATTCACACATTTTCGTGCTTGTTTTTCCCTCATGTAATGTTTAAGAGCCCATCCCTCCACCAGTGTCCATTCTCCACCACCCATGAACCCAATATCCCTCCCACCCACCCCCAGTCCCATCCCCTCCACGCCACCCCGCCTCTGTAGTGGGCATTCCAATTTGATATCTCTCTTTCCTTTTGGGTGTTGTGGTTCCAAGTAAGGGTATTGAGTGGTCATCCTGTTCAGTCTCTAGTCTACTTTCAGCACGAATCTCCCTTCCCTCACAGGATCTCCAATCACATATTACTTGGTGTTCCCCTCTCTATCTGGGATGACTTTCCCTCAGTGTGTGAGGCCAGCTTCCAAGCTATGGAGCCAACCTCCTGGTATTATATACTACTATTCTTGGATTATATACTACTATTCTTGGGTATTAGTCTCCTAGTCTGTTTTCTATATTCCACAGATGAGTGCAATCTTTCTATGTCTGTCCCTCTCTTTCTAGCTCATTTCACTTAGCATGATAATTTCCATGTTGATCCACTTATATGCAAAGTTCATGACTTCATCCTTTCTAACTGCTGCATAATATTCCATTGTATAGATGTACAAAAGTTTCTTTAACCAGTCATCTGTTCTCCACACTCGGGTTTTTTCCAGATTCTGGCTATTGTAAACAGTGCTGCGATGAACATATAAGTGCAGATATCATTTCGACTATACTTTTTTGTTTCTCCAGGATATATTCCCAGAAGTGGTATTGCTGGATCAAATAGAAGCTCAATTTCTAATTTTTTTGAGAATCGTCCATATTGTTATCCAAAGGGGCTGGACCAGTTGGCATTCCCACCAGCAGTGGAGAAGGGTCCCCTTCTCTCCACATCCTCTCCAACAGCGATTGCTTTTGTTCTTTTGGATGTGTGCCAATTCTCTGTGGTGTGAGGTGGTATTTCATGGTTGTTTTGATTTGCATCTCCCTGATGATTAGTGATGCAGAGCATTTTTTCATGTGCCTTTTGGCCATTCATATCTCTTCCTTGGAAAAGTTTCTGTTCATTTCTTCAGCCCATTTTCTGATGGGGTTGGATGTTTTCTTCTTGTAGAGTTCAACCAGTGCTTTATATACCCTTGATATCAACCCTTTATCAGATGGGTATTGGGTGAATATCCTTTCCCATTCTGTAGATTGCCTTTGAATTCTGGTCACTGTGTCTTTTGCTGTGCAGAAGCTTTTTAGTTTAATATAGTCCCATTTGTTTATCTCTGTTTCTACTTGATTGCTTAGTTCTGTGTCATCTTTGAAGATACCTTTAGCTTCAGTATCGTGAAGGGTTTTCCCGACCTTGTCTTCGATGTACCTTATGGATTGTGGTCTGATGTTGAGGTCTTTCATGCATTTTGATCTGATTTTTGTGCATGGTGTCAGGTCAAGGTCTAAGTCCATTCTTTTGCATGTGGTTGTCCAGTTATGCCAGCACCATTTGTCGAAGAGACTTTCCTTGCTCCACTTCACATTTCTTGCCTCCTTATCAAAGATTAGATGATCATATATTTGGGGTTGTGTGTAGGGATATTCCTTTCTGTTCCATTCGTCTGCCTTTGTTCCAGTACCATGCTGTTTTAATTGTTACTGCTTTGTAGTAAAGTTTAAGGTTGGGGAGGGTGATGCCTCCCATCATCTTTTTCCCAAGAATTGTTTTAGCTATCCGTGGGCGTTTATTGTTCCATATCAATTATGTCATGGGTATCCTTATAGGGATTGCATTAAATCTGTATAATGCTTTGGGGCGTATTGCCATTTTGACAATGTTGATTCTCCCTATCCATGAGCAGGGGATATGTTTCCATTTCCTCATATCCTCTTTTATTTCATGGAGTAACGTTTTATAGTTTTCTCTGTAGAGGTACTTTACTTCTTTAGGTAAGCTGATTCCAAGGAATTTGATTTTCCTGGGCATGATTGTGAACGGGATTGCTTTTTTCATGTCCCTCTCCTCTGTCTCATTGTTTGCATATAGGAAGGCCATGGATTTTTGGGTATTGATTTTATAGCTTGCGACTTTACTGTACAGGTTAATTGTTTCTAAGAGTTTCTTACTAGAGCTTTTAGGCTTCTCTAGATATAGCATCATATCGTCTGCGAATAGTGAGAGCTTGATTTCTTCCTTTCCTATCTGAATCCCCTTAATATCTTTTTCTTACCTAATCGCTATTGCTAGTACTTCCAGTACTATATTAATGAGAAGTGGTGAGAGTGGGAATCCTTGTCTTGTCCCCGATCTTAGAGGAAAGGCCTTTAGTTTTTCCCCATTGATGATAATGCTTGCCATAGGTTCGTTGTAGATGGCTTTGACTATCATGAGGAAAGTTCTCCAAAACCCATTTTGGTGAGAGTTTTCATCATGAATGGGTGTCGGATCTTGTCAAATGCTTTCTCTGCATCTATTGATATGATAATATGGTTCTTAATCTTTATTTTTGTTGATATGATAAATTATGTTGATTGATTTCCGAATGTTAAACCATCCTTGCATCCCTGGGATGAATCCCACTTGGTCATGGTGTATGATCTTTTTGATGAGTTGTTGAATTCTATTTGCTAGTATTTTGTTGAGGATCTTCGCATTGGTGTTCATCAGAGATATTGGTCTATAGTTTTCTTTGTTAGTGGTGTCTTTGTTTGCTTTTGGTATTAGGGAGATATGTGCCTCATAGAAACTGTTCGGAAGGGTTCCTGTCTTTTCAATTTCCTGGAAAAGCTTGAGGAGAATTGGCAACAAGTCTTCTTTAAATGTTTGGAAGAATTCTCCAGTGAATCCGTCTGGACCTGGGCTTTTGTTTTTGGGGAGACTTTTGATTACAGTTTCGATTTCCTTAATATTAATGGGTCTATTCAGGTATTCCAAGTCTTCTTTGTTCAGTCTTGGGAGATTGTAGGAATCAAGGAATTTGTCCATTTCATTTCTTTTAGGTTCTCTTGTTTTGTGGCACTTATTTTGTTGTTTGAAAAGTTATTTAATAGTAGAAAGGAACTAAAACTTATCTAGGAATTACTTCTTGAAATACTAGGAAAGAAAAGAAATAATTTTAATTCAGAATTTGTGATTCTCCCTGGGGATAAGACATAGCAACACAAACACTAGAAATTGTAAAAGTTTTTTTTTTTCTTTTTGGATCACACCCAGTGTTGCATGGGGGTTACTCCTGGCTCTGCACTCAGGAATTACTCCTGGCGGTGCTCAGGGGACCATATGGGATGCTGGGAGTTGAACCTGGATCGGCCACGTGCAAGGCAAATGCCCTACCCGCTGTGCTATCACTCCAGCCCCAGAAGTTGTAAAAGTCTTGATTGGTCTCCCAACCCCTCTAGGATTGATCTCTGAGTGCAGAGCCAGGAGTAAGCCCTGAGCACTTCCTGGTGTGGCCCTGAAGAAAACAAAAATAAAATAGTTTATTTAGCAAATTGTAAAAATGGAAAAGCTTATAATAGTTTATATAATATCTTACACATCATTGTATATTTTAAATGAAGAACTCAAATATTATAGGTAAATAGTTTATTTATGTTGTTAAAAGTTTATATTTCAGGCTTCATTTAGAAGATAGGGTTGGCTTTTTAAGTTCAAGTAAAACTGATGACTATAAAATTTGATATCCAATAAATCAAAGGTGTAAGGAGAACTAAAAATAAGTAGATGAGGAAAGAGGCATAAACATTTAGTGACTCAAACAACCGGGAAGCGGGAAGTGTGGTCATCCAGTGGCTGCCCTGGTCATCCAGTGAATGATTGAGAAAGTGCAGAAAGGATGTCCCTGAGGTGAGGGAAATGTTCTGGACCTAAATAAATGCCTTGTTTTAAAGATGTCTATATTTGTCAAAATAGCTTATCTCCCAGATCTGTGCTTTTGATTGTATATAAGCTCCATACAAAATTAAAAACTGTCAAGAAGTATTCTACTCATGAGGTTAAGTCTCCTGGTGGTAATTTACTCTGAAATCATCCCCAAGTTAGGGTTAATAAATGGCCAGAGGACGGAGAGATGAGTAGGTGTTGCCGGGGGTAAATACAGTAAACTACTGATGGCAAAACTGTGGTAGGAATGCAGGTATTCACTGTCATCTTATTTCAAATTATATTCATTATCAACACCTTTTCAAAGTAAAATGTTATACAAATAACATCTGGATAATGCCTGCATACCAAAACAGGTGCATTTCCCTGCATCTGTAGCTCTGAAGTAGAAAAGTGTGATCATGTGAAACTCTTAGCTACTTATTCTTTGTTCATTGGCCTCTGAATATCCGCCCGTCATTGTGGCCATGTACAGGGGTTACATTCCTGTTGTGGTGCCAGGATCACAAGTCAATGCCTGCAGGGTTGCTCTCCACTGTGAGGGTGGTGCCAGGGATGGAGTTCAGGCAGGCTCTCACGCCAGGCAAGTGCTCAGCCGCTGGCCCACATGCTGGAGTCTGGACTCCAGGCCTTTCAGGCGCCTGTTCCTCCTCACCTCTCACCCCCACATCTCCCCTCTTCTCCTGACTCTCCCTGTGGTGCTTTTACTGCAACACCTTCTTTTCCTTTGTCACCACTCTTTCTCCTCTAGCCCACCTTCACCGTCTCTCCAACTTTCTCTCCAACCCTCTCTACATCCTCAAATGAAAAAACGAAAGAGGGTGGGTTGCAAATACCTTTTTGAAGTGTCTTCATTACAGGCAAATTAATGGTTATTCTTTGCAGAGTTAAAATCTGCTATTTTTTAAATTTATTTGGGGCCATACTCAGCAATGTTCAGAGGTTACTCCTGGCTTTACACTCAGAAATCACTCCTGGTGGTGCTAGGGGGACCATATGGGGTGCTGGGAATCGAACCCAGGTTAGCCACATGCAAGGCAAATGCCCTACCCATTGTACTATCATTCCAGCCCCATAAAATCTAATTGTTAAACCTTAAAGACAAATAGATACATTTAAATCTTAAACTAAATTCATTGCTGATCCACAGACACAACTTCAAATATCCTGGCACACAGGAGTAGTTCCTGTTGAGAATTTTTTTTCATCAACTGAAATGTGGTAAGAGGCTAGAAGAAGACACCCATGTGTATTAAAAGTCAGTGTTTAATGGTTGTATGCGTTGGAAAATATATCTCTGTGTGTATGCAAGTATACTGTTAATTGAATTAAACCTTCGGACCCTTAGACTGAAGAGCCTCTAATGCCTTGGTGATTAAAGCAAAGCAGAACAGAAGCCTGTCAAGGTCTCATTTACAGGAGCAAACCAACCTCAAACAGCCAAAATGGCTTTAAGCTCTTGGCAATAAAATAGTTTCCTCATTGCTTCTATATTTCATTTGGAAATGTTTCCCCCTAATCCTTGTATGTGCATAGCGCGCTCTGTATACAACAGTTTGCTGCTTCCTGATCGAAACCAACTTTAACAGATACCTCATTTTGTCTTTTGTATATGTAGCAAAGAAAAAAGATAGGAGAGGAGAGAGGGAAGGGAAAGATGCTGGAGATTGCCGAAGAGTTTTCTCCATAAATTTGCTTCCAGTCAGCTCCATAAATTTGCTTCCATTGTTTAGTCGTTAGATTAAACAATCTAACGACTAAACAATGTGAAAAAGATTAAAAATTGTTCCACCCGGGGCTGGAGTGACAGCACAGCAGGTAGGGCATTTGCCTTGCACGCGGCCAACCCGAGTTCGATCCCCGGCATCCCATATGGTCCCTCAAGCACTGCCAGGAGTAATTCCTGAGTGCAAAGCCAGGAGTAACCCCTGTGCATCACCAGGTGTGATCCCCCTAAAAGCAAAAAACATTCCTGTTTTGAGCAGAAAAATTTTAATCCCCCTCCCTGAAATTAGATTTTTTCGTCCTATTCCACATTTATCTTCCTCTTTAGCAGAATCCTGTTTGCTAAGAGACCGCTATTGAAGGGAGGGAGGCGGTGCCACAGGTTCTGGGCTGTCTGCTCTGCAAGCTATTACCTAATAGACACAAAAAGCCTGCTCTTCCCCTGCTAGTTCTGAAACAAATTCAAAAATAAATATGAGTAGTAATTTTTTCTTACATTAAAAAAGGCACATAAGGGAGTCTGGTAATTTGGGGAAGTATTTACTCACATTACCTATTTCTAGTGCTAAAATGAAAGAACATGTAAGCTAATTTTATTTTTTTCAGAAGCTCAGACTAAAGTCCCTAAGGATGATATATCTATTTTGAGAACATATATCTACTATCCTCTGTCCTAGATCCTACAAGATGTGAGCCAATCTTACAGAAATGCACCTAGACTGTGAACTGAGCTACAACCCCAGGCTGCCCAGGGAGGGGAAAGGTTTTTTTTTTTTTTTTCTCTCCTGGCCTCTTCTTTCTATGGGAATGGCAGCGGCAGTGGTGGCACTCATGTGACGACTGCCATCTTCCAGACCCCGTTAACTAGAGGTACGAGATTACAGTGACGTGGCACACAAGAGATCTCGGGAAAGGGGGTGTTACCGGCAAGCTCCCCACCCAGACAAGAACTGGAGCGGCCACACACTCGAAACGTCTCCTCTGCTCCTTAAAGACTATGATGCTGGAGGGCTACTAATCACTTTTGGCACTCAGCGGCTTCTTACAGAAATGCATCTAGACTGTGAACTGAGCTACAACTCCAGGCTTCCCAGGGAGGGTAAAGGTTTTTCTCTCTCGGCCTTGTCTTTCTTTGACTTCTGGCAGAAATCTCTCTGGACTTAATTACTAAAATATCAGAAATCCAAAACCACATGGCCACAACAGCGGCCACGCAAGCTCATATATTCTTCACTCTCAGCAATGGAAAACAAATTATCAAATGATACCTTTTCAGCAGGTTTGGTTGTTGGGGGAAAATCCTAAATAATAATAGTGAGTTCACTGTTGAAATATTGAATGTACTCACAGTATAGAGAGTAAAGTGAAGATCATTAGCCACTCAGGTTGGGGAGGTGGGGGAGGGGGGTATATTGGGGTTCTTGGTGGTGGAACATGTGCACTGGTGAAGGGATGGGAATTTGATCATTATATGACTGAAACTTAAACCTGAAAGCTTTGTAACTTTTTTAATGGTGATTCAATAAAATAAAAATTAAAACTAAAAAAAAAAAAGATGTGAACCAAACACTTCTTCCATCATGAGCAGTCTAATATATACCTGATGAAGTAAATATAGAAATGTATCATATCAATAAAAATATTAAGACAGGCAAAGACAGGCATAGAATGATTGCACATATAATATGAGAGTAATACCCAAGAACAGTAGAAACAAGGGCCAGGAGAATTGCTCCACAGTTGCAAGTCTGTTTTAAGTGCTGGGGGAGAAGGCAGTTGAGATAGAAAAGGGACCACTATGGGTGGCAATGATAGTTGAAAGTGATTATTCTGGATGAGATCTGTGTGCTGAAAGTAGATAAAGAACTAAACATGATGTACTCTAAGTATCTGTATTGCAAACCATAATGCCGAGAGATAGAGCAATATGAGTTATTTTATTTAAAAATAACAAATAGAAATGCATATATGTTCTAAAATGATAATAAATTATGAGTAAACACACAAAACTCAAAGCAGTGATTGATGTTCAGCATTTGAAAGACACAGTTTGAGGGGCTGGAGCAATAGCACAGCGGGTAGGGCGTTTGCCTTGCACACGGCCGACCCGGGTTCGAATCCCAGCATCCCATATGGTCCCCTGAGCACTGCCGGGGGTAATTCCTGAGTGCAGAGCCAGGAGCAACCCCTGTGCATCGCCGGGTGTGACCCAAAAAGCAAAAAAAAAAAAAAAGACACAGTTTGAAGTAGGAGAACCAGAGCACAAATAAAAGCTATTAAAGATTCCCAGCTTTCTGAGTTAGGTGTTGTGCTTGTTTTAGAGTTCTTTTTATTTTAATAACTAAATAGCTATTAAAGTACAACAGATATGATAGATACAGATAAGCATGAAGAATGACTTCTAATTCAACATCCATTACATCAGTCATGACATACTCCTTTTAGATAAAATGCTTTGTGGATGTAATGCTAGAAAAAAAGCCATGCACACACAAATACATTTAATAAGTACTTGTCTTTGTCCTTCATCTATTTTAAGGTATTTGGCCCTCCAATTTTTCATAAATGTTGTAACTTAAAAATAAGTTTTTATTTATTTTTTAATTTTTTAAAAGTTTTTAAAGATAATTTTTTAAATAATTATGGGCATAATAGTACATGTCTATAATTCTATAATCTGAAGATAAGCTTCCATGTGTCAATAATCACTCGAGGAATGTTTAGCCCCAAACCCTCAATCTAACCAGAAAATACAGAACAACACATTCCTCTTGTTTCCTCAGGCTTAAAGTCAGAGTTTGAACGTCCTTGAAAAGTTGAGGGGCTGCAAATGGATGAGCCAGAAAGCTGAAGCGTCATTCCACTCTCTCAGTACGTGCTCTCTTTTCACAGAGTAGGGCTGCTTACTAGCTCTTTCTCAGGTCATCCTGGCCTTCTGATTCATTCCCATTGACCTCGTGTGAGCTAACAAGAGTGGGGCTTGACAATCTCCTGAGCCCTAAATCAAACCAGAGTGAGTGTGTTGAGGAAAAGACAGATGGTCGGCATTTCTATGACATCAGCTTGTTGAGGTCCTCAGGTTATGCGGGCATGAGATTTCCAGATCCAGCTTCCAGTAGTGGAGGGGGCTGCATGGCCAGATGTCATCTCTATAGCAGATCCAGGCATTCAAAGGGCCATGTACAGGGCACTGAAGCACTGGGTCAGCCTGGTCAGCTCTGAACAATGTCTGCTCACAGGCTGGTTCATCATGACCCAGCCAGCACCTACAGCAGGTAAATGTGAGCACTGTGGGAAAAGGTTCACAAGGAGGACAGCAGCAGCCACAGTCTCAGCCAAGGGTGCTCTGACATCTGCTCTTTCCCACCTGGAGTCTTCTTTCTGAAAGCCAAGATTCGGGAGTCATTAAAATTGCCCTCCTCTTTTGCACTATCCAAACGTTTGGGCAGACAGTGGTCAGTGTCAGTGTGGGAAGAATCAAAGAAACAGTCACACACACCACAGAATTAACCTCATGATGATTTCTAATAGCATTCCCCCTGGCACAGTGAAAATATGAGAGATGGAGGTCTTTTTTCCCCTTTTCCTTTTTTTGCTTTTTTAAAAGAAGTTTTATTTTATTGAATCAGCATGAAAAAAAATACAAAGCTTTAAGGTTTAAGTCTCAGTCATATACTGATTAAACCCCTATCCCTTCACCAGTGCATATGTTCCACCACCAAGAGCCCCAGTATAACCCCCTCCCACCCCCCCACCTAAGTAGCTAATGATCTTCACTTTATTCTTTCTATACTTTGAATATATTCAATATTTCAATAGAGAACTCACTATTATTGTTTGAAATTTTCCTCCAACAATCAGGCCCGCTGAAAAGGCATCATTTGATAATTTCTTTTGATTGCTGAGAGTGAACACTCTACGAGCTCTTCACTCACAGATAGCGGCCCCGCGGTTTTGGATTTCTGATATTTTAGCTCAGTTCACAGTCTAGATGCATTTCTTTAAGAAGCTACTCTGGGTGCCAAAATGGGTTAGAAGACCTCTCGGATCATAGTCTTTAGGAGCAGAGGGTCCTCCCCTTTTCCTTTTTTTAAAAAATAATTTATTGTTTCTTTCCAGGAGATGGTCAGTTGGTCATGTTCATCTTCCAATTTGTTGCTGAGTCTCCAGGAAGCCTAAGATATGATACTGTATAGCTCATGCATCAAAAGTGCTCAGCAAACACTCCTAATTGGGAGAGAGTAAAAGCCCACTGAGTACTAGAGTAAAGGAGCCTGGAGGTAGCTGCCTTCTGGGAAGTGAGTCAGCAGATGCTCCAGTCCTGTGTGGCTGCAGCTTGCGCGTTCTTCTCTCCTAACTAGGCACTTCTCTCCTCTTCACACTTTTATCAGGTAAAAGGCATCAGCTCTTCTTGTTCACACTAATAAAACTGAGCCCAAACCTTTCCAGCTTGTGATCTCACTTATTATATTATATTTGTAACTCTGGTTTCATTAGCTTCTTCTATTGATGGACAAAGGTCTTTCTCTTAGGAAAAATATAAGTACAGCACATTAAGACATTTTGAGATCTAAAAATTGGCAAGAAAGAGCAGACTAAATGAATAGCAGAATCTACTAGACAGGTTGATAGTTTTCATTGTTCTTTAGCTATTTCACATTATTGTCCAATGTTAAAACCTCTGGGAAGCTGAATCTACAATTTAACATTAAGGGATGCATGTAATTCCTTATCTTGCCAAAATCTTAAAAATGCTAGCTTAAAAGAAATTTAAAGAATGATTTCAATTAAACATCCCCTGAATTAAAAACAAAAATTCTAGTTTTTCATGTTCCTTTCTTTTTTAAAATTTACTTTATAACCAATTTCATCAAATGTGCTTGCTAGCAGTATGACAGAATCCAACTTTCTACCTTCAATTTTTAAGCTTTAGCCAAGAGAAAAAAAGCAATCAAATCTGACTCTTGATATAATATTGCTTCTCTTGGGATTTGCCAAGACTCTGATCTACTGACTTCCAGTTTCTATGTTCTTTTCCCAGTCTTACTCAGTAGCTGCATCTTCAATAACAACTGTCTAGATGAATCCCTTAGATTCGCTGCCTTTTTAGGAACTGCTGCTACCCTTTGACCCCAAACAAGCCTTCACCTTTCTACTTCCACTGTTGATTCTTTCTGTTGCTGTTCACATAGCCTGAAACCAGAAACTTTGCATTCAGACCTGTGGGCTTGAATCTCTGCTTCAACTCTTCAGCGAAACCTCTACTGTGCTACTTCAACTCTCAAAGCTTTTATTTCCCCACATGACTATAAAGTAGTCTACCTATCTTCATATCGCTTTTAGGAATATCTGGATTGTCTGTACAATAACCCACAAAGACAGCTACAAAACATGGCTCCTTCTTTGAAGTGAAACATCAATGAGCTTTGGATGTCATGTCGATGGCAAAGTACTGTGATTCAGAGACGATTCTGGAAAAGTTCTATTGTGACAGTTTCTAAATAGATCATTAAATTTAGATGGATAAATAAGACCACCAATAAAGGTGACGTAGGGGAAATAAAGAGACTTGGAAAGGATTCTTCAGAGCAACAATATGATAAGAAATTATCATACTGAATTCTGTTTTTTTTTCTTTTCCTTCTGTAGGCATTTCCCAAAGCTCTGTTAACGATCATGTTGCTATTCTCTCAGCCACTGAGTCATTCATTCATGCAACAGTGTCTTACCCAAGAATTACAAATCTGCAAGACCTGTTGCATGCTCTAGACATGAAGCAATGAAGCAAACACGCAAACTCCCTCCTTTCTCAAGACTGCACTCTCCTGGCTCAGTCAAGCACATAACCAAACAACAATCAAAACATCAAAATAAGCAACAAAGAAAATATCAGTGGTAACCACTTTGATAAAATAAATAAACCTGGCAACTGGGCTTCAGACTACCTTCGTCCTTTATACAGAAAGGAATTTAAATAATATCTTGAGATCTCAGTGATAAGAGGCAGCAATATACAGGGACCTCAGGGAAGAGAGTTCTCAGGAGGATGGAAAGTGTGTGCCTTGGGTGTCTGTGAGGAATCAACTTGACCTACTCAAGGGTTAGAAACACAGCCTTGGGACTACATCAAACTTCTATGAAGTTTCTGCACTTCATAGAAACAGTCACCAAAATACAGAAAGAGCCCACAGAATGGGAAAGAATATTTACCCAGTACCCATCAGATAAGGGATTAATAATCAGGATATACAAGACACTAGTAGAATTGTATAAGGAAAAAACCTCCAACCCCATCAAAAAATGGGGAGAAGAAAAAAAAAGAAGTTTCCTCAAAAAAGAAATTCAAATGGCCAAAAGGCACATGAAAAAATGTTCCACATCCCTAGTCATCAGGGAAATGCAAATCAAAACAACCATGAGATATCATGTCACACCACAGAGACTGGCACACATTCAAAAGAACAAAAGCAACCAGTGCTGGCATGGATGTGGGGGAAAAAGGGACGCTCCTTCACTGTTGGTGGGAATGCTAACTGGTCCAGCTTTTCTGGAGAACAATATGGACAGTCCTTCAAAAACTAGAAATTGAGCTTCCATATGACCCTGCAATACCACTTCTGGGAAAATATCCTGAGGATGCAAAAAAGCACAGTAGAAATGACATCTGTACCTATATATATTCATTGCAGCACTGTTCACAATAGTGAAAATCTAGAAACAACCCAAGTGCCCTAAAACAGATGACTGGTTAAAGAAACTTTGGTACATCTACACAATGGAATACTACGCAGCTATTAGGAGAGATGAAATCATGAAATTTTCTTACAAATGGATAGTCATGGAGAGTATCATGCTAAGTGAAATGAGTCAGAAAGAGAAGGACAGACATAGAGGGACTGCACTCATTTGTGGAGTATAAAATAACATCACATGAGGCTGACACCCAAGGACAGTAGATACAAGGGCCAGTGGATTTGCCCCATAGCTGGAAGCCTGCTTCATGAGGGGAGGGGAGAAGGCAGATGGAATAGAGAAGGGATCACCAAGAAAATGATGGCTGGAGGAACCAGTTGGGATGAGAGATGCATGCCGAAAGTAGATAATGGACCAAACATGATGACATCTCAGTGTCTGTGTTGCAAGCTATAATGCCCAAAAGTAGAGAGAGAGTATGGGAAATATTGTCTGCCATGGAGGCAGGGGGAGGGTAGGAAAGAGGGGGTAATACCCAGGATATCGGTGGTGGGGAATGTGCACTGGTGGAGGGATGGGTGTTTGATCATTGTGAGATTGTAACCCAAACATGAAAGCTTGTAACTATCTCATGGTGATTCAATAAAATAAAAAAAAATTAAATGATCAACTGAAAACATAATAAACACATTTCCACTAATCAGTTAAAAAAAAGAAAAAAGATAAAGGCATATATTTAGTGTATACATTGTGATCAGCTTGGAGATAAGTCTTCATCCAAGAAATTGCAACCACAGTTTATGCCATAAACACATATATTACTTTCCAATGTTTTTGCCCTCTTTATTATTGTTATTGATATATGTGATAAGAGCACAACATAATATTTCAGTGACGTGGCTCTGCTGAAAACAAACAGAGGGCAAGAAGATGGTTCACAGGTTGAAGCACTTGAAGCCAACAGTTTCATCAGTGTTGACTCCATTCCATACCTGGCATGACCCTCAACACAGAAAATGGTTTTCAGTCAGGTGTGGTTGACCATGGAAACCAAAGAAACAAGTTCAAAGTTTTTGTTACCGAGAGATTGAACTATTTCATTTAAAAAATTTTTTTTAAGATTTTATTATTGAGTCACTGTGAGATCTTTACAAAGCTGTTCATGAATAGGTTTTAGTTATACAGTGTTCCAACACCCCTCCCTCTACCAGTTCACAGTCCCCAGCACCAGTGCCCCAGTTTCCCTCCCATCACCCCCCACCCCGCCTGCCTGCCTTTATGGCAGGTACTTCTCTCTCTCTCTCTGCCTCTCTCTTTCTCTCTCTCTCCTCTCTCTCTCTCTCTCTGAGATTCAAAGATTGAATTAAATGAATTTAGGGAAGCAACCAACAGTTTTTGTTAATATGGAACTTTCTGAATTCCTCTGCCATTAATCCATGATCTTTAAAAGAGCACCTTTAAACCGCAACCTGAAAAGATTGTGAAGGAAACAAAAAAGAAGAAAAGAAATGGTCAGAAACAGTCTTTTAAAAGGGAGGAGAGAAAAAAGTGCTGTTAGCTGAAGATAATGTAAGTCCCAGGAAGCAGATAATAAACCATTTTTCTGAGGAGATTTGGTAGAGGAGAGAGATAGTAATGATTAAAATATAAGAGGAATTGGAATAAGTGTTAATGAGGAATTAATCATTAACAGGGACTTACTAAACTGCTAGAAAAGAGAAAGTAAGTAGTGTGGGTATGGATGTGGAGAGAGGGGAGGCAGGAAGGTGGAATTCAGTTGCTACTATTTTGTGATAAATGAAATTTCCATTTTATTCATTAGCTGACTGCTATGGGGGAAAGGAGGTGTGTGACACTTAAAGAGAAAGAAGGAACTGAAAGAGTCATTAGTGAAACACAAGGTAAACCTATCAGGAACATTTAGCTAAAAGGCAGTACTAATTGCTTGCTTAGGAACAGGAATTTCTTTAAGAAGATAGTATGGCTAACCTTTGCCATTCAGTTTTGTATTCAGCATCATATCATCAGGAATCAAGTAGCTACTTGGGATTAACCAAGGTTAAGCTTGCCAGATAAATAGAGGGGAAAAACTGCCAAAGGAAGGGGCTCGACAGATAGCATCATGAGTAGGTGCGGCCTTGCATGTGGCTCTCCTGGGCCCAATTCCTGGCACCCCATATGGTTCCCTGAGCACTACCCAGAGAGGCTCCTGAGTGCAGAGCCGGTTGTAATCCCTGAGGATCACCAGATAGGGACCCAAAACAAACCAAGAGAAAAAAATCACAGGTAGTTATAGTCTTGAAAGGTTTTAACATTGATTATGAAGCCCAAGACAGTGAGAAATGAGGGCACCCATTCTCCAGCTCTGGGAACTTTTCAGCAATGATATTTTTAACTGTGGCTTTTTCACTGGGGCTTTCTCCCTGTCCTTCTGATACCAATGATTCTAATGTTGTTCCTCTTGAGATCCTCCCCTAGATCTCTGATTCTCCTAAGAGCTATTTTGAGGTCTTTCCCCATTGCTTGTTGTTGCCTGTAAGCTTCCCACAGCTCTGAGGGAAAAGAGCTCAGATAGAGAAGGGACCACCAGGTAAAGGGTGCTAGGAGGGCCCACTCGGGATGGGAGATACAGGCTGAAAGTAGACTATAGACCGAACATGATGGCCACTTAATAACTCTACTGCAAACCCCAACACCCAAAAGGAGAAAGAGAGCAAAATGGAATGCCCTGCCACAGAGGCAGGATGGGGTGGAGGGGATGGGGTGGGGGTGGTGAGAGAGATGCTGGGACCATTGGTGGTGGAAAATGGGCACTGGTGGAGGGGTGGGTACTCGACCATTGTATGACTGAAATGCAAGCACAAAGGTTTGTAAGTCTGTAACTATATCTCACGGTGATTCACTAATAAAAATAAAAAGTTCAAAAATAGAAATGAGGTTATGATCCACGTGTGCAGAGAGGTGAGGCAATCTCCTGCCAGGGATTTGTCAAACTGGTGCAATTATGAATGGTTTTTACTTTGTGAACATTTGTGCTTTTCTCTACATTAAAAAAGTTTCAGAAAAATCAGACAACTAACATCACCTCATTTTCATTCGCTAGCTTTTGTGTTTGGCACCACTTTATATGCATTAAATTAAATCATACAAAACAAACAAAAAATTTCAGGGTAATACGGGTGAGTGACGAGTACTGACTCTCCCATAACTATCTTTTAAAAAGTCAAGAGACACCCAAGTATTAAAGTCCCTTAATGAATCTGATCAAAGTTCTTTGTTGGATAAATACTAACCATCAAGTTGATAGGGATAATTGAGAAGAAATTTGGGAACTAAGTGCTCTTGTTATTACTCCTTTACTACTTCTGCCCTGCCTCACCTACCGATTACTTGATTACTTACATCTAACATTACTCTGGTAGCCAAGGCTACCTGAGCAGGAAAAAAACAGTCATCACTAATCACAAGAAAAAAGATGTTTTGAGCCTGCCGGAGGTGGTTTGCTTTAATCCCACGAGGTCTCTTCTGGT
This sequence comes from Sorex araneus, assembly GCF_027595985.1. Classification (NCBI taxonomy): domain Eukaryota; kingdom Metazoa; phylum Chordata; class Mammalia; order Eulipotyphla; family Soricidae; genus Sorex; species Sorex araneus. The sequence goes on from NC_073304.1 coordinate 179,481,256, forward strand.
GCATCTTAAACCCTCAGCTCCCAGGCAACATTTCAGAAAAACAGAAGAATCATGGCTGCTGCCACCAAAAAGAGTTGGGAACAGAATCTGAGGCCAGGATTCCTGCCTTCTTTAGCTATTTATTTGGCACCTAAACCTCATATATGACAGAGGTATAAAACAGTCAACTACATAATGGCTGAAGTCAAGTTGTTTCTCTTGTATGTTCCCAGCACCTAATTCAGCACTTCCTATGCGATCAACACAGTGGAGGGAGGAAGGGAGGAAAGAAGGAAGGAAAAAAGGAAGGGAGGAAGGGAGGAAGGGAGGGAGGGACAGACAGTCGAAGGAAGAAAAGATGGGGAGGCCATTAAGGATAAAAATAGAAGTAGATGTCCCCAGTAAATGTGCTAACAAAAAATTCAATAGGATATTTATAATAAAAATAATTCCAAACAGTGCAATTCGATCTAGTGATAACCACACAATAGAACATTATTTGTCAGTAGAAAGAGGTGACATACAATTTGGGCTACAACTTCAAGGAAACTTAAGATCATGCTAAAAGGAGTCAAGTTGGCAGAAACCTAGACTCCAAGCCCCATATTACACTGTTTCACTTGTGTGAATGTCCAGGAATAGGCCGATTCTTACAGACACAAAGTAAACAAAGGGTTGTTGGTGGTGGTGGGCAACTGCGGGACAGCCAGGAAGGTAGAATGGAGGACAATGTATGTGGGATTTCCTTGGGGCGAGTTCAAAGCACTCTAACGCTGGACGTGCTTTGACAGTGGAGACTGTTTCACAACTTTGAGGTTATGCTCAGAGTCACTGAACTGCGCCCTTTCAATGTGGGGAAGTTTAAGGGCTGAGAAATCAAGATATCGAATCACAAAGACAAAGGAACGAGTGCCCAAGAGGAGAGCAGGAAGCAAAGGAGTACCTCCACCAGAGCCCCTTCTAGTCTGGAGGAAGGGGTGAAGTGAGAAGGAGGGGGAAGGGGTGAGCTAGGAAGGCGTGTTAGAGAAAACATTCCCAAGCAATTAGCGACCCAAAGAAACTGCAAGGCCAAACGGTGGTTAGTCATCACAGAGAAATGGGCAGGGCAGGGCCAGGGGCCCGCTGTCTCACATCAGTGCATGCCTCAAGGTCCAAGGACAAACAAAGCAGAGACCTTCGACCTGAAGTGGCCAGGCTGAAGGTCTGTGAGGAGGCAGGAGCCAGGATTGGCCTCAACAGGCAGCCTCATAAGCAAGCCTAGGGCGAGGGACCGGTAGAAGCATTCTTTAAAGACGACCCTCCTTGATGCAGGGTGCACTTCAGGTAGAGCACCTGGGCGTCTGAGGGAGAGATGGGAGTGAGTGAAGAGAGGGGAGCCCAGAGGGCCCAGGGCAAAAGCAAATGGGATGAGACAAGTCAGGTGGAGTTTAATGAGTAGAGTTTAAAGGAGTTAAAGGAGAAGGGTTCAACATTATTTGCCAAGTAAAATTGGTCCAAAGTTACTGATGCTTGCCCAGCTGCTGGCTGAGCTGTCCAGTGCATGAGAATCATACTGACAGAGAGAGCAACAGTGAGGGGAAATGGTTGCATCTGATCACTCCATGTAATCTAGGGTGTTCTGCGCACCGATGAAAGAGCTCAGGGAAATACAGCTGGGGTGACCAGGGAAGGGGTCCCTTCCTGGAGAAGGGGTGTGGTGGGGGGGTGGAGAATAGGACAGGGAAAGAATGCCCAGGAAGCAAGGAGGAAGTTAGCAGAGTGCGTGTCACAGAAAGCAGGAGGAAATTCTGGGGAGAAAAAGATGAATGTATTTAATCTGAAAAAAGCAATCCTATGAAAATGCTGTGGTTTTTTTTTTACAAGTCAGTTGTTTTATTTTGTCTACATCTGAGAAAATATAGCTCAGATGTGCTTTCTAGAGAAATTACAAGAGGGCAGATGTGACAGTGTACCTTTATAATCGGAGAATGCTGTTTCTACAGCCCACGGAGGCCCACTCTCCTAACACGCTTCTTAATAATATGACTTGGCGGCACACTTTGTAGCAGCAGCTCCTTGCAATTATGACCCAAGTCACCTGCCCTTTCCTCTCTGTTCTTCCCAAATGCCAACGGCCGCCAGATCATGCACCCTTTCTAAAAGTTGGGTTGATGGTCAGGAGAAAGGGAACAGAAGTTTCTGGTGCCACCGCTGCACCTGTGTGTGGGCGCCACTGGCCTGCATGCAAGAGACACTCTGGAGAGGCCAGGCCTGCTGACAGGAAAGGGAAAGTCCTTTCTTTCTACTCCTTCTATTCAAACTAGTCTAAGAGATAATGGCAGCAGCTCCTGGTGGGGGCAGGGAGCACTAACCATCCCGCTTTCCTCTAGGGTTTAGTCTCCTCAAGGTACATTTTTCAATCCCTCCCCTTCCTTCAGAGTCTTCCCCCTGCCCAGCTGTTTGAGGTGTTTCTTACATGTACTCAATCCATCATGCTCCTGCCAGGAAAACATGTCTGAGACTTCTCAAAAGTCAAAGCCTTTCCTGACCTCCAACCTTTGTTTACAATGTTGTCTACTTCATATGTTTCTATCCCATTTTCAACCAGGCCAGAAGCTCCCAGATCCACCTCCTCTAATCATTGATGTATCACAACTGGTGGGCATGGTGAACGTTATTGAAAAAATAAATGACAGAAAGATAAACAAATCTTTTCAGATTTTGATTGTAGGGATGATGATGCAAGTGCCTTTTAATAAGTCTCACCCTATAAGTCTCACATCTGGCTTGTTTCTATTGATTCTAAAAGAATATGAGGTGTCGCTGAGGAAGCGCCCTGGGGAGTCACCTAGGCAACCCCATAATGACATCCTTCAGAATATTGGAGACCTGTTGTTTCTCATCCTCTCAGATGGAGCAGTCTACAAAAATGAAAAGAAAGGTATTGCTGTGTGGTACAGGCCCTTATTTGCATCCTTGCAAAGTTTTTAATATTAAAATTTTCTCAGGGCTGGAGTGATAGCACAGTGGGTAGGGCATTTGCCTTGCACGCAGCCAACCCGGGTTGGATTCCCAGCATCCCATATGGTCCCCTGAGCATGGCCAGGGGTAATTCCTGAGCACAGAGCCAGAAGTGACCCCTGAGCATTGCTGGGTTTGACCCAAAAAGCAAAAATAAAATAAAAAAATAAAAATTTGCAGCAAGTTTTTAAAAAATGGTTCTCAAATTTTAGGTATTTTTCAGGGAAACAAAATAGTGTGCTGCAGGTGTCTTTAAGCAACTAAATAAACTAAAGAGAAAATCTAAATAAACTAGAGAGAAAATTGTAACTCCAATTTGATTTTGTATTTTTTAAACAATGTAAAATCTGGTCATTTACTAATAGCAGCCAACACTTGCAATGCAGTTATAGTTATTTATTAGCATTTTCACATCTTTCTCCTTACTTCTACCTCCCATCAGGGTAGCCTTCCCAATTTAGATATGAAGATTCAAAAGTATGAAGCGACTAGGTGCCAAACCTAGGAAATAGTCACAGTTCAGACAGTTTCAAATCTAAAATGCATCTGATTGTTTCCTTTGGATTTCAAAGGAAGTTCTTAAATTGAAAATCAATTTAATGAATAATAAAATCTAGGGGTATAACATCTTAAGGTAAACTAATAAGAAACCTCTTTCATCTGGCATGATATTTAGGAACATAAGCTCAAAGATAGTCTCTGTTTTGAAGCCTGATTATCTATGAGGTGTTAGGAAAAGTATTTAACCTCTCTGAACCTCAAATTCCTAATCGATGCAATCAATACAATAATAGCCCTTATATTAAGGGGTTTGTGGGTAATGTAAAGTGTTCACTCTAAGATTGAACACTGAGGAAACTTGCTAAATGTTATTATTTTCTCAGAGATGACTACCTCTTCTATTTTGAATATTATTTCTTGATTATCTATATCCTATGCACCATGCTTGGCATATTATCTTATGTGTCATTTATTTTTCCAAATAGTCAATTTTTCAAGGTAATGTTTTTAATTCCCATCTTACAAATAAAGATGCTGAAGTGGAGAGTATCTTCATAGCAATTCCAAGGTTTTACCACTCGATCGTCTGCAGATTGTCTGTGTGTAACCCCAACCCTTATTTTTTTGCACCTTTCTCTGCTGCTCCTTCAATTGGACAAATGGACTTTAGAAAAACAAAATTCACAGGCGCTTAGCTTGCCCAACTGAGAGAGGGTGTTGTGTGCAGCATTCCCAGAGGATAGAGCTGTACTCTTTGCTTGGGATCAGCATGCCCTCATGATCAGCTGGTGCACAGAGTGAATCAGAACGGCATGTGCTTCCAAGGACCGTCCCAGGAGGAAGACCACTGTCCAGCCCAGGCTTTCTGATCATTTTATACAACTCCAAAGAGCTCTTGCTTTGGGGGCAGTGATTCTATGGCTCCAATCCGGGAAGGAGTTTAAGCCAAGAGAAGAATAAAGAGGGATTTTTCTTTCCCATTTAACCACCATCTGACACATAATTCGGGGAAGTCCAGTGGGTTCAAAAGAATGTGCTTTTTAAAAATTAGATATATTTGTTTCATTGTCACTGTCACTGTCATCCCGTTGCTCATCAATTTGTTCGAGCGGGCACCAGTAACATCTCTCATTGAGAGACTTATTGTTACTATTTTTGGCATATCCAATACGCACGAGTAGCTTGCCAGGCTCTGCTGCGTGGGCTCCATACTCTCGATAGCTTGCCAGGCTCTCTGAGAGGGGCAGAGGAATTGAACTTGGGTTGGCTGCATGAAAGGCGAACGCCCAACCGCTGTGCTTTTGCTCCAGCCCCTTTGTTTCATTATAAAAATTTTTTATACTACACAACTGAACAGTACTAAGGGGAAGAAGAGATATGACAGAATCAGAGAAAGGAACCTATATAACTCTAGGACAAGAGCAGGGCTAAGCATACCCTGTAGCCTTCAGGTGGCCTGCAAACCAGGACCTTGATTTGGGAAGAAGTAGGATTGGTTTAGAGAATAAGATTACTGTGTTTGGGAAAGCCTCTGGTCTCTAAATGCAGATGCACACATAAGATTAATGTCCACAAAAGATCAAGCTGTTGACTGGTATGTAGTGTCAGGAGATGCCTATGCGCCATTCTCTCTTATTGGAGGGCAGGCAGTAGGTGAATCCAAGTCAAGCCTCGCTTTGTTGATACTCTTCTCCAGGAAGAAGGTGCCAAAGTGGAATAAGGCATGTAAAATATGTATTAAGGGGGTTATTTCCATGCAAAATAAAGGGGAGAAGCTTCAGGATAAGGAGCTGGTAACAAGAACAAAGATACACTCATCCCAGAGAAGACTGTAGGACCCTGCCTTGGCTGCAGTGGAAGGTCCTTAAGGAAACCCTTCCAGTGTTTTCTGGGAAGAATAGTGTCGGTGGAAGACTGTTTCCCAGGGTTATTGTTTGGGACTCTGAGAGATACAGGGTCTTTTTTGACTATGACTTGCCATGTCACCTGTGAAATTACGGCCCAAGACAATGCCTCTCTGGGAATATTCATTGCCTTTGGTCTAAAGATTTGAAGTTCAATATTTATTTTGTTGAGGGTGAGGGAGGGCAGCAACTGGCTGTTCTCAGAGGTCATTCTTTTTTTTAATTAATTAATTTTTTAACTGAATCATCATGAGAAAAGTTACAAAGCTTTCAGGTTTAAGTCTCAGTCATACAATGATCAAACATCTATCCCTTTACCGGTGCACGTGTTCCACCACCAAGAACCCCAATGTACCTCCCATCCCACCCCCACTCCCTGCCTGTGTGGCTGATGATTTTCACTTTAATCTGTCTTTACTTTGATTACATTCAATATTTCAACAGAAAACTCACTATTATTATTTTAAATTTTCTCCCAAAAATAAGACCTGATGAAAAGGCATCATTTGATAATATGTTTTCCATTGCTGAAAATGAAGAGCATATGGCGTTTTGGATTTCTGGTATTTAGTAATTAAGTCCAGAGAAATTTCTGCCAGAAGTTCCATCACTGCAAGCTCGTACCTCTGTTTAGTGGGTTCTAAAAGATAGATGGTGGTCACCACGCCGCTGCTGAAAGGAAAGGCCAAGAGAGAAAAACCTTTCCCCTTCAAGGGCAGCATGAGGCCGTAGCTTAGTTCACAGTATAGAGGCATTTCTGCAAGAAACATCCAGGTGCCGAAAGTAGTTAGTGTGCCTCCGGGATCATGGTCGCTCAGGAATGGAGGAGCCGTTCGTGTGTGGCTGCTTAGGGTCTCATCTGGGCCTCAGAGGTCATTCTATTTTTTTTTTTATTGAATCACTGTGAAAAAAGTTACAAAGCTTTCAGGTTCAAGTTTCAGTCACTCAATGATCAGATCCCCATCCTTTCACCAGTGCACATGTTCCACCACCAAGAACCCCAGTATACCTCCCTACTTTCCCCCCACCTCTGTGACTAATGATCTTCACTTTATTCTCTCTATACTTTGAATACATTCAATATTTCAACAGAATACTATTATTATTTAGAATTTTCCCCCAACAATCTAATCTGCTGAAAAAGTATCATTTGATAATTTGTTTTCCATTGCTGAGAATGAAGAATATATGAGTTCATGGCTGCACGGTTTTGGATTTCTGATATTTTAGCTCAGTTCACAGTTTTGTGTGTGGCTGCTCTGGATCTCGTCTGGGCGGAGAGGGTGCTGGTAACACCCCCATCCCAAGATCTCCTGTGCACCATGTCACTGCAAACTCATACCCTCAGAGGTTATTCTTGACCTGCACTCTGGTGTCACCCCAGGCAGGGCTCAGGGAACCATATATAATTCTGGGAGTTGAGCTCCCTTCACCGTGTGCAAGGGAAGCACCTTGCCCACTGTACTACCCTTTAGTCTCTCTAGAATTTATGACTAAAATGATCACATATGTTTTCAGACAAGATTCAATGTTTCTTGGACAAATTCTTTCAAAAATTTAACATGCTCCAGATATAGTTGTTTCCTGTCAACTCCACATGCCAACAGCCCCAACCATATATTTTTTCTGAGCATAATACATTAGTTTATATTGTTTCCTTGTTGCCTTGGCCCCTGTCTCTTTTCAATTTGTACTTTCTTCCAATGAGGTCCCTACAATCTAGGCTTGATTATTAAGTTGATGTTTCAACCAGATATTTTACAGGAGACTGGAAATATTCATGAGAAATATTTGAGCTATCATAATATGAGACTAACACCCAAGGACAGTAGAGTCAGGGCCAGGAAGATTGCTTCATGGTTGGAAGATTGCATCACGAGCTGGGGGAGAAGACAGCTGGGACAGAGAAGGGATCACTAAGTCAATGACGGTTGGAGGGATCACTCGGGATGGAAGTGTTGCTGAAAGTAGATAAAGGACCAAACGTGATAGCCCTTCGGTATCTGTATTGCAAAACATAATGCCCAAAGTAGAGAGAGAGTAAGAGGGAAATTATCTGCCATAGATGTGGGGGGAGGTGGGGGGTGTGGGGGATACTGGGGACATTGGTGGTGGAAAATGTTGTACATTGGTGGAGGTATGGGTGTTTGATCATTGCATAACTGAAAGTCAAACATGACAGCTTTGTACATGTAGCTCACAATGATTCAATAAAATAAATAAATAAATAAATAAATATTTGAGCAATGAAATCTTCTCTCCTGTTTGTTTCAGAGCTTTTCTAAACTTATGAAGCCCCTATTGGGTATGCTTTCTTTTTTCCTTTTAATTTCTCCTAGTATGTCTATTAATTCTTGATCGCATTAGTTTTCTTGGCAGACCTTATTAAATGCATCAAGGAGCCATGAACACATGAAATTTTGCCTTTTCCTAAAAACTCCCCTTAAAATTTTGTGTCTGATAAGCACTCTTTCTGCCTTCCAATCTATTATCCCAGACAATTGAATTATCAAATGCTTCATCCCACAACTAAGGCATCGAGAATTCAAACATAATTGCTAACACAGTGCTATATAGTTTGAGTTTCTTTTATGGGTAGAGTCAAGGTTCAAGGTGCCAATTCAAAATCATAATAGGGTAGGGATTGCCTAAACTGTTAATAACAAAAGAACCCACTCAATTCAATATCATGAGGATATCAGAAGTTTCTTTCTTACTCATGAAACTTGTAGGTGACTACTTCAGATGGACTGAGAGTCAGGAGCAACTGACAGGAGCTCTAGTATCTTTAGTATGTGACTTGGGAGATAATTTTGACCATCACAATTTCAAGTCTAAAGACCGGGGAGGTGGACAGTCTGCAGTCTACCAGCGGAGTGCATGCCACTCACACCACATGCAAGGAATGTGACTGGGACTGTGGCTTTGCTACAATGCTCTCAGTACACAGTACATGCTACTATTTACTCATCACCTCGGTACACGACCTACCAGAAACAATTATAGTTGGACAAATTATTTTGCCTAAATTCTAATGACAAATTGGCCAAATGGAATATTCCCCCAACAGAATTTGATATTACCTTTTCTAGCTCACACACTTCGTAAATGTCAGAGGTAGGATGCAAACACAGATAAGTCTGACTCCAAAACCCATCTTTTTTCTACTATACCACATACTGAGAAGAAAATTGAATTTAGTTAGTCTTAGGAAAAGGGCTGTCAAAACTAACCTTGTTTATAACTTTCAAAAGGTAAAATGTGCCAGTTCTTTGTATTGTGGTTAAACCAGAATTGAATATAGGCAACCCATCTGTTTAATTGTCATTTTTTTCTGTAATCTCTGGATACTGGTGAATTCAATCACCTATATATTTATTAGATAAGAGGTTTGAGCAACTACCACACATAACTTTGGAAATTTAGGAAATAAAAATGAGAACCCCTAGTTCCTTTCTGTGGGAAATTTAGTCTGACTGGGAGACAGACATGTAAATAACCATTTTAATGGCAATCCAGATTTAATTGCATTCAATACAATAGAAACAACATCAGAGTGACCAAAAAATTAAGCCCTACATAGTGCTATGTGTTGACAGAGATGTGACACCTCAAATGAAAGGAGTTGTGTTACGTGGTGGGGATAGGAATGAGATCTGCGTTAGATACATTACATCTGAAATATCTTTGTGTAACTCAAGTGTAGATACCTAGCGGGAAAACATACAGAACAAGTTTAGAGAAGAAGAAAGCTCTCCAGAGGAAGTTCAGAGCTAGTTTTTGTCGCTCCCACCATGGAAGCCACACTCGGCCGAAAATGAAAAGCACTTAATTAAATGGTCTCTGAGCAGAGATGTTTCAAAGTCTGGGCACTACATGTCATGCATAATGGGAAGATAGAGGAAGACGTGTTTATCATGAGCTGTTACTATGCCAACCTAGGGAAAGGAATGTGTTTTAAGGAAACAAAGTGTGATATGGACGAAAATTTATAAAATGTGAAATTTGACTCACGATCTCAGGCAGCCCTTGAATGACATGGCATTTCCTTTCTTTGGATTATAAACTTACCTGAGATTTTCATGAAATCTATCAATCCTTTCCCGCAATATGCAGGAGTACACTTCAAGGGAACCCCCTCATTAATTGCTATTACATAACTTTTCCCATTTCCCCCATGTAATATAATTAGGCATTTTTATTTACTTTTATTTTTGTTACTTTTATTATTTATTATATTATTTTATTACTTTTTAGAGTAATCTGTCAACTAGTGGCAATGGATCCATCACAGTTTGGAAAGATGACTTGGGATTAAAGTTCATTTCATTGTGGTATAAATTCATGTGATTTTTATGGGTTGGGGCGATGGTGCAGTGGGCAAGTCACTTCCTTGCAATGGCCTGGATTCAATCCCCAATACCCCATATGGTCCCCTGAGTCTGCCAGGAGTGATTCCTGAGTGTAGAATCAGTATTAAGTCCTGAGCATCATCAGATATGACCTCAAAACAAACAAACAAAAAATTCATATTATGCTAGATTATATATTAAGGTAAAAATGGGAGAACAAATAAAATTGCCACCCAGTTGGAAAAAAGCTACTCCAGCTCCACCTTCCCAGTAAAAATACTGAACACCCTAAATAAAAATGATAACCTCTTAGCACCTGTACTGCAACCCCTAATGCAGTAAAGAAAAGAGAGAGAGAGAGAGAGAGAGAGAGAGAGAGAGAGAGAGAGAGAGAGAGAGAGAGAGAGAGAAAGTGCCTGCCCATGGTGGTGGTGGGGAGGGACGTAAACTGGGCACATTGTTCTTGGTCTTGAAGATTGTTAAGAGGCCTTGATTCCCCCCGCTTTTTGTTTTTCATAATCATGTCTTTATGTATATAGAATGTTTTAGGCTCCTAGATCAAGCTAAGGCAGCCTTCAGACTCCATTTCAGAGGTCAGTGGCATATTAAGGACTTGTGTATCTTGAATAAGAAAACAAAATGACTATTGAGAAAAATTATATGGTAGATTTAATCCCATGAGCTGGGTGACTGGCATTTATGTAATGAGATAATGAAAAAAAAACTACTCGAACGGCTCCTCTGACTCCTGAATAGCCATGATCCCAGAGGCACACAAACCAATCTCAGAACCCAGCGGCTTTTGGCAGAAATTCTTCTGGACTGAGCATTAAACTGCAGCGCCATGCCACCCTGGGTGGGGAAATGGGGAATAGTGTTTGTCCCCTCTCCCTCCCCTCTCCCCCCCCCACAGGTGGCACAGTGGTCACCACCTTTTCAAAGCCTATTGAATAGCCAGGTATGAGACTGCAGTGACAAGACACGTGGGGCTTCACGGGATGGGGGGTGGAACTGGCTATAAAGATGTCGCTTCCGGGAGCTTGGTTTTATAGTCTCTGGATGTTGGCCATTGGTGGGATTACACGGTACTGGGGGCAGTCCCTGGGTGTGACCGCCGAGCTATTGGAAAATGGGAAATCTGGTGGAAGAGGCCCAGTCCCAATCTGAGCAGGCTTGGAGGTCTCAGCCCTGGGTCCCACACACCTGGGTTCCCCTGCTGGTTCCTTCATGCATGAGGCTCATCCGAACATGTGGAGAGGGGCCTTGAGCATGGCTGTGGCTAGGCTCTGGAGGTCTTCGACCACAGGTGATTCAATAAAAAAATAAAAATAATAAACTACACAAACTTTGGTACTAAATGGTTAAAAACTGAATAAAAAATACGTTCCTTCACAAAATTATCGGTACTAACCATGCAAAAAATGTTTAATAAAAAATTGTGCTACCTTTTTCTTATTATTAAACTATGCTATTTTAGTTTTACACATAAAAGAATGTTGTTTCCCTTGCATTGTTCCTAAGAAGGGTCACTTAGCGAAGAAATCAGTGCCACTTAATTTGCTGCACATGGTTTTCTGTATCTTGAGTTTTATTTTTGATTTTTTGTGGGGAGCCTCCTTAGCAGTGCTGAGGGGACCCTGAGGCCCCTTTACAGTGATTCTGGAGGCCCCCAAGATTGTAGCTGGTTCTGCTTGGTGTCAGCAGTGAATGCATTGCCAGGGATCTAATTCTGGATCCTCTGAGTAACACCAGTAGTACCCACTGAGAGCCCACTGGGTATTACCCCAAAACTATTCATGACAGATACAGATACAGATACAGATACAGATACTTGGGATAGGTTGGTGAGACCAAAGCTGCCATACTTGTATTTCTAGTTTAGTATGATAATGCCAGCAAGTAAGAAACATTGAATTATCAAGCTGGGAGCCAGACATGTAGGATGGTAGTAGGATGCTTGCCTTGCATATGTGAGGTTCTGGTTCCATCCCCAACATGAGGAAAATATTTGCATCTGTAAATAAGGACTACTGGGTTAAAGGAGAATAGGATATGATTGGGAATTTTGGGGAAGGCAATGGTTTGCAATTTAAAATGGACTAGGCAACCTTGTTGAGGTAACATTCCATCAAGTTTGGAAGGAAGTAAAGTAATTAGCCATTTGCGTTTTAATCTATGTGATTATTTTTTGGCCCTACCCACTGTAGTCAGAGTTTACACCAGGCTCTGCACTCAGGAGTCATTCCTGGTGGGGTTGGGGAGCCCACATGGGTGTCCAGAGAGATTGACCCCTGGTCTGCTGTATGCAAGGCAGGCACCTTCCCCTGCTGTGCTATCTCTCATTTACTTGCCCCCATTTGAAATGTATAACAAGGTTTAAGTGGAGTCATCTTTTGCTTATTTTTATGTGGGCATTGATAATAACCCAGAAGAGCCTGGCAAGCTCCTTGTGACATATTCGATATGCCAAATACAATAACAATAACAGGTCTTATTACCCTGACCCTGAAAAGAGTCTTTAATTGTTGGGAAAGATGAGTAAGAAGAGGCTGCTAAAATCTCAGGGCTGGCCTTTTGGAGAACAATATGGACGTTTCTCAAAAAATTAGAAATTGAGCTCCCATTTGACCCAACAATACCACTTCTGGGAATATATCCCGGAAAGGCAAAAAAGTATAGTCAAAATGACATCTACACTTGTATGTTCATTGCAGCACTGTTTACAATAGCAAGAATTTGGAAAAAACCCAAGTGCCCGAGAACAGATGACTGGTTAAAGAAAATTTGGCACATCTACACAATGGGATACTATGTAGCTGTTAGAAAAGATGAAGTCTTAAACTTTGCATATAAGTGGATCAACATGGAAAGTATCATGCTAAGTGAAATGAGTCAGAAACAGAGAGACAGACATAGAAAGATTGCACTCATCAGTGAAATATAAAACAAGACAACGGGAGACTAACACCCAAGAATAGTAGAAATAAGTACCAGGAGGTTTGCTCCATGGCTTGGAAGCCATTCTCACATGCTAGGGGGAAAGGCAGCTCAGACAGAGAAGGGAACAACAAGTAAAGTGTGGTTGGAGGACCCGCTCAGGATGGGAGATGCATGCTGAAAATAGACTATAGATTGAACAAGATGGCCACTCAATACCTCTATTGCAAACCACAACACCCAAAAGGAGAGAGAGAATAAAAGAGAATGCCCTGCCACAGAGGTGGGGTAGGGTGGGGGGTGGGAGGGATACTGGGATCATCGGTGGTGGAAAATGAATACTGGTGGAGGGATAGGTACTCGAGCATTGTATGACTGAAACACAAGCATGAAAATATGTAAATCTGTAACTGTACCCTCATGGTGATTCATTAATAAATAAAAAATAATAAATTTTTGAAAAAATGGAGGCTTGGACATGGAGTTCTTAATGGAAACACTCTCTTGCTGTAAGTGTAAAATAGCAACTATTTCAAAACTCACGTTCGGACAGTGAGGAGTTCTTGGATAAACTAGTAAAGGCACATGTGCATGGGGGAGAAGGGACATATGCCAGCAAGTCAAGGAACAGCGGGATTAAGATTAGATGGGAGTTGAACAACTTTACAAAGAAGAATCCTAATAATTAAAGGATGCAGTTTTTCAAAGCACTGTTTACAGCTTTGAGACTAGAGCTGAGTTGTTTGAAAAGAAGTTCATAGTAGGGGATAAGACAGGCCCTAATGTTTGGCTATTAAGTGAGGGAGTTTGAATGAAAACAAAAATATTCAGGGAACTATGTTAAATTCCTTGGTGTAGTGTGAAAGCTTTTTAAATTTACCCTATGTGAAATCTTTATGATTATCTCTCTTGCCCAGCACTTCCTGGAGGAGGTTAGTTCTGGGGGAACTGCGACAAGGCTAAGGCAGAACCAAACCAGAGGCTGCCCCCTGGAGAGTAGCCAGCTCAGAAAAGCTGAACACAGCGGCTCATAAATACCAGTCATTATCTTACTGTTGTAGTCAGCCAGCTCCTCAGTCTGACAAAGAACTGAGCTACCCAGAGATAGGAGGAACGGTTGTATTGTGATAACTGGTCATTTAACTCCTCATCATAGGAACACCAAAGGAACCCTCTCACTGGTTCACTGCCTCATCATGGCAGGGGGGCGACAACGGTGACAACTGGCAAAGAGTGAACCAACAGGTACTGCCCAGAGATGCAGGCAGGTGTGTGTTTGTCAGCGCGCAGATTGTTACAATATGCCAGTTAACCAAAAGCTTGCATTCGGAAGACTGGGAGCACCTGTAAGGATGATTAGAGACTGCCCTAAAAGTCTCCATCCCTCTCGGAGAGCCCAGCAAGCTACCAAGGTATACCACCTGCATGGCAGAGACTGGCAAGCTACCCGTGGCATATTCAATATGCCAAAAACAGTAACAATAATGGGCCTCATTCCCCTGACTCTGAAAGGGCAGTGTTGGGAAGGGCAAGTAAGGAAAGGCTGATAAAAATCTCAGGGCCAAACTAGGCTGCCAAAATAAAGAAGGACTAAAATGACTGTCTGTACTTTCAATGCACATACGCTAGCATCGGAAGCATCCATTGAGGACCTGATGGTGCAAGCATAGAAGATCAAGTATGATGTCATTGGACTGACCGAGATGAGAAGACATTGATCACCTCATGCCATTTCCAACACTGGAGAAGAACTGTTCCTTGGAACATGAGACAGTAGAGGCATCAGTGGTGTTGGTGTCCTTTCAACACGAACTTGGCCATGAGCATCGATTCATTCAAATGCCTAACAACCCGAATTGGACACTTATGCTTGAATAGATGTGGCTTATTGCCATCAGTTTCTATCTTTGTCATCTACGCACCAACATCCAACTACAACGAAGAAGAAATTGAGAAGTTCTACATAAGGCTCGAGAAGTTCTATAAGACCACACCTTCTACAAGGTCATTGTCAGTGATTTTGATGCCAAGATAGGACGGAGAAGGTCGCCTGAAGAACTCCAAATTGGGACCCATGGCCTAGAATGGAACGAACAGGGTGAGAGACTGTCTGAGTTCATCATGTCGACCAAGATTATCCATGATAACTCACAGTTCCAGAAGGCTGAATCTGAACATTGGACATAGGAGTCTCCTGGTGGATAGTTCCACAATGAAATTGACCACATCATATTCAATCGACGGTTTTGCCTGACCAATGTTGCCGTTGTCCCAAAATTCCAAACAGCATCAGACCACTGTCTCCTTCATGAGAAATTCTACTTCATGGAGTGGGGAGAAAGGGCTGCAAAGTTTAAGAAAAGAATTCCCAGAACGACCACAAACTGGGAGATCTTTGGCACCATTGTGGCAATATAGGAAGATGCTATCACTAAAAACATCGACGAGGAATACAATCGACTGGCTCAGAACCTCCATGACTGTACGAGGAATGCCAAGAGTGAGAAAGTCATAAAAAGATGCCTGTCTTCGGAAACTCCTGAGCTCATTCACCAATGTGGTTTGGTGTGAGCCTCAGGCAATCACAAGCTAACGTCTGATCTCGCAAAGCTGTGTAGAGAAGTGATAATTGAAGACCTCAAAGAGAGAAGAGCAGCAGTGTTGGCCAATACGACAGAAGCTGGGAAAAGTATTCTCAATGCCTGCCTGTCCTTCGCCAACTATAAAATCAAGATTACTGCCCTCTGACATCCTGATGGATCTATTACATCTCCCAGAAGTGCAATGGAGAACATTATCTACAACTTCTACTCGGATCTCTTGGATAGCCACGTCTACTTGCCCACATACAAAATTCTGCAGGATGGATATGTCATTCCCAGCATTCTACCTTCCAAAATCTGACACAATTTTGTCAATAAAGAAGCATACAGCACTGTTCCAGACAAGATCAGACCTGAACACCTGAAGAATCTGCCGCCAGTACTTATCAATACACTGACTCGGCTCTTCATTCACTACCTGTCTGAATGCAAGGTTCTGTCCCAGTGGAAAACCAGCAGGACTGTTCTGTTGTACAAGAAGAAAGACAACCACGACATCAACAACTATCGCCTGATCTACATGCTGTCTGTTGTTTACAAGTTGTTTACTCGAGTCATCCTGAATAGGATTGGCAGAACCCTAGATGAAGGACAACCATGTGAGCAAGCAAGGTTCTGGAAAAGGATTCAGCATGATCGACCATATCCACACAGTGACCAAGCTCATTGAGGTTTGTGAGAGTTCAAGATGCCTCTCTGTCTAATGTTCATGGATTTAAAGAAGACTTTTGATTCTGTTGAGTCTGAAGTGGTCATTGAAGCCCTAGCCAAACAGGGCATTCAAACTCAGTACATCAGGATCCTCCGTGAGATGTATTATGGATTCACCACCAGGATCTCACCATTCTACAAGGAAGTAATCATCAATGTAAAGACAGGGGTTCAGTAGGGTGATACCACTTCACTGAAACTCTTCAGTGCCACTCTCAAGAACGTCATGTGATGACTGGAATGGGAAGGAATGGGAGTGAAGATAGACAGTCAGCAACTATACCACCTCCAGTTCACTGATGACACCGTTCTAATAACACCAAACATTAGCCAAGAGGCACAAATGCTGGCCGACTTCGATTATGAGTGTGGAAAGGTAAGACTGCAGCTGGATCTCATGAAAACAATGTTCATGAGACACGGACTAGTTCCTGACATTCCATTTGCTCTCAATGGAAGAACATCACCAAATACAGGAATTATATGTACCTAGGTCGAGAACTTGACATGACGAATGACCTGGTACCAGAGTTACGCAGGAGGAAGAGACCAGCATGGAATGCCTTCAAGAGTGTTGAAGAAGTTGTTAAAAGGATGAAGAACCTCCGGCCCCAGGCACATCTTTTGACTCCACCATTCTTCCTGCACTAACATACGCCTCAGAGACCTGGGCTCTACAAAAACAGGATGAGAATGCTATTTAGATATCCCAAAGAGAAATCAAAAGAATGATGCTTGGAGTATCACATTTCACTCAAGTGAGACAAGGAATCTAGAGTTCCGACCTCCGTCGACAGTCAAGAATCAGGGACCTGCCTCGTTTGCCAAGGTGTCAAAAATCAGATGGGCTCGACACGTAATGTGATTTGGAGACGACCACTGAACTAGAGCTGTTACTGACTGGATTCCTCGGGACATCAAAAGAACGCCTGGCCGCCCACCTATGAGATGGTCAGACTTCTTTGTCAAGACCCTCAATGAACGGTTTGAGGCTCTCCATGCTCCTGGAGTGAGGAGATGCCATTGGTTACACTAGCAGGCAACAGGGATGAATGGAGACATTACTGGCACCTGCTCAAGCAAATCAATGAGCAACTGAATGACAAGTGATACAAATGATACTGTAGGAACAAAGCCAGTTGATCTTTTTAAAGCTGTAGCACTGTAGCACTGTCATCCCATTGTTCATTGATTTGCTGTGGCGGGCACCAGTAATGTCTCCATTTTGAGACTTGTTGTTACTATTTTTGGCATATCAAATATACCACGAGTAGCTTGCCTGGCTCTGCTGTGTGGGTAGGATACTCTTGGTAACTTGCCAGGCTCTCCGAGAGGGCAGAGGAATCAAACCCGGTCAGTTGTGTGCAAGGCAAACACCCTACCCACTGTACTATTGCTACAGTCCAGGGATACATTCAATGTGTGTGAATCCATTATTAAATGGTCTTTTCTCTCCATGTCCTCTCTCAATTAAGATATATCTGAGCTACCTCTTGGAGTTAACCTTTCGGAAACTGTCCCTTTCTTCCTGGTAGTTATTCATTCTGTCACTTCACAGCAGTAAGGACTTCTGGTCAGAAAAGCAGCAGGAATTCACAATCAGTTTCAAACAAACAACAGATAGGTACGTGAAAGACTCATTCTTCCAAGTCCTCGAAACTTTTGTAAGTCTTTCTGAAAATAAATTTGAATTCATTCCTGGTTCTCCACCACTTCACCCACAAACTTTCCTGTTTTATCTGCTGTGCATCCAGAGCTTAGACCTTAAGTATCCTTGGCAAGTATCTGTAGCCAGATGTGCCAGTTGGTCCTCGAAGAGTATCTTGAAGATCTGAGTGTATATAACACACAGGTTTCTCTTCACTACACCAACACCCACAAGAGGAAGTTGGTGAAACTGAATTAGAGGATTAGAGCCAGGAGTGTCTAAATAGAGAAACAAGAGAGACAATGCCTTCCATACAACTAAGAACTGTCATCTTCAAATGTCACATGGTCCCCCATCTTCTGAGACAAAGAAGCTCATTAATACGAGGGAAGAGATTCTGACTTCTCCATCTTTGATTCATCTATAGGAAAGAGTGGGAAGATTTAACCACCCTGTTGGTTACACAACCACTCACAGTCACTGAATAGTAGGGAGTGATAGTGAACAGTGTCCACTGTGCTATAGCCAGTCATCTCCTCTGAGGTTTATGCTGGTGGTTCATATATCAGGGCAACTGAACATGCCAAGAGCAACAGCCACCATTACCATCAAATGAATCTGAAACCAAGGGTTAGTGGCTGGTTATTTTTCAGAATTTAATTGAGTTCCTGCTTTCTGTTAAACCATTCAGTAACAGATAAATGAAATCATTTTATGTTGAAACAGAGACAGCTAAAGGAAATATTACAAATCCTGTGGCTGCTGAAGAAATAACACTAAACCCAGGGCTGGAGTGATAGTACAGTGGGTAAGGCACTTGCCTCACATGGGGCTAATCTGGGTTCAATTCTTGGCACCACATATGATCCCACTAGGACTGATCCCTGTGTGCAGAACCAGGAGTCAGTATTGAGCACCACCAGCTGTGGCCCCAAAGTACAAAACAAATAAAGAATACTAAATGGATGTAGACTTTGTTAAATATTCTCGTGATAGCCACAGCAGGAGTCTTTGATCAATTATCAACCAAGGCAAAAGGGACATGCACATCTGTTTGCTATTAGCTATTTTACAGGCTGTTTGTTTCTCATGGTATGCATCATAATTTTGATTATTGTTAATCAGTTAATACAATTTCTGTGCAGCAATCAAATATTGTGTGTGCAGATGATCAATCCACTATTAAGGCTTTTTAAATTATTCATTTAAATATAGGTCTTGAGAGTGAAAATGAAACTAGAAAAGATTAATTAGACCCTGAGAAAGAGAAAAGTGGGAGTGAGATTTATTTATAACCTTGATCAATCTAATTACGGTGGTCTGAGGAGCACAACGCCCCAGAAACAAAGAGTATTGTTCTAAATCTATGATCCATGACTCCTATTCAGGAAAAAAATTCTTTCTCCACAAAATACATTTTCATTGATTCTTATCTTCCCATGATTGTTGTAGTCTTTAAAGTGAATCACTTTAATATTTTAAAGTCTGGTTTAAAAATCCAAAATGAAATGAAGATTTTCGGTTTACTAGATTAGTTTTAGATTCCCAGAGAATCTGAAAATCTGGTATTTTAGATTTTATCAGAAATGTTTTTCGCACTCTTCAAATTCTGCTATCACATTAACTTTTCTTACAGTCAAGTAACTGCCTAATTAGAACCAAGATCTTGATAGTAAATGCCATCAAATCACTCAGTTAATGGTCCTGACACCAGTAAATTTATTAATTCTACTGATGTCATAGTAGATATCATGAAAATACATTCAAAAGCTCATAAACGATGCATACGTGTAGTTCTACTATGAAAATATAGAACCGATCAGTAATTCTATATTGAGATCTAGAAGTAGATTAGGTGACTGGCATTTAAAGATGAATATTCTAAAATTAGACTAAACACATTTACCATTGCAAAATCCATCTTTGTTGTATGGTTTACTCGCCTTTATTTAGGAGCAAGAACTATTCATTGTGAGGCTGGTGAACCAAGGACAATTACCCAGCTAGTGAGATGAAAATGTCCTCACTCTTATTTATTATCATTTGAATGTTGACCACATACTTACCATACCTCTGAACCACTTGAGATTTATTCTCTTCCCTCGAAAATTTATAATCTATTTTAGCCAACCCAATTCTGTTTATCTAAGATAAGAACAGACAATCTCTAAGAGGCCACAAAGATTTTATTATGTGATTATCATGGCATAAATAAAAAGTCAGAATCCTATAAAAACTATTTATTTATCAGGGGAAGAAGAATTTTTTTAAAAATATGTAATATATTTTAAGAATTATTTTAGAATATGAAAAGAAAAATTTAACATGTCTCCCAGAGATTCTATAATAATTTTTAAAATTGTAGAAGTTCAAAGACTACATTGGGAGTGAACTTCTAGCTGAAAGAATATAAATAATGCAGCTTGAAATTTTCAAATATGAACTCCAATCCAGGAAACACTTCACTAATTTGCCAAACCTCAAATCCAGCCCTTGTTTTTACTAATCTGCAAATTAATAAAAGAATTTAGGGAAAAAGGAAAAATAAATTTAAAATATTAGCAAAATGAACCAAATCCAAGATATCATAATAGTCTATAAGTTAAATGATAATCACATTTAATTCCACTGGTCTGGTATCCTTTAAAATGATACCAGATCAGTATTAAAATGGGTTTGTGCATACGCAATTGTGCTGATTTTAAAATGTTTTCCAGTATCTAATCACTTAAGCTTTTCCTAAATATAAAAATATTTCAGGTGTTATAAAATATACATTTTATAACATTTTTTAAATTAACAAAATACTATCTCTACTTCCCTTTTTTATTCCTAACAATATTCCCATGACAGCTTTGTGTAGAATATCTCATATTATACAGCTAAAACTTGATACAGGTAAAACTTGAGAATCCAAGCAGATAAGTGATTTGGCTAAGACTAGAAAGATAGAGGCGAGTAGAGAGTGGATATCCAAGGTAGATAAACTGTCCTTGATGGTCCAGTTCGGCTACATTATAGAAAGGAAGGATGGACGGAAGGAAGGAAGGAAGGAAGGAAGGAAGGAAGGAAGGAAGGAAGGAAGGAAGGAAGGAAGGAAGGAAGGGAGGGAGGGAGGGAGGGAGGGAGGAAGGGAGGAAGGGAGGTAGGGAGGTAGGGAGGGAGGGAGGGAGGGAGGGAAGAAGGAAGGGAGGGAGGGAGGGAGGAAGATTCTTCAATTATCATTAAATATAGTCCTCTAAATAAATATTTACTATTTATCTTTTATCCTAATAACATTTTTAGTGTTTAGAATAAGCATTCTGCCTAAGTAACATACAGAGAATATAGTTTGGGAAAGAAGTGATTAAATCAGGTATTTTAAATAAAGACCTTTAAGGTAAATTGGGGAAATAATTTTAAATTACTAAGAAGTATTCATTAGGCTCATTCATTCACATCCCTCTCTTCAATCACTGTTTGCCATATATATGCCCAAATTCTCACATTCCTTCTGGGGAGCTAGCTATATTATGCTTCAGAAATGAACTTTTAACAGAAAGTGCATGTAATTGGCTAAAAATTAAAAAATGCATTTCCTAAAATCTTGGTCCAAAAAGAATGTGAAAGAAAACCATTTAGAAGTTGGCTGAAACAAGCTTGAACTCAATAGAACACTATGACCCAGGGCATTGAAAGACAGGAATATTTTAAGCAATGTCTTTTTTAAAAAAGAATCAACAGCTTGTTTGATTTAAAGCAGTCACTCCTCCAACCTTACTTCATGGAAATAAATAGCAGGAAAAAAACCTGGAGATTGCAAAGTAGGTCATAAGAAGTCTAAAAGGAATTTTAAAGGAATATTAGGTGCCCCAAAACACAGGAGGTTTAAATTAGTACCCTAAAAAGTTCCATTTGCCATACATCGGTAGTACACATATTTTCTTGGGGAGGGGGTGTTTCTTTTCAGTTAGATTTCTCTCTTAAGTTAGGTTTCCAAGTCAGCAAACACTTTAACAACTGAAAACCTCAAATTCAGACTAGGAAAGGATGTAGATGCTGCTTACTGCTTTTGGCCCACATCAGCAGAGAGCAATCATGCACATATCTGTGACTGCACACATGCCCGAAGTTCCTCAGGCCCTACACACGTGTGACTCTTCCAGGAGCACAGAGCAAACAAGCCCTCAAACAAGGCCAAGTATTCTATTGAAATTGAAATTTTAATTTCAAAGCAAAGCATGAGAGGGCCTGACTTAGCTTTCAAAGTTTTAAATTTCTTTTTTTCTGGTCTATAAATTTATTTATTTATTTTATTGAATCACCGTGAGACAGTTACAAAGCTTTCATGTTTGAGTTTCAGTCATACAATGATCAAACACCCATCCCTCCACCAATGCACACTCTCCACCACCAATGTCCCTAGTATTACCACCCCCCTTCCAACCCTCCCCCTGCCTCTATGGCAGACATAAAATTTAAACTCTTGGGGGCAGAGAGATAGGATGGTGAGTTGGGAGCTTGTTGTATGTGCAACCAACCTGGTTTCAATCCCCGGCATCCCACATGATCCCCCCAGCACCACCAGGAGTGATCCCTGAGTCAAGAGGGAGCCCTGAGCTCTGCTGGCTGTGACCCCCCAACACTAAAGTAAATAAGTCAATAAATTCAATTTTAAATTCTTGCTCACCTTCCCCTGGTGAAAGCACCACATATCTCCCCTCTTCATATATCTTCCTGGCAAATGGCCCAATACCTCTGCAGGTTTTAGGTAAAATTGTTAGGTGATACCAGCTTTTCAGAACATGGACTCTGAAGACAAATATGTTCCCTTTGAAGATGTTGATTGTTCCATAGGAGGGAAAGGAGACTCATTCACCTGCCAACACTCTGTAATAAAGGGTTCACACCCTTGGCTTGACTGATTGGCAGGTTTCTCCTTGACTTACAATGCACAGTGAGTTGGGTGGCAGTAGAAGGCAGTGCTCCAAGTGGTATAAGCATTCATTTCTGAAATATATAGAAGAATCATGCTCTACATCTTCTCTAGTTAACTCTGACTAAGTTTTACTGAATTAAATTTTCTACTTCAGATTTTTTACTTATATCTTTGAAGATTCAACCTTTTTATGTGCAAAGGAATTCATTCTTTTATGGTGTTACATAATATTTCATTACACCATACCACACTTTCCTGAAGTTATAAATTCTAACGGTTTTTCCTTCTACAAAGATAATACTATAAACACTTTGATACCACACCAGATTTTCTTCAAAAAATTAATTAGATTGGTTAATTATGTGACTATAATAAATCATATTATGTGAGACTGTGAACTTTAATTACTTTTCAACTTGTGCCATTTTACATTTCACCAACAATATATTTCAGAGTTCTCATTAGAACTCCTCATCAGTAACAATTAGGCCATGTTATTGGGTGGATATAAGTTTAGAAGCCATAAATTTTAGTTAATTAAAACTTGTATTCGGGACTGGAGTGACGTACAGAGGGCAGATTTTTATCCCTGGTATTAGATATTCCCCGAGTCCCTTGAGGAGTGATTCCTGAGGACAGAGCCAGGGGTAAACCTTGAGCACAGCCAGGTGTAGGCTCAAAACAAAACAAAAGGAAATCAAAGAAAGAAAACCTCACTAATATTATACAGAAACACTTTCCATGCCAAATAAATGTATCAGTGTATCAGTGATGCATTTTTACATTTCTATAGCTATCTGTGCCTTTCTGCTCTCATTTTTGCTGTTTTACTTGGTATATTTTTAAATCCTTTCCAGGCCTTCTCAAATAAAATTTAAATGATTTATTTTTTATCTATCATAGTTATTCTACTTACATTGACTATAATCATTGATGTCTGAATTTTATATCTTTCAATATACTGTTTTAAAACCTTACTTTGTTTCTAATTACCTTGCTACTGCATGCCTCTTTTACCTATTTTAATTAATGATTTTTGCTTTTATACAGTTTCTTTTCTATTTGGGGGGCAAGATGCTTTGGACAACACCCAGCAGTGTTCAGGGCTTCCTCTTTGCTCCACGCTGAGGATCACCCCTGGCAGGGCTCTGGGTACCATATGCAGTACTGGGGAATCAAACTGGAGTCAGCTGCATTCAGAACTAGCATTTCATCTCCAATATTATCTTTGGTCTTAACCTGATCATTTTCTGTGATCACTCTAAAATTATACAATGCACATTTATGTTTTAAATGCTAAGGTTATTCCATTTAAGTCCCTCAAACAATAAAAGTACTGCAGAATCCTGAGGCTTGTGGTCTATGAGCCATCACCACTGGCCTTATCTGGGGGCATGTTTGAGAAGTGCATACTCAGGTCCCACCCTGCACCAACTGTGGGAGATATTCTGCAGAAAGGGGTTGAAGCTTTCCCTAAAATTGATTCAGATGCTGAGTCTGATGATCACACACACACACACACACACACACACACACACACTGTGGAGAGATGTCTCTAACTCATATATGAGGCTTGCAGGATAAGTAGAATAGGTCCAGAGCCAAAGTGAAAATAACAAAAACAAGAAAGGAGATTGGCTTGGCATGTCACAGTGAACTTGTATTCAGAGTTGGACATGTTCGTCCAGGCAGCCCTACCCTGTGGCTGACTATGTGGAACTGGAATTACTATGTGACATGTGTGGTCATACTCTTAAGGACTGAGGACTCAACAGTCAGGTGCATGCTTTCATATCCAAGGGCTTGAGTTTGATCCCTTTCAAATCCCCACCCCCAAATAACCCTTTGCTGTTGCTACGCCCTATGCTCTAGATAGAGTAAAATATTAAACAGTCACTAATATCACTCTCCCTTCCAAACATCTCACTTTTCTTTAATCCTGTTCATGTTTGACCCCACAAATAAGATATTACTGTTCTTACGATCTCACACAGACACTGACCTATACAGGCACCAGCTTCCCTGAGTGCCGTTTCTTCTACGACCTACTTTTGTGGTCAATTTCTTCTTATTATTTTTTTATTGAATCACCATGAGATAGAGCATTACAAAATTGTTCATAATTGCATTTAAGTCATACAACGTTCCAATACCCATTCCTCCACCAGTGTAATTTCCCAGCACCAGTGTCCTCAGTTTCCCTCCCACTCCTTCTAGCCACCCCAGCTTGCCTTTATCTCTCTCTCTCTCTCTTATTTTAGGCATTATGATTTGCAATAAAGATGCTGAAAGGTTACCATATATGTTCCTTTACCTGCTTTCAATACTCAGTTCTTGTCCAGAGTGATCATTTCCAACTAATATTGTCATAATGGACCCTCCTATATCTTAACTACTCTCCACCTTCCACACCATTGATCAAGCATTGACCAGTCCTCCTGGTCTGTTTTTCCCTGGCCTTCTTTTCTTTAACAATATCTTAAGGATTTCTTTGTTGTTCTCTATTTGTACATGAAATGGCTTGTCTCTGGAGCAGCATTAAGATCTTCTATAATAGGTGAATAAACTAAATAGAACAAAAACAAATATTTAGAATGTAAAAAGAAATTAGTGATTACCAGAAAGAAAGGGGAAAATAGGAATGGGCTAATCAGGTAAAAAGGGCCAGTGTACAGTGAAGAAGAGAATTAGACTTCGGTAGTGAACTTAGTGCATTATGTACAAATGTTTATTTATAATGATTGTGCCTAAAATCTGCATAATGTTATAAATAAGTGTTACATCAAGAAAAATAAGTTTTTTATTTTATGCTAGTTCATTACAAAATGACAAGGTGGCAGTATTTTAAAAATGTGTTCTGCATGCTACTTATTATGTTTTATCTAAGAATAGATTTATGTCTTTCATTAAATTATTTTTAAGTGTACAAAAGCCCTACAATTTAAATAGAAGCTGTTGTCTTCTAGAAAGTTTGACATAGGTTTCACCTAAGAAACAGGGGTTGTTGTCTAGAATTACTTGAACCTTGCAACTGGAAGAAAAGTTCATCTCTATTTTTCAGATATCAGCATTCTCTAACCACTTCTTTTGGATATTTACTGATCAGCACACCTTCTCCAGCATGAGCCAAACATTCATTTGCACAATTGTTTGTTTCCTTACAAAGTGATTCTTCAAAAATTATCTTAACTCCCTTGAGTTCAACAAATCATTAGAGAAATATAGAGAAACATTTCCTTTTTTTTTTTTTTTTGCAGTGGTCAGGGGTTACTCCTGGTTCTGCACTCAGGAATTACTCCTGACGGTCCTGGGGGGACCACATGAGATGCCGGGGATCAAACCTCGGACTTGGGTGGGCTACGTGCAGGGCAAACCCCCTACCTGCTGTACTATTACTCCGGCCCTAGAGAAACATTTCCATGTAGGCTTGAGCTGATTTGTAGCAAAGTCCTGTAGCATTTAACTTACTCATAGGATGTGTATAAAGATTAGAATTTCAGCCAGTCCTACTAGAGGTATATTTAGGCACAGGTAACATGCACCTCTGAATGTGTCCCCATGAGCAGCTGTCTTAACCCTACACACTATAAAGATGACAATTTTTTGACTGATAGGCAGAAATAGGAGACTCATCAACTGTACCTCTTAGAGATTTTATTCTTGCTTTGGTGGTGGTGGTGGTGTGGTGGGATGGGGGTATTGGAGCCCCCCAGGGGGACTCAGAAACTGTTCCTATCTTGATGTTCAGAATAAGGATCACTCCTGGTGGAGCTCAGGGAACCAGACCCAGTGCCAAAGGACAAACTGGAATCACTCACATGCAAGACAATATCTCAATCACTGTCTCTCTCACCTCTCACATAATCATTCTTTGCTTTATATAAATTATACTTTTATTACAAAGGTAGCTCTTTAAATTCTCTATGATTTGCTTTACTAGTTTGCTTTGTTTCGCTTTTACTTTCGTTTTGGGAGCAGGTATTGATTTTTTTCAAAATACCTTGGTAAACTAAGAAATATCCTCTTCAAACTGTGTTTGCATTCTAGTAAACCAAAAAACAATTTAATTTTTGTTTTTTTAATCTTGATATTTGATTTATATCTTGAGTAAAAAAAGGTTATGACTAAGATTTTGGTAATTACTAAATTTTCATCCAAGGAATGTCTTTCCTGCCTGAGGTACTATTTCCAACTGTATAATTACTGACAGAACTCAGAGCAGCTGTGTGTCATCTGAGTTGTTTAGCATACAACTAATGGAGTTACAATTATACAGCAAAAACAGTTTTGAAAAAGCAAAATTAGTTGAAATTAGTTGAGCAGTAATTAAATTCAAGAAGCCCTTCCAAATAAAGCTATGTAATAACTTTGACTTGTATGTCAAATGAAAAGCTGCAAGCCAAACATCTCTAAACATCTCATAGAAAAAATGACATTTGTATCTATTATTTGCCCATTTCATTACTTTTTAGCTCCCCAAATAAAAATACTGCCATATTATATGTTAAATATTTTCATGAGAAGGCAATAAAACATCAAATAGTTCACAAAAATGACATGGTCACCTTCAAAATCTAGTTTTTTCAGATCTCCTATGGGGAAAAAGCTAATTTTCACATTTTATTTATTGTGACTTTTCAGGAGTGAAACAAGATTTTTAAAAAATTATATGATTAAAATCAACAATTTTTTTCTTGCAATCTTCTGTAATAATTTTAAAAACTTCTTGGTAATAATCATTTTCATGCACAGAATAGCATTTCTGCCTTTAGATTTTATGCTCAAAAAAGTGAGTATTATATGAGCTTGTAGTATTTATTCATAATAATTATTTCTTTATTCATAATAATTGTAAATTTACCTTCATGCCCTAAAAAGCAAGTAAGAAGTATGGGTTTCTGAGAGAAGAGAGACCCAGGTGAGCCCTTATCTGAAATGTGGAAATCCCTCCCTGACAGAGTGGCTGGCGTTTGCAGGATAAATGGTTAGTTCACTGTTGGGTAGGAGCAGTCAAGAGTTGCTCAGCATTTTTGGAGAATAAGCACACTGGGACAGGAGTCAACCTCCACCCCCCTTGACGGTGGGAATTCCCTTAGTCTCTACCTCTCTATGATCTCAGTCTGGCCTCTCTAGTCAGAAGCTGCAGGACATTCACAGTGACCAAGATTTGGGTCTTGAGAGAGAAACGGGCAGTTGCTGAAAGGGCTTGTCCTTTTGGTGAGAGGCCTTCCAAGCAGGATTCAGGGAACCAAGGGTCATTCCTAGTGATTCTCAGGCAACCAGGGTTAGTCCACGGGAAGCAAGTAGCCAAGGACCTGTTGCTTGGAGTGCCTGGGAATATGTGTTGATTGGTTCCTGTGGTGCAGGGACCAAAAAGGGCCACTGAGTGGTGCTCAGGAATGTGTGTGGTGTTGGGGGTAAAGTAGGGAGCCTTGACATAACACTTGAACTGTGCCCTGGGCCTCTGAAAGGGCTTTTGAAACCTTGCGTCCAATCTCATATTGCTCCTTATTCAAAACATCAGAAACTTGTCACTAAAACTGTCCCAAATTTGAGGAGAGAGGTAGAAGACATTACTCTCAGGAATAATTCAAAAATTTTGCAAATAAGTTTTAAAACCACCTCAAGGGGTTGGAGAGATAGTACAGTCAGGAGGGCACTTGCCTTACCCAGATTCAATCCCCAGAACCCCATATGGTCCCCACGCTCAATGAGGCGTTCAATGCCAAGAATAAAACTTGAAAACCCTGGATGTAACCCCCCAACGAACAAAAACATTTAAAAAGCTCAACATACAGAAATTAAAAATGGAGAGGGAAATCAAGTTTCATACAGAGGAGACAATTTGATAAGTTCAGGAGGAAAAAAGTTGG
This sequence comes from Sorex araneus, assembly GCF_027595985.1. Lineage (NCBI taxonomy): Eukaryota > Metazoa > Chordata > Mammalia > Eulipotyphla > Soricidae > Sorex > Sorex araneus. Next base: position 179,509,682 of record NC_073304.1, read on the forward strand.
AAATATGGGGATTCTCATTACTATATAATTTCTGGATCATTAAAATACGTAGAACGGAAACTTCATACTGTCAGCTTTAAATAGCTGACTTAGACACAGCAGTCTTTGAGCTAATATAGGGCATTTAAGGGAGAGTTGAAAAGATGAGAAGAACAACAAATTAAGTCAGTTTAGTTGGAATTATTGGTTGGGGGGGAGAGGTGGGAGGATATTCAGAACCTAGAGGGAAATCAAAACTCAAAGGTGAACTATAGACATAGAAATATAGAGAAATGTCGAAAATGAAAATATCTGTTCTTGAGGAATTTTAATCTAGAAAGACCAGTTGAATAATGACAATAAATTTGATTACATAGAAATATACACATAATGGGCTGGAGCAATAGCACAGCAGGTAGGGCATTTGCCTTGCATGTGGCCGACCTGGGTTTGATTCCCAGCATCCCATATGGTCCCCTGAGAACCGCCAGGAGTAATTCCTGAATTCAGAGCCAGGAGTAACCCCTGAGCATTGCTGAGTGTGACCCAAACAAGCAAAAAAAATTATACACATAAATATTGAATTCAAGGAAATTGTTAAGGAAAACAATATAGTTTATAGGGGCAAAGAAGATGAGTTGAGTATTTAGGGAAGTCAGCACCTAGTGAGAAATCAAAACTCAGAGGTGAGTTACAGAAACAGAAATAGAGAAATTTTGAAAATATCTGGTCTTGGGGAATTTTAATCTAGAAGGACCAAATAAATAATGACAATAAATTTTATTACATATGAACATACTGATAAATATTGACTTCAAGAGAAGTTACAGAAAACAATAGACTGCTAAAGAGACAAAAAAAGACAAATTGAGTACCAAAGATCGTATAAATGGGTCTGCGTTAGTATAGAAACAAAAGAGAATGAGATAAAAAATCAAGACCAACTCCCAAAGAAGAGACGAAGTAAGAAACAAAAACAAAATTAGGGGGAAAAAAACAGAACAAATATGAACAATGATCTTTGTCACCAATAAAAATACTGGATCCTCAGGAAAAGGAAATATTTTTTCTTGAATTGAACTCAGGGACTGAGGAATACAAGAGATATTGTCTTCCTCCGATTCACACCCCTACCCCCCATATCCAAAATAGTTCATCCAAAAATGTGGAAAAGGAAATAGTTGATGTATAACTTGATGTGGAGTGGAGAGACAGCACAGTGGATAGGGCGTTTGCCTTGCGCGCAGCCAGCCAGGGTTCAATTCTTCCCACCCTCTCTGAGAGACCGACAAGCTACTGAGAGTACCTCGCCCCCACAACAGAGCCTGGCAAGCTACCCGTGGTGTATTCAATATGCCAAAAACAGTAACAACAAGTCTCACAATGGAGACGTTACTGGTGCCCGCTGGAGCAAATTTATGAGCAAGGGGATGACAGTGATACAGTGACAGTGATACAATGATAACTTGATGTATCAAGTTTGAAGTATTTGTAAATAAGCAAAATTTTAAAGTTCACTTCACTTAAATATATAAAAGAGCTACAGAATCTAAGATAAATTCACTGTTACTTGTGGATGAAATGCTGGGGTTCAGCAGAGCGCCAGCATATAGAGATTTGCTCAACATCTTTTACAAATTACATTATAATCACATAATCAATGGGTGTTTAACTGCAGAGAAAAAGACCCTAAGCTGCCATACAAGAGATCTGGGGTTGAGCATATTTCTGAAAGTATATTTTGAAGTAATCATTAAACATTTTTACTATATATATAACATGTTTATTGTTGACTAATAATAGAAACTAATGAATGAATTGACTAGTAAAACCAGGAAAAATGTTTACCGTTTCATGCAGAAAATGTGGTTCTTTATTAATTACTTGTTCTGGTTATATGAATTTGCAAAAATTTTCAAGAATATGTGAAGCAATTTCCATATGCTTTTTCTAATCTATATAACGGCCCTTCAAATTGGCACTAGTATTATTTCTATTTTCTTAAGGATATATGATGAATCTTGAGGAAATTAACAGACAGCTAAGACCGTACAGTTTGCAAAAGTCAGGACAAAGATTTTAAGCTACTAATGACTCCCAAAGATGTTTTTAAGCACTCTGATCAGGAATTCAAGAAAAATATATGATGAGGGTAAATTTCAAACTGTGTCTATTTAGCTGCTCCAACCACACACATGCATTCTCACATATATACATTCACATTGTATTACATGTACACAAAAGCATCTTAGCACCAAAGATCTCTAATTTATAATAATAAGGCCAGCAAGACCCATTCATTAGGGGAAAGGTTTATGGTAAGAATACTAGATAAAACTTGCTTTAATAAAAGCAATAGGAATTGATTTTTAATTTATATTTTGTTAATTCTCAAAATTGTATTCTCTATTGTATGATATTGACCAATATAAGCCTGTTTGTAAGATATGCTATCCCAATATATTTCTATCTCAGAAAGTTTTCATATGTATTTTGTATATTCATATACACAAAAACATGTATATACATTTATCTACCTAGACCCAGGTACAAGCAATCTATTTCCCTATGTGTCAATATCTGAGTATCTGGGGAGAGTGATACTCATGTATGATATATATTGTGCCTAATATATATCATAAATATATATTAGGCACAAAAGTATTTAGAAGACTCATATTGCTCATTAAAATGTCTATTAAATATTTATTGAACGTATTTGTTTTATAGTGGTCATATGTAACTTCAAAATTGGTATTCTATTTTTGTGGGGCTTACTGCCTTGCACTCAGCTGACACAGGTTTGATCCCTGGCACCACATACAGTGCCCTGAGCATCACCAGGAGTGGTCCCTGAGCACAGAGCCATGAGGAAGTGTTGAGAACAGCCAGGTGTGGCCCAACACATGCCCACAAGTGGCTCTCCTGTGGGGAGAGATAAGATGTGGGTTAAAACATTTGCCCCGCATTCCATTGACCCTCATTTGACTCCCCACCACCACATATGATCCCCCCGAGCACCCACACTCTCCAAAACACAGCCAGGAATAGCCACTGAATATTTGCTGGGTGTGGCCTTAAAATTGAAGGGGGAAAAATGATACTGAAATTGTGGGGAAATCAGAATGATACTTACCTACCAGAGTGAATGGCTTAAGTTTACATTCAATTGATAATTTATCTTAGGTTTCTAGCTCAATTATTAGAAGTTCATTTTGCAGTCTCAGAATGAACTAACATGCAGTTAATATCTCAGCTCACTGTAAAATTCAACTATTTTGCCTACCTGGAAAGAATTTTTCTCTGAGTATCCTAAGAATGGGTGCAGTCCATTCAGGAACCAACTGATATTAATAGTTTGTGACTATGCATGCTGAGTATATTGTTTAAGGGTGCAAGGGATCCCACCGGGATTCTTCCAGGCTGTCATCATGATAATGCTAAGAGAGCAAAACAGTGGTTTACTTTTTATTCCTATCCTACTCTTTCAAAGAATAAACTGAGGAAATAATAGAAGGTAATTTTTCACCCTTAAAGTTAGTAGTGGTAACTGTATGACACTTATATTAAAGTAAATATACTTTATAAGTGAACGGCACTTATATCAAAGTAAACTATTTTCTAGAACAGAAACCCATTTTATTAAGCTGACAGCAATGTTCTGGGGATAGGAAAATTGTCTTATAGATAGCTCTATATATTTTTTCTTATTAGATATATAAATGTACCTTGTAGTTATGAAACAATTCATAATACCTCTCTCTGGTGCAATGATAAAATATGATACAGTATATAAAATCAATATGAGTTTGGCATTAGAGCAGAAAAGTTTCTCTGTAGAAGAAGAGAAAATCACAGCTAAAGTTCTTTAACCCAAGGAATTTCTGACATCCTCACTCAATGACTGCAATGTTAGGTCCAAACTGAATGCTGAAGTTCTTTGAATTTGTAATTGTCCATTATTCTTTATACCATATAGTTAGATTAATTTTACTTAAGTGAGATTACAACTGTATGATGCCAAAATTTTAGAATAGGACTGAAATCAAATTATGAGTCCAATACCTAGCTCCCTAATTTATGGGTTGTGGGTCAGGTAACTGAACGTGGGGATAAAAGCTTTGGTAACAATGCAAAGACTGAAAAGCTAATTCAAAATCAGCCATGTAATGAATCTGGTGTTTCTGGCAATGGTCTCCTAGATTGCACGAATAGGGAAAGTTTAAGAAGCTCGATACAGACATACATAATTTACAGGAAACAAGTAATGGACTGGGAAAAGCTGCCTTGGTAGAGAAACAGAGAAAGCTCAAGCCCCACATTGGTAGTTATGTACTTTTGTCAAACGGAGTAAGTGTTTCTTCAGACTGTTTGTCGGGAGGTTGGAAATGACTGATGAAGCTAAGAAGTCACAGTTGTGCTACAGCAAAGACACACTTCAGAGACAAGCAGGGCTTTAAATGGAATTTTGAATTTTGGGATATCACACACACACACACACACACACACACACACACACACACACGCACCCACTATAGAACCTTTGGACTGGATGAGTTATGTGTCTTCCAAATCCTCCTCCAACTTAATGAGGAAGTGGACTAAACTTCCCCACAATAAACCCAGCTAGCCTGAAGGAAACTGCATTTGTTTGCAAGAAGGGACAGCATGAGTTAAGCCCATCTATTTTCGAGGGGGCGGGAAGGGCTGTTCCATTGTTCTATGGGTGCTCTCAGTTTTCTCTGCCTTTTGGTGATATCTTAAATAATTTTTGATATATTTGCTTTCTGCTTTGTCTTTGAGGAGCTCTGTTCAAGCTACTCATCCCCCTCGAAACCTAGTTCTCAGATGAGTCCACAGAGAGATGTGAGTTGGACCACTTCACAATTCACAGTTCAGTAAAGTCAATCATTCTCTTTCTCTTCTTAAAAAAGTCAACCAAAAAGAACACTAACATTTTGAGATACACCATTTTATTGTTGGTTCATGTTAAGTTCCTTGGGCTATAATTTTTTGTTTTTATTCAATGGGATCTGTACTTGAATGTCTGATCATTACTGCGTTAAAAAAAAAAGAGTCATAACAGTGATTTGAGATTCCTTAGCCTCATAATGCCTGGTATTCCTGATGCAATTCCTATTAATTCTAGCTCCTTGAAAACAAAACTATAAAATTCTCCAGGCACAATTTGTAACAGAATGTAGTTAAATCTTCACCACAAATTTACTCTTTGTGTCTGTGAGATTTACTCACATTGCTTCTATTTAATTCAATCTTAAGGTCATTACAATCTAAAAGATGATTCAAATGTTTGTTTTGGGAATAATTCATTATTCATTTTTGTTTTTAAAGATGAATACAGTAGTGTTATCTTCAAATGAAGTGAGCATATTCAATAAGCACTACAATATTGAATATCTAAAGTTTTGCAATTAAGGAAAGGTCAGATGTGGTCTTTTCTACTTTATTGATTCACACTTGTGACCCAAATGGGTTTTCTGCTTATACACAGAGACCAATTAAATCGAGGTTACACCAGAAGACTTGTGATAAAGTCTTCTTTATCACATGATAAAGCACCACACAACTGTACAGCACTGATAAAAGTTGGGTGTGTCACTATAGTTTTCCTGAATAGCAGTAAACTTTTATTTCTGGGATTGAGCCTAATTTTCTAAACAATACTTACTGATGATGTTATCTTTTTTTGGTAATACTTAGTGGAAGCTATAGGATGATTCACATTTTAAAATGGAAAATGTTATTCTACACTAAGTGTATGTCTGATATCTTAAAAAGTATGGAAAAGTCTTATGGGAAAATGTCCAAATTTTTATCTTATATGTAGATAATCCATAACTTAAGAACATACTCTTATACTACTCACTTCTCAAAGTTTTTAATTATCTTATAGCAATGTTACTATAATTTGTTTTAAAAGAGAATTAAAAATTTAGAATGTTATTGCAGGTTTCACCAGAGATACTTGGAATTGTTTTCTACTGATTTTCAGTCACAATACAGTAAAAAACTAGTCATGATAGTTTGAAAATAAATAGTAAATTAAAAAATGGTTGTCTGATATTTCATGATGTCATGATGTTTCATGAAGCAATAATCTGCCTATTATTTTACCCATTATTCCGAAGTCTAGCTGCAAAACTTACACAACTCGATTGGATGTTTAGTAAGAGTAGTTGATCTTACTGGATTTATATTTTGCATTACAGTGAGATAGCAATATTCAAGTGAGTTAATCAAATCACAGTTACACTGACCTCATTTATATTAAACAACCTCGGAAGCACAGGGCACATAATGAACAATTCCATCATTGTTTCCAAATCCTGGTGTTCTTTTTTTTCTGAACAGATATGTGTCAGTGGAACTGTTAGGAGGCATTCGGCAGGCAATGCTTATCTTAATGCCAGTGTTAACGTGGACGATGATTATATAAACCTCCCCATTATCACAGTGACTCTGCGTACAATTCTAACATCAAGGCAACAATTTTGCTACAGATTTTGAAGTGGTATAAAAGCATTCCCTTTGAGATATGCTATTTTTTTTAACTTTCAATACCCAGAAAATTCACCTGCCTTTATATAATGATTCTCTAATCTTTATGGCCACAAGTAATCATCTTGTTGAACTCAGTGTTGCTCGGATACAGCACTTGAATGTCCATTGCCAAACCAAATCCTACTTATTAGAAACATAAAACATCATGTCTGTAAAATGGTATCTTTGTTCAGTTGTCCCACGCACACCCACCACCATTTTTTCAGCAGTCAATACCATTCTCCTAATCTTCCAAGTACAAAGGTAAATGCTTCCTGGATTTCAAAAATCCACTTAGATCACTCCCAGGCATGGTGAAAAGTCCCTCTTTGATATATCACTTCCCATCCATTTTCACTGCATTTTCCTGAAGTAAATAATAGAATCCATATGAAAATTCCAGATCTTACCTTTCAGAGTCAGATTCTATTTCTGTTCAAGTTCTCAAAGTCTAAAAGTTATGATGCCTTTAAAAGTATACATGTGATAAATGAATGGTCTTTCAAATGAAAGCACATAATGAAAAGAATTGTACAAATTAATTTATATTTTCAAAGTCAGAATTATTTTATTTTTCCCACTGGTTAATTTTTTGATATAATTTAATATTTTTGTCAAAATGTCAAATAAGTAGGCCAAATTGTGGTAAAAGAAAAATATGAAAATTAGTTACAGGTAGAAACATTTTCAATTCTTTTTGAAAGAAGTTATAGTAAAAAAGTAAAAAGACAAAAATATTCATGATAATGTTTTTGAGGTGCTGGCTGATATTTACAGTATAAAGTTACTATATATAGCATGCTATAAATATGTTATATTGATTATAGCAATAGCCTCACAATTGATCTTTCTAGTTATTGGCACATCTCTCTGATCTCTCTCTCATGTTGCTCATAAAGGCATGATGAATCTTCCAAAACAAAGCCCTATATACCTCACTTTCATGCTCGGTGTCATTCATAGGTTCTTTGTTGTCTGCAAACACACAAAACTTGGTTTGAAATTTAGGCTAACTTGCCACTTACATTGATCCTGAACTAAATTAAAGGTTTGTCTTCACAAACCTTTTGTTCTGTAATCACTTATTCAATCACAAGCCTTAATACTATCTTTTATTTGACTCTGTCATCTCTATTAATAGGTATGAGTCAACATATCACTTTTTTTTTCTTTTTGGGTCACACCTGGCAATGCACAGGGGTTACTCCTGGCTCTGCACTCAGGAATCAACCCTGGCAGTGCTCAGAGGACCATATGGAATGCTGGGAATCGAACCCGGGTCGGCTGCATACAAGGCAAATGCCCTATCTGCCATACTATTGCTCCAGCCCCAAACATATCATTTTAATCTCTTTTTATTGTAATAAGTTGCATTCTTTTTTTCAGGGCAGGGACAGGGAGTATGATGATGCACACTTGGCTGGGTTAAGATGTGACTCCTGGCTTCGTGCTCAAAAATCACTCCTGGTGGTGCTCAGGGAACCACATGTGGTGTTGAGGGATGGAAGGAGGCCTGGCTACTGATGAGTCAAGAGGCTGACCCAGGATACACTCTTCAGGCATGTTATTTACTTCTTAATAGCATGCATACTGTTTTTATTTTCATTCTAAAATGAAGAATAAAAGGAAGCTAAGCCAAAGAATAATAAAGGAGGTAGGGTTGTTTGCCTTGCAAGTGGCCAGCCTGGGTTTGATTCCTGGCACCCTATATGGTTCCCTGAGCCCACCAGGAGTGATCCATAAACTCATAGCCACAGTAAACCTTGAGAATCTCTGGATGTGGTCCAAACAATCAAAACAAACACAAAGAATAAAAAGTACCAACAATAGAGGGAAAAGGGAACCTATCTGGACTCCTGTTTCTTTCTCCTTTTTTCAGCGGGGGGGGGGGGGGGCAGTCACACCCAGTGATGTTTAGGGTTTACTCCTGGCTCTGTACTAGCCCAGGCATCATTCCTTGTGGTGCTCAAGGATTATATATGTGATGCCAGGGATCAAACAGGGACCAACCTGTTTGGGAAAGGCAAGCACCTTAACTCCTGTACTATCATTCTGGCTATGGGATTCTTGTATCTACATCCATCATCCAAGATTCAGCTTTGTGACTGTTTTTTTTCACTCTTGCCTACACCCTTACCTGACCCTTGCTCTGTCTGCTTTCTCAAATTATCTGATCCAGTAAAATTCAGTAATTTAACCCTCAGTTCATAAATGCATGAATCCCATTGACTTGACTAAATTTTCAACTCCTGCTCTCACTAATAGTATGCTAAAACTTTCCTGTGTCAAGCAGATTTTATTTCACCCTGATTTATTGTAAGAAGTATGAAAAATACCACACCAAAGAATTCTGACATTGGGATAGCAGGTACTTGAGCCTGATGAGTATTTTTCACATGTAAAAGCAGGTAAACCGAATACCTTCCACAAAATCTAGGTATCTCTTGCAACAAATGTACAATCAACTATTGAATTAATGATACTGTTGATGTTAATGATAGAATGATGATTTCTGTATAATCTTAATTTTCTCTCATTTTTCACTAAATTTTATTATTAATTTCCTACAGCTGTAATTTTTTAAATGATACTAACTCCTTGTTGTGACTGGATTCCTAATGCCTTCCTTTTTCTTGGTGAAGGTAACATTCAGT